>NC_138771.1:175644766-176217766 GCF_965119305.1 Pelophylax lessonae
TCTGAAGACCATAGGCATGAATGGGGGTTCATATCAAACTACAGTGAGCAACACAAAGAGGTAGAGAACATCTTTAGAAAACATTGGGGTGTTCTCTGCATGGATAAAGTTCTAGGGGCAGCGATTCCCCAGAACCCCACCTTCATTTACAGAAAAGGCCCATCTTTCGGTGATAAAGTGGTGAAGAAAATCATAGATCCCCCTGTAAAGCCCAAAATGTTTTGGGATCGTGAGGGATTCTATGCATGCCGTAGATGTGTGTCTTGCAGACAGGTTAGGGAACATCTCCGTGGAATAACAACCTTTGTTTAGAGTACCAATGGACAGGAATTTCAGATCAAAGAATGTATCACGTGCCAAACAACGCACGTGGTATATTGTTTAGAATGTCCATGTGGCCTGATGTATGTCGGACGCACGAAGAGAACTCTATCGAAGCGTGTGTCCGAACACATAGCAAAAATTATCAAAGGTGATAAAGACTATAGTGTTCCCCTGCACTTCAAATCAAAGCAAAATCAAGACCCCTCTGGTTTGAGGTTTTGGGGCATAGATAGGATCCATCCAAATTGGAGAGGATCTAATATGGTAAGAGAACTTTCACGTAGAGAAACATATTGGATATACCTGACAGATGTCCTTCATCCTAGAGGCCTGAACGTCGAACTTGACGTAAACTGCTTTATTAGTGATTACTGATGGCACTTTGCGTCTGGCGATGGACGGGTTGAAGGATAGGGAGTACTGATCTGGAACCTCATTATCAAAGTGGGGGTCTTTGGTGTTTTCTACTATTTTTGCCACCCAATTTATTGGATGAGTCTAATTAGATACTCCTTTCAGTTTGGGTAGTCCTGTGAGTTTATATCACAGGATGGGAGGTCTTCTAACATAATATATAGCAGATAGTATCTAGTCTTTACTAGTGTTTTATTATTTTTATCCAAATTAAAGTTTGACTATGGGCCCCCCTCAAGGAGGGGTCTATGGCCATTTTAGATTTTAGATTCATTATTATCATTTCTATATCTGTTTTTTTACATAGTATGGATGGGTTTTATATAATTATAATCTCATACCATTGCACGTCCCATTGGATTTGCGTTTAGGATTATTCGTATCTATGTGTATATGTATTTACTTGCCTTATACCGATCCCTGTTTGTTTATATATGGGAATGTATGTCGGGTAGAACTTATGTTTCAGGCTATACATGTGCAATCGGTGGCATATCAATATTTTTGGCTATTAGCATGCATCGTTCTACATACACAGGTTCAGTAGGGCAGAACAGTGTGGTTGGACGTTTAGAATGCATGGCTATTATTATATGATATATTGGTAAAAGTAAAATAGCCACCGATTCCACATGGAAATACATGCAAAGATGTTGATATTGGATTGTATTAGATTCATTTGAGTCAACAATAATATAGGATGTATGTCCTAGGTATGAGGTAGCAATACCGAAAGTGATTAAAAATCCACAATATCAGCAATAAAAATAGCAGCTTTTAATGCTAAAAGGCTTGTTATTTACCGATCTCCCTGTAGATGGCAGACCGCAACAGCTGTGACAGTGCTGAAGCGGTTAATGCCGATCAGAGAGAACAGATAAAAGGGAAGTGGCGTGACCGCGCAAGCACGCCCTCCGTTGAAGTCTGCTGACGAAACGTACGTCAGGGCGGTGACTTGCGCGGTCACCTAAGCAACAGGACGCCGTCTAGTCTCGAGGAGCTTCCGGGACGCCATCTAGCGAGCGGGAGACGAGCGGCTGGACGGTAACCTTATGCTGGTGAATTATGACATGCTATTGATTTGTTTGCCGATGTGAGTGTATTGGATTGGTGAAATTCTCGCGCTGTCACTATATATGAATCCTAAATCCTTTAAAGCTGCAGGTACTGTTATTGGTAACCTACACAATTCAGAAATGTATAACAGGGGGGAGTACCGCGCTTAAAAGGTGCTTAGTGCATGTTATTCATACATTTAATAATTTACTTTCAGTGCTTTCAAATATTTAAAATAAACTGTAAATATTCTCCAGTGTATAAAATTATATAAATATTCTTCAGTGCATAAAAATTAAAAAAATCTCATTAATAAATAAAATATTTCTTAAAAGTGATGTAAATATGTGCTATAAACAATCCTTAAATATATCAAAATTTATAAAAATTGAAACATAAAATAAAATGCCAGTGATAAATTATGTGCTTATAGTTTCCAATAATTAGTTCAAAAGTGCAAAAGTGCCAAAGTGTCCTTGTATATATAAATAAAATGGTGTATATTCAAACGCCTTTTCTTTCCCAAAATTCATGCAGGTGCTCTTCCATGCAGTGGCCACTAGGTGTCCTAAGCGCTCACCTCAATTGGCTTTATAACCAGCTTTGTATGGTATAATGTATAATCCTCCTTTTCTATGGTTAATGGGTTCGGTCTCTGATTCTCACACTTATCCCTTTTCCCGCGATATTCCAGGGGGTGTGTATGGAGCCTTTGAATCTCCAAAATAAATGGGGCCACAATAGTGAGGTACCGTTTGGTAATTTTATTTAAAAGAGATAAAATTCACAGACTCACATTTTCCTTCGTCTTTGCCAATGCATAACAATTGTGCTGTCGCTACGTCACTCTTGACGTAGCGACAGCACAATTGTTATGCATTGGCAAAGACGAAGGAAAATGTGAGTCTGTGAATTTTATCTCTTTTAAATAAAATTACCAAACGGTACCTCACTATTGTGGCCCCATTTATTTTGGAGATTCAAAGGCTCCATACACACCCCCTGGAATATCGCGGGAAAAGGGATAAGTGTGAGAATCAGAGACCGAACCCATTAACCATAGATGTGAGTGTAATGGGAGAGGGTTTTATGAATAAAGGTGCAATTTTATCAAACAATACTGCCCTATTGTGCATCTGTTTTTACTCCCCCATACGCTTTGATGGCTGAGAGCATTCTGACTGTGAAGTGGTCTGAGCAAAGATAGAGTCTGTGGAAGATCTATGGGAGATTTACCATTTATCTACATGCCCAATGTACAACGAGTCCTGGTAAGAGCATTACCATTGGGGTTGCACGTGGTGAGGTGGAGGCATATCCCTAACAGCTTTGCATTGATGTTGGTGTTTGCTGTTCCCTTTCCATATTTGCACTGAAAGATCACCTGGTGATGGACTGTTTGTACTTTATGGACTCTAAAACGCTGCATGTTTTATGACACTAGCTCTGTGAATACAGGGTGTATCGATTTTATGATATATTGATTTATGTTATGTTTATGCATTAGCGCTGCTTGTGTTTATTAATTTCGGTTGATATGCACCTTATTTTAATTGTGTAACCATAACCATATCTTTTCATGTGACAACACTGAAGAAATGACACTTTGCTACAATGTAAAGTAGTTAGTGTACAGCTTGTATAACAGTGTACATTTTCTGTCCCCTCAAAATAACTCAACACACAGCCATTAATGTCTAAACCACTGGCAACAAAAGTGAGTACACCCCAAAGTGAAAATGTCCAAATTGGGCCCAATTAGCCATTTTCCCTACCCGGTGTCATGTGACGCGTTAGGGTTACAAGGTCTCAGCTGCAAATGAACGAGAAGCAGGTGTGTTAAATTTGGTGTTATCGCTCTCACTATCTCATACTGGTTACTGGAAGTTCAACATGGTACCTCATGGCAAAGAACTCTCTGAGGATCTGAAAAAAGAATTGCTGCTCTACAGAAATATGGCCTAGGCTATTAGAAGATTGCCAAGACCCTGAAACTGAGCTGCAGCATGGTGGCCAAGATCATACAGCGGTTTACCAGGACAGGTTCCACTCAGAGCAGGCCTCGCCATGGTCGACCAAAGAAGTTGAGTGCACATGCTCAGCGTACTATCCAGAGGTTGCCTCTGGGAAATAGACATATAAGTGCTGCAAGCATTGCTGCAGAGGTTGAAGGGGTGGGGGTCAGCCTGTCAGTGCTCAGACCATACGCCGCACACTGCATCAAATTGGTCTGCATGGCTGTCGTCCCAGAAGGAAGCCTCTTCTAAAGATGATGCACAAGAAAGCCTGCAAACAGTTTGCTGAAGACAAGCATACTAAGGACATGGATTACTGGAACCATGTCCTGTGGTCTGACTAGACCAAGATAAACTTATTGGTTCAGATGGTGTCAAGCGTGTGTGGCGGCAACCAGTTGAGGAGTACAAAGAAAAGTGTGTCTTGCCTACAGTCAAGAATGGTGGTGGGAGTGTCATGGTCTGGGGCTGCCTGAGTGCTGCTGGCACTGGGGAGCTACAGTTCATTGAGGGAACCATGATGCCAACATGTACTGTGACATACTGAAGCAGAGCATGATCCCCTCCCTTCAGAAACTGGGCTGCAGGGTAGTATTCCAACATGATAGCGACTCCAAACACACCCTCAAGACGACCACTACCTTGCTAAAGAAGCTGAGGTTAAAGGTGATGGACTGGCTAAGCATGTCTCCAGACCTAAACCCTATTGAACATCCTCAAATGGAAGGTGGAGGAGTGCAAGGTCTCTAACATCCACCGGCTCCATGATGTCCTCATGGAGGAGTGGAAGAGGACTCCAGTGGCAACCTGTGAAGCTCTGGTGAACTCCATGCCCAAGATGGTTAAGGCAGTGCTGGAAAATAATGGTGACCACACAAAATATTGACACTTTGGGCCCAATTTAGACATTTTTACTTAGGGGTGTACTCACTTTTGTTGCCAGCAGTTTAGACATTAATGGCTGTGTGTCGAGTTATTTTAAGGGGACAGCAAATTTACACTGTTATACAAGCTGTACACTCACTACTTTACATTGTAGCAAAGTGTCATTTCTTCAGTGTTGTCACATGAAAAGATATAATAAAATATTTACAAAAATGTGAAGGTTTTGGTTAAGGCAGGCCTGCTGATTGCACACCTGTGAGCTGGGTTCATATTATTCCAAGGTTTAGCACTCAGAGCTCCCAGTTGGAGACAGCTCAACCCCGGCAGAAAGGAGGTCTGGCCTTAGAGTCAGTGCAGCATGAGGCTGCTATCTGTGTGCACCCTGTTGGGTGAGTGAAGTCTGTGGGAGACAGACAAGGGCCTGGAGTTTGAGGCCAGAGCAGCAGCGCTGCAAGTACAAGCCTAGAGGGCTGCAAGTTCAAGCCAGGAAGGCTGAATGATAGTTTATTTTTGCTGAGGATTGAAATGCTGAAACCCCTGCAAGGGAAACCCTGTTATTTTTCTGCTTGATGAACTTTCCTTTAATAAACATGGGCGAGGAAAGCCCTTAAAAGAAAGAAAAAGCGAGTGGCGGCGTCCTTTAAACGCTCTACACTTGATGCGAATCTCACAATTGGTGGAGGAAAGCTATGGGCACAATCCAAGATCCCTGCAATAAAGTAAGTTCATCTGTTATATGAACTGTGTTTTGGTGCAAGAGACTGCACAATCTGTGTGTGCAGGTGAGGAGAACCTTCAAGAGAAAAGCTACTTGGTTTAAAGAGACAATGCTCTAAATTTTTTTTTTTTTTTTTGCTGGACTGTGAAAAATTATTGTGGAGTGACTGAAGATGGGGCGGCCAAAGCTCCTGAAAGAAGCAAGGATGGCTGAGATGAGAGACAGAGCTCTGTGGCTGGAGAGGTTGTTACCAACCAAACAAGCCCCAGCAGAGTGCAAGATGCATATGGCCACACTAGAAAGGGAGAGTCTATTTGCAAAAAGGAGCTACAGTGAAGATTTTTGTGCAAAAGTATCTGCTGTTACCTCTGGCAACAGGAAACCTGTTTGGCCTGCAGCGGATATTTGAGAGTCCAAGAAGGCTGCAATGTCGCCCTATATACATGTGGGGGCATCTGCAAAGTTGAATGTTGTTGCTCGTAGCAACAAAGTCAAGTTCAATCATGAGACCTATGGTGGAGTGATCCTGATGAGACATCTGGCTGGTGGGCTCAAGAGGAATGGTTCCTGCAACGACGCATGTCAAATGCAAAACGCACCATTTGGAATGGTAAGACTGTTCCTGTTTCTTGTGTGAGAGAGACTGATTATTTGTCTTATGCCGGTGAAGTGGAATCAAGTCCGGTGGGGAGATCCACTGCCAAGAGAAACGTGCTGCTGTGTAGTACCCTGCATAATGGGGAAGCACAGATTAATACTGAACCTGCAACAAGACTGAGGTCTGATAAGGACTGGTCTTCAGGCAGTGTGCTGTGTAGCAGGAAGCCCAGGGATAAAAATTAATATTTGCTGTTTTTTAATGAGAGTAAAAATGCTGAGTTAAATAAGGGGTTAAGGCAGCTTGCTGAAACCGCATAGTCTTATAAAGTTAAAAAAGTTTTATCAGTGCACAGTGGTGGAAATGTGGTATTGCAGCCAGATATTTTAAGACCACTGAGAAATGTGTACCATTGCCCCTAGCAACTATGACAGGTGCAACAGAGGTGTCATTGGAACCCTCCAGGGAGCTCTGTGTGTTGGAGCCAGAGGTTGCCTGGGACAACTATGGTGCCGCTCTGACGAACAAGAGGGTATTTGAACTTGATAATAGGAATCTGTTAAATGCCAAACTGAAATGTGTGAAAATGCTCATGGTGATAATGGGTTAATGCAGTCTCTCGATGAAAATGGAAATGTTGATGTCTTAAGTGAAGCTCCATGTGCTCACAATGGTGAGGGTGGGATACTGCAATCTGCTATGATTAAAAAGGTATTGCCACAGTTTAGCTCAAACCAAAGTGACATGGGCAATGTGTCTGGTGCTGAACCACTCTGTCCTGTGTCTCCTTTAGTAGATGGAGCAGTGCTGCGGACTGGAGCACAAACAAGGCAGACTGGGATAGTATGGCTAGAAGGATATTAGCATGGTGGAAAGAAATTTCTGAAGGTCCGAGCGAGTGTGAACACACAGCAGAAATTTTGTCCACAATGCATACAGAGG
Organism: Pelophylax lessonae; assembly: GCF_965119305.1. Taxonomy (NCBI): domain Eukaryota; kingdom Metazoa; phylum Chordata; class Amphibia; order Anura; family Ranidae; genus Pelophylax; species Pelophylax lessonae. Next base: position 175,651,719 of record NC_138771.1, read on the forward strand.
AAAAGTATGTGTATTTTGTGACAGACGTGCTAAAAGAAATGCTAGCATAATGGAGTGTACACCAAAAAATGGGGATTATACAATAATTAAAGAACAAGTCACAGAAAGTAACCAGCTCCTTAATACAGTGATATTTAGGTATTAGGCTAAATGGCGCTATTAATGATAGTAACCAATAGCGACGCTATTAAATATTAGACCCAATTGCCTTACTTCTATGGGACTTTTCTTTTGAGTGGATTCACTGCTCTTCATCTTTCATTTACAATTTGGGATATTGAATTCAAATTATCAACCTGTTTATAAAAAAGAAAAAGAATTCTAATAAGCGCTAATACCACAGTGTAAGCAGCCAGCACAAAATAACTGATATACAAGTTATAGAAATACAAAAAAGGAAAATAAGTGCAGCGCTAAAAAATTGGAGGAAGGCATTAGCATGACAATACCAACTTATGATAACATGGTAGAAAAAAAACAAATAATGATTTAAATAAGTCCCATGTCAAAAAAATTTCCATACAGAAAGAAGAATAGTCCCATGAGTGTGATGAATCTTGACGGTGAACACAATATATCTTTAAAATGAAGGAAGATATCCCATCACCAGATAAAACCAAATGAATTGGGTGCCCACCAGATCAAATGGGTCTACATTACCATATAGCAAGCAGACCAAATGGGCTTTTAAAGATCCAGATTCCTCCTAAGATACGACCATGGATGTAATTTCAGGCTCATGAAGTGGTTTGTAGAGGGATGTAGATCTCTCATAGCCAGGTTACATAAAAGCCAGAAAGAAGAGTGCACATAGTGTGATATTGCTAAAAAACCTTTTAATAAAAAAAAGACTTGCACTTACAATGTTCGCATGGTAACAGGCAATAAAACATGTAGATAGAAGTTCTTATGGTGAGCTCCTGATGCGTATCGTCCGCATAGACATCATCAGAGGATATTGCTTATATACATCTCAAAAGTGACTTTTTGGAGTTATATGGACTTTCCCTGTTCATTTGGTTTTGTTTATTAAACGCTGCACACTTTGTTAGGTTTTTTTATTACAGGGTTGAGATTTAACAACTTTATGTGCTGGCTGCTAATTGTATCAAAACTATTTTTACCTGAACGGTTTCAATTTGGATCAAAGCGCAGCTATTTATTGTTTTGAAATTTTCCATTATTGAATCATTTTGGCTGCTGCTGATCTATCCATTATGGATATTTTTGAATATAGATTATCTCATGTGATCAACACTCAACTGAGGCTGGAGAAAAACAAAAGCGCCATCTGAGTGCAGCATAACATGTTGAGATTCCGTTCACACTGGGGCGACCTGTCAGGCGACCTGGTCGCCTGACAGGTCGCCGTAGGTCGCCTGCCATAGAGTAGCTGTGGACCCATTCTAATAGGAGCGACACAAGTCGCTCCGACTTAGAAAAAGGGTCCGGAGCTTCTTTGGGGCGACCTGGAGCGACCTGCATTGACTTCAATGATATAAAGTCCTTGCCGGCCGCTCCGAGGTCGAGCTGCGCGCTGCGCACCTGCGCGCTGCGCGCTGCGCACCGCGACCTGTGAGGTCGCCCCGGCAAGTAGCGTGGCCCCAGTGTGAACGGGGTCTTATTGTGGCAGAAGAAACATAGTTACTCACACTCAAGTAAAGAGCGTGCTTCTGGCTCAAAGAATCATTCCTAATGTAAAAGTCCCCTGGGAGAAGGGTAGGCTTAGGATGGCCTCGGCGGCTGCCCGATCCTCGGACGTGGCTGATGGGATGTCAGCTTCTCAGCAGACAGTCCGGCGGCTTCTGCTGTGCTCAACTTCCGGGTGCAGGGGGGTTGCCAAGGCAGCGCGTTTGCGGAGCATGCGCTCCTTCTTCAGGTATAGCTGAGCCATGTCAGGGGTGAATTTAAATAGGACTGAGGGGCTGTATCCTGGGTCCTAGCTTCCACAGTTCGAGATCGCTATTGCAATGTTAATAGGCACATTCTAGTTTATACACAGTGTTTAAAAGCAATAGAAATAGATAAAAACAAATGGACAATAAATACTGTTGGGAAATAAAATATAAGATAATTTTTATATGTGTGCTTGCATAGGAAAAAGTGGACTGTGGTCCACTGAAGAATTTACAGTATTTATATATGTCAGTTTGCATGGGAAGAAAAGGGGAAAAGATCATTTCCATGGATGGAGTAATGGGAGGTGGTCTGGGAATGTTTATGTTTATGTATACACACCAATAACGTGGACGGTGTTGTGTGAAATTGGTGTCTCCATTTGCCCCACCCCTACCATTTCAGACAATCAGGCTTTTTTAGAGCTTCCCCCTCCGCGATCCCAGTCCAAGTCCAACGCCAAAAGAAAGCTAGATCTGGAGGAAGACGGGGGGCGCCGTCGCAACAAACAAAAAGGTCAAATTCCAGAATCCGTGAAAATCTTCAATCTGTCCTCTCATCAATTGTCCGCTTCTGAAGTTACCTTATTAAATTGAGGACTGAACTTTGCCCCAACCGCATTGCCCAATCCCTTCACTTTATACAAAGATTTGAACATTTTCTTACATCTTACCCTCAAGCGTTTTTATAGCATCCAATCATCCAAAAACACCTGAACAATAAAGAATAAATAAAAATACTGCGCTAACTGAAGACATGTAAGAGCAGCTAGCACTAATCACTGGACCATAAAGTGATAACAATACAAAATAGAAAACAAATGTGCAGTGCTAGTGATATAAGAAAGTCCGACTAAAATTGAAAAAAGTCCCATGTGAAGATATCATATAAAAATAGGTGATAAGGTGATCCAAATAAGGTATATACAAGATGTGCAGCAAAATCCCAGCACCAGTGAAGGTATATGTGAATTGCGCTCACCAGATGGATGGGACCGCAGTGCTATACAGCAGGAGGGTCAAACACGCTTGGAAAGATAAGGGTATATCCAAACAAGATTCACCGACCATGGAAGATGCCAATTGGGTTCTTGACAGATGTAACCAGTCAGAGTCTCCACTCCCATATATTGGATGGTAAATCAGAAAAGAAGGAGGATATACATAGCGTAATATTGCTAAAACTGGTTTATTGATAAAAAAAAGCCGATACACGGGGGCGTGGTCTGGACATGGCCGGCTGAAGCTGTGTTTGCTGTGAGCTCCGTGCCTGCCCGTGCCTAACCTAGCTCACACTGTCTGCTGACGGAGGGGATGCGGTCTGCGAGGCACGGGAGAACTAGGGGAACAGCTGGGACATCGTCTACCCCCCGCAGGACACCGGTGAGAGGCGATATTAGCAACTTCTTCTCCCCCTCTCAGGCTCCCGCCGCTTCGGCCAATATGGTGGCGCCCAGCTCCTCACCTCGCGCTGCAGTGGACATACCGCCGGCATCCCCGGCATCCTCAGCCGCCTCGGACATTCTTTCCAACACCCCGGCTGTCCTTCGCTCGGGTGAGCCGGAGCCCTCATCGTTCACGCAGCGGGTGGGGGTGGATGATGAACTTCGCACCCTGCTGCGGGCCCTGCCTAGCATAGCGGACATTGAGGTCATAGTGGGCCGCCTCGCACCAGAGAGCTATTCAGGAGGTCCGGACCGAGGTGCAGCAGGTCTCGGGGCGTGTAACAGCAGGTGAATCATCTCTTGCAGCCATGGATCGCTGGGTTGGTGCTCTGGAGGTCGTTCAACAGAACCAAGCCACATCCACCATGGCTATGCAGCTGCACATGGAGGACATTGAAGATCGCAGCAGACGGAAAACAATGTGCGGCTCAAGGGGCTTCCAGAGGCGACTGGCCCTGAGGACCTCCATGCCACCGTCTCCGCCATCTTTGCCCAACTTCTGGGGGAGTCCTTGCCTGCCAACCTGGAGTTCGATCGTGTCCACAGAGCTCTGGGCCCGCGCTCCCCTGACCTGGACAGGCCCAGGGACGTTATCTGTCGCCTGCATAGATTCTCCCACAGGGAAATAATCATCAGGAAAGCCTGCGACGTGGGTACTCTGGACTTCGATGGAGCGCCCCTGAAATTGCTGCCTGACCTGTCCCGAGCTACTCTCTATCGTCGGGCATTGCTGCGCCCGCTGCTGGACTTGGCTAGGAGATCGGGGGTCACCTACAGGTGGGGCTACCCCCTCTCCGTCACCTTCAGGAAACCTAACTCTTCCTTCACCCTGAGATCCCAGACGGAGCTCCCCGCTTTGTTTGCCTTCCTCGGGTCGGATCCTATCCAGGTGCCAGATTGACTGGTATTGCTGCCCTGTCCGTCAGATCGAAGGGCTGCTCCGGGTGGGGGCCCCTTCAGCTCTCCCCGCCCGCAGCGGTCTCGCCGTGGCTCCAGGCCGCGTTCTGCGGAGGCCCCCAGGGAGCAATGAGACCGATTATGTACTTTGACCTCCGGAATCCCTGCTGATTATACCCTGTTTCTGGTAATTGCACTACCTGGCTACCCTTACCGGACTGTGGACAGTAACTATTCCCCTGCCTTCTAGTGAATATGGATGAACCCCCCGGATGGACTCGAGAATGTTACTTCCTACCCTGGATTGGCTTCCCTCCTGAGTATGGCGCCCTCTCTACCCCCCCTGGTCCCGTGGGTATTGCTCTCCGGAGTTCTGGTGCTGTTGACTCCTGGGACGCTCAACTACTCCCCCTACCACCTTCTGGATTTACTGCTGGATTGTTATGCTGTCCCTCACTGATGTTTCTCTTAACTACGCTCACTCAGGACTCTGGGGGCTGATCTTGGTTGTGCCCTGTTGTATACTTATGAGAGGGTTTGGGGAAATTGTGACTGCTTGTGGGGCCGGGGTGGACGGGTGGATGGGGTGGCTGGGATTGTTATCCTAATGGGGGGGACTTGCAGTGACTCAGCCTACGGGGGGCGGATCGCCTGGTTGAGAGGGGGGGATCTGGGGATGGGCGCCGTCTCCCTAGTGGAACGGCATTCGCACATACCATGGTGGAGGGTGGCGACCCCCTTGCCTGTCTGCCGTCCGGTTACCCTGTGCCTGGTTGCCTGTAGCCACTAAATACTTGGGGCGTTCCGCCCACACGGGGGCTCTCACTGCATTGTCGCCCTACTGTACGTTGGTTGTTATGGTGTGCCTGATTGTGTGACCCACGTGGTGCGATTTCCCTGGAGAGGCCGACTGGCTCTGCCATGCGATCTCAACGGGGCATGCTACACCATGGGGGTTTTGTACTTTATTTACTCCTGCCTGCCTTATATTTGACTGACTCTGCATTCGCCGGGGTTGCACTGCACTAGTTTGCGTGTATTTAATGGGGTGCTCTGCTTGGTCCATCTCAGTGCCACGGTTTGCCGCGCCTTGTGTGCTACCAGGCCTTCCGGCCTCCATGCGGGGCGCTGCGGACTGGGGTGGTGATTTCTACCTCGACTACCCCCGTTCTGTTTCTGCATCCTCTGTGTTGATCTTACACTGCTTCCCCTCTTCATTCTGTCTCTTCCTTCTAGCTAGGTGGGCCGGACAGCCGGACCTGAGCATGTTTTAGTTGAGTCGTCTCCACCCTCGACCCCCAGTAGGTTGGCACTCGGGGTGCTGGTCGCCCCTGTGCTAGTGCAGCATCTCTGCTCTGTTAGTTTCTTTGGGTCTTACCCTCCCATCCCTCTCTTTGTCTACTGTTTTTCTTTCCTCCGTCTCCGTCCCTCTCTGCTAGAGCATCCTCTTCCTTCTCCCTCTGACCCGCCCTTCACCTCCCTTTCTTCACTTCCCTCTCTAGGTGGGTGGACGGGGCGCGGTGCCGGGCCATGGACACCCTCAGGTTGTACTCCCTAAATGCCAAAGGGCTCAATGTACCAGAAAAGCAGAAGGTACTCCTTAATGAACTACGTCGCTCCCGTGCAGATGTAGCCTTCATTCAAGAGACACATTTCAGAGATGACCGCCTTCCGCTCCTTAAGAACCGGTTTTACCCATTCTCGTATCACGCTACCAATGCTGCCGCAAAATCTAAGGGAGTCTCCATCTTGTTGTCAGCCAGGATCCCGTGGAAGTGCGAGGCCTCGTTGTTGGACCCGGGTGGGCGTTTTTTATTTCTCAAAGGGTCGTTCTGCTCCTACCGCCTTACGTTCGCCTGTATCTATGCCCCTAACGAAGGACAGGATGGTTTTATATCGGATGTACTGGACAAGCTTGCTGGCTTCCAGGAGGGCCAATTGATACTGGGGGGAGACTTCAATATCCCCCTGGTCCCATCAATGGATACTTCCTCCGGGACCTCCTCGATTCCCCATGGCGTTCGGAAACGCTTTTTGCAAGCACTCCACAACACCAAGCTGGTGGATGCCTGGCGCCTGCAACATGGTAGTGAGCGTGACTACACTTTCTTTTCTTCACCCCACAAAGCCAACTCGCGTATTGATTTCTTTCTTGTACCCCACCGCCAACTGCACGCGGTGCGAGACACGGAGATCGGTTTGATCACCTTCTCGGATCATGCCCCGATCTCCATGCTGTATGGTCTGGCGGATGTTGAGGGTGGGGGGACCAGGGTGTGGCGTCTTAGCGATTCTCTGCTGCAAAATCCTGAAGTTCATGCTGAAGTCCTTCAGGAACTAACTATTTTCGGGAAAACACCACGGAGGGCTGTGACCCGGGTATAGTATGGGAGGCTCACAAGACCGTGATTCGGGGCCTATTCATCAAGCATGGCTCCCGCATTAAGAAAGCCCGCATGCAACTCCTGAATACGCTACTGGCAGATATCCACGTGTTGGAAGCTAGGCATAAACGTTCGTTGACCAGGGATGACGAGAGAAAACTTTTCTCTCTACGACAGAAAGTGAAAGACCTTCTCTTTGCAAAGGCCAAGGCGGATCTTCAACGATCGCGTCAAGCCTTCTACTCTTCCGGGGATAAATGTGGACACTTGCTGGCGACCTCCGTCCGCGCACAGCGTACGGCGAACTATATTCCCAACGTTCACTCCGCAGGGGGGAGAAAGGTGGCCCTACCCAGGCTGATTGCTGAGGAGTTCCGGGCGTTTTACTCCGACCTTTATAACCTTCCGCCCCAAATGGCCTCCCCGGCGCAAATTGAGGACTATGTGACCTCGGCACATTTGCCCAGTCTTTCGGTGGAGGAAAGGGAGCAGCTGGAGGCTCCGATTTCTCTGCTGGAACTGCAGGGGGCACTGGGTTCCTTTAAAGTTGGTAAGGCCCCGGGCCCGGATGGCTTCACCCTCCCCTATTATTCTACTTTTTTCCAGACCCTGGGACCCCATTGGCTAGCGTGGCTGAACCTCCTCGGATCTAACAAGTCAACCTTCCCGACTGACTCGTTACGGGCACATATCTCCCTGATTCCGAAGGAGGGGAAAGATCCGGCTCTTTGTAGTAGTTATCGCCCGATCTCCCTGCTGAACATTGACTTGAAGGTCTTCTCCAAGATCATAGCGTCTCGCCTGGGCCCTCTCATGCCGCGCCTCGTGCATTTAGATCAGGTGGGATTTATCTCCACCCGCGAAGCACGTGACAACACGTCCAAGGTGCTTAATCTCATTCACTTAGCACAAACATCGCGGGTACCTTGTGTCCTTTTAAACACGGATGCGGAGAAAGCCTTCGACCGTGTCAGCTGGCGGTTTATGACGGCCACGCTGCGGTCGATTGGCCTTGGCTCCTCTATGATGTCCTGGATTGGCCACATCTACTCCAACCCCACCGCCCAGGTGAAGTGTAACGGGATCTTGTCGGAGTCCTTCTCTATAACTAACGGCACCCGTCAGGGATGTCCGCTCTCCCCACTACTCTACGCGCTTTCCCTGGAACCCTTTCTCTGCAAGGTCAGAGCTAACCCCGATATTTCGGGGATGCGAATAGGGGATATGGAGTGCAAAGTGTCGGCCTATGCATACGATATGTTGTTCTCCCTCTCTAACCCGGTGATCTCCGCCCCCAACCTCCTCCGGCAATTGGACCTTTACGGTTCATGTTCCAACTTGAAGATCAATCTGGGTAAATCTGAGGCGATGGGGGTGGCGATGCCACTGGCCCTCCTGTCCCAGGTGACTTCGTCCTTGCCCTTTCGTTGGACTTCATCGGCATTGACGTATCTGGGCACCCGTATAGCCCCTGACCTCTCCATCCTGTACGCCCTCAATTTTTCCCCACTATTGGTTACCATCCGCCAGCTCCTAGCAGTGTGGTCCAAAGGTATTCACTCTTGGTTTGGGCGTTGTAACCTAGTTAAAATGTTGATTCTCCCCAAGGTTCTATACCTTCTTCAGGCCCTGCCGATAAGGCTGCCGTCACCTTTCTTTCGACAGCTCCACTCCTTGTTCGTGCACTACATTTGGCGCTCCGGCTTGCCGCGTATAGCTCGCTCCCTCCTGTCCCTTCCCAAGCAGTGTGGAGGCATTGCTCTTCCCGATGTGACTAAATACTATCAGGCGGTCCATCTTAGCCGCCTGCTGGACTGGCGGCGCCATGGGGACAATAAGCTATGGGTACAGCTGGAACAGGCCCAATCGCCGATCCCGCTGGGCGGTGCACCATGGTGTCGAGATTCATGCCCACCTTCACTTAAATCTCACCGACCATCGGTGTTACTTTGGCAGTGACGGCCTCCCTCCTTTCCAATCCGGTCGTATCCTCCCCTACCACCCCTTTGTTCCCAGTGCTGGGTAACCCGGCCTTTAAACCAGGTGTTTCAGACCGGCAATTCCTATCCCTTTTGGCTTGAAATCGGGGCACGGCCACTCATTTCCTACAGGCGGACGGTTGGCCCTCACTTGCACGCCTGACAGACCCCTCTGGTCCCTATGCTCTGACTTTCTGGCAGGCGGCCCAACTGCACCACTTCCTGCACTCATTGCCCTCGCCTGACCTTTTCTGCCGGGAACCTATGCCATACGAAGTTCTCTGCTCCGGTGAAGGGACTCTTCCCCACACTCTGTCGCAAACCTACACCTTACTGGTTACTCCTCCAGAGGACTTCACCCCTGCGTATATTTCCAAATGGGAACGGGACCTCCAACTGATGCTCTCGCCAGCTCAACGCTCTAACCTCTACACCAGTGCTCTAAAGACTCCGACCTGTACGAAGTTGCAGGAATCTAATTATAAAGTACTGACACGGTGGTATAGGGTTCCGTCTCTGCTGTGTAAAATGTTCCCGGGTACATCTGACTTATGCTGGCGGTGCCAGGAGGAATGTGGCACCTTACTTCATGTTTTCTGGTCCTGCCCTAAACTACGGGACTTCTGGTTGGCGGTGGGCTCTCTCCTAAGGGACCTCACAGACCATACCATACCTGATACTCCGGCTTTCTACATCCTGCAACTATTCAGCATCCCAATGCGGAAATATAAGAAGTCTATTGTGCCCCATGTACTGTAGGCAGCAAGGTCTTGCATCCCACTCTATTGGAAGACTACCCGGTCCCCCTCCATCGGGGACTGTATGCGCAGACTGGAAGACATCAACAAGATGGAAGACTTAACCCTCACGGCGCTTCACAAGCGAGACAGATACGAAAAAACGTGGGGTTACTGGAATGTGTTTCTAATCTCTGATAGGGGGAAAGCTCTGATGTGCCCTTGAGACTCTGCCGAATTGACACCCTTGCCTGGGGGGGCCTGTCTCGGCGCAGCGCCCACCATCTCCCTACCCCCTCCCCGTCCATTCCTCCCCCCCTTTTCTTCCCTCTCTTTCCTTTTCCCCTTGTTCTTTCTTCTTCTGTATTTCTTTATCACCTCCCCCCTCCCTCTCCTTCTTCTCTGCCCTCCCCTGTCTTCTCGCCAACATACTGTACAGCTTCTCTACCTCTCATTATGTCTCCTCTAATCATCAAGTGGCACTGTATGTGCACCGTCCATAGGGGTTTATCTTCTCCCCATACGGTGCCACTTGCATATGACTTTACTGGCTAAGGACTATCATACCCTTCACTGTATTGACTGTTGTCTGTTGTTTAAGTTGACTGGCCCACCGTAGTGGGACCCACTTTGGATGTTTTTTCTTCTTTGGTCTTCTTATGCCTACGAAAGTTTCAGTTATGCACTTGCCTTCTTGATGATACTGCCTCGTTTGACATTCTGCCATACATTGCGAGAAGTTTGTCTACTGTGGTTGTTTCATGTGTAACATGTTGTTATCCCTTTTTTGTGTATCTCAATAAACTTCATATTTGAAAAAAAAAAGCCGATACACTTACAGACATCCGTAATCAACAGGCATATCAAGCATAAACAGCTGGGCTGACTGAAGTCCTCTTAACATGTTTCGGCACAACTGCCTTTTTCAAAAGATAATTTGTCAGCATTCAGATGTCCAATATATATAACATCCTCATTGGTCCCATCACCCTGTGAAGGCGATTGGATAATTGATAACAGGAAGTAGTAAAAACACATTGGCGTGTGTTCCAAACCTCATAATGAGAGGCCACCAAAAAATCTATAAAACTGATTGGCTGATAACTCTCAAAACATAGAGGAAGTGCTCCGGCGTGCGGTCCACACCTCATTGTGGAACGCCGCCAAAGATAGGCGATGACGTCACTTCCCAGATAAACAAGGAAGTGACCTCATCCCAGTGTAATGGTCGGAAGCCGGAAGTGATAATACCGTTGAGCGCCGCAAGTGTTGTAATAGCGGAGCGACGGCTGCGCCAGCGTCATATCCGGGACTCAGGCGGAAATGACGTCAGTGAGGCGCATCGTAGTAGAAGCTTGCGGGCCATCTAGCGGTCGTCCGGCATATCGCCAAAGATAGCTGAGATGTGGTGATGCATTCAGAACTAAAGAAAGGGGGAAATTTTAAATGCCCAATCTATATGTAGTAGCCAGAACAGGATGATGTATAACCAATGAGTATATTAATGTACAGTCACATGAATCAATCGAAGGCAGGAAAATACATATATATTCAGAAGATTATATCAATATATCAATGAATGGCTAAAACATATATAGCAGTATAAAAATGGATAAAAAGGAATTTAACCACTTGCCGACTGCCTAACACCGATCTACGTCGGCAGTCAGCCCCTCACAGGCAAAGTGACGTAGGGCTACGTCACTAGCTTGTGAGGGTCTAGGGAGCGAGCGCGCGCCCCCGGAGGCGAGCTCCCCCGTGGTCACGGACCCCCCCGCGCGTGTGACCGGCGGACCCGATGTCCGCCGGTCACTCTGCGATCGGCGGGGGAGAGGGAGAAAGTCAGGCGGCTTGTGTAAACAAGCTGCCTGTCATTCTCCCCTGTGTATGAAGGATGATCATACGGTTCTACTATGTAGAACCGTTGATCACTCTTCATACATCTGAACCCACAGCCAATCACAGTAGAAAGCACGCCCCTAGGGACACACATAGCCCCTTCCTTTCAAAAAAAGTTAACCCCTTCACTGCCAGTGTATTTTTACAGTAACAGTGCATATGTATAGCACTGATCGAAATGTCACTGGTAACCCCAAAAGTGTCAAAAATGTCAGTCAAGGGTCCGATCTGTCCGCCGCAATGTCGCAGTACCACAAAAAAATCGCAGATCGCCGCCATTACGCGTTAAAAAAAAAAACAACAAAAATGACAAAAATCTTTTCCTTTGTTAGCAAACGCGATAACTTTTGCGCAAACCAATCAAAATACGCTTTTTGCGATTTTTTTTTTTTTTTTACCAAACATAGGTAGCATAAAACAAATTGGCCGAAAATGCTAAAAAATGTTGATTTTTACATTTTTTTGGGGGGAATTTCATATAAAAAAATTTGAAAAATATTGCTATTTTTGCAAAATTTACGCTCTTTTTTTGTTTATAGCACGTGATCAAAAAACCGCACAGGCGATCAAATACCACCAAAAGAAAGCTCTGTTTGTGGGAAAAAAAGGACGCCAAATTCGTTTAGATACAGCGTCGCACGACCGCGCAATTGTCCGTTAAACTCACGCAGTGCCGAATCGCAAAATACCCCCTGGTCAGGAAGGGGGTAAAATCTTCCGGGGCTTAAGTGGTTAAAAAAAATTAAAAACAACATGAGCAGGAAGATAAGGGAACAAATAAAGAGTGTACACATTATGCTGTATTTATGAACGCATTAATGTCCCACTCAATGTTTAAACCATAAGGATGGTAAGATTTAAGGGTATATATCCAGTACACCTCTCTCCTGGAGACACCTCTAACTTTTGAACCGCCCCTCCAAGGGGAAGTGTACTGGTCAATAACCTGAAACAAAGTACCTGTGGGGTCTTTATGGTGGGCTAATAGATAATGTTTAGACAGATTATGTTTATCTTTACCTGTGATGATACTGGTAATGTGTTCATTAACCCGCACATTAAATGACCTGATAGTACGCCCCACGTACTGCTTTTTGCATGGGCATCAGATAGATATGCATAACTACTCATGTCGTCTATCTGATGACGTGCCCATGCAAAAAGCAGTACTTTGTTTCAGGTTATTGACCAGTACACTTCCCCTTGGAGGGACGGTTCAAAAGTTAGAAGTGTCTCCAGGAGAGAGGTGTACTGGATATATACCCTTAAATCTTACCATCCTTATGGTTTAAACATTGAGTGGGACATTAATGCGTTCATAAATACAGCATAATGTGTACACTCTTTATTTGTTCCCTTATCTTCCTGCTCATGTTGTTTTTAATTTTTTTTAAATTCCTTTTTATCCATTTTTATACTGCTATATATGTTTTAGCCATTCATTGATATATTGATATAATCTTCTGAATATATATGTATTTTCCTGCCTTCGATTGATTCATGTGACTGTACATTAATATACTCATTGGTTATACATCATCCTGTTCTGGCTACTACATATAGTTTGGGCATTTAAAATTTCCCCCTTTTTTTAGTTCTGAATGCATCACCACATCTCAGCTATCTTTGGCGATATGCCGGACGACTGCTAGATGGCCCGCAAGCTTCTACTACGATGCGCCTCACTGACGTCATTTCCGCCTGAGTCCCGATATGACGCTGGCGCAGCCGTCGCTCCGCTATTACAACGCTTGCGGCGCTCAACGGTATTATCACTTCCGGCTTCCGACCATTACACTGGGATGAGGTCACTTCCTTGTTTATCTCAGAAGTGACGTCATCACCTATCTTTGGCGGCGTTCCACAATGAGGTGTGGACCGCACGCCGGAGCACTTCCTCTATGTTTTGAGAGTTATCAGCCAATCAGTTTTATAGATTTTTTGGCGGCCTCTCATTATGAGGTTTGGAACACAGGCCAATGTGTTTTTACTACTTCCTGTTATCAATTATCAAATCGCCTTCACAGGGTGATGGGACCAATGAGGATGTTATATATATTGGACATCTGAATGCTGACAAATTATCTTTTGAAAAAGGCAGTTGTGCCGAAACATGTTAAGAGGACTTCAGTCAGCCCAGCTATTTATGCTTGATATGCCTGTTGATTACGGATGTCTGTAAGTGTATCGGCTTTTTTATCAATAAACCAGTTTTAGCAATATTACCCTATGTATATCCCCCTTCTTTTCTGATTTATCATCCAATATATGGGAGTGGAGACTCTGACTGGTTACATCTGTCAAGAACCCAATTGGCATCTTCCATGGTCGGTGAATCTTGTTGGGATATACCCTTATCTTTCCAAGCGTGTTTGACCCTCCTGCTGTATAGCACTGGGGTCCCATCCATCTGGTGAGCGCAATTCACATATACCTTCACTGGTGCTGGGATTTTGCTGCACATCTTGTATATACCTTATTTGGATCACCTTATCACCTATTTTTATATGATATCTTCACATGGGACTTTTTTCAATTTTAGTCGGACTTTCTTATATCACTAGTGCTGCACATTTGTTTTCTATCCAAAAACAGGGTCCAAGCAGGGAAGACTGCTCCAGGTGAGACTGGAATCAGGTGCCGGTCGGATCCGTAATCCAGGATAACTTCAACAAAAGAAATTACCGCACTTCCGATAAGTTTCAAAGAAAGGAGTGTCTTTATTCCACATCAATCGAATTGGCAAATACAAATACACACTGTGAGTGCAGGACAACCGGTGGACGCGTTTCACGACTGGATATGTCGCTTATTCATCATGAATAAGCGACATATCCAGTCGTGAAACGCGTCCACCGGATGTGGAATAAAGACACTCCTTTCTTTGAAACTTATCGGAAGTGCGGTCATTTCTTTTGTTGATTCTATCGAAAAACACCACCATACCCACCACTAGCAACCCCACCCCAGTAGATTCATTGGATGAACTGGACCTAATTGGACAAAGGCTACTAAAAGAATTATACATCAGTGATGATGATGAAGATATAGCACAGCATCCTTCCACTTCTCCCCCGGTGAGACACACCCAGTTCAGGCCAAAATCCACTTTCAATCCAGTGCAAGCAAAAGGTCAATATCTGCAAACTTTTTATCAGGTGGTTTTCTCAGAAATCAAAAATATGTGCAACCACAGATTATCAGCCACGGGCAAACAGTCCAACCTGAGTCATGTTGAGCAGCAAGCCTTCAAGGACCTTACGAACAATCTCAACATAGTAATAAAAACAATTTAAGAAATAAAATATAATAAACATGATCTGAGGTATAAGTGATGACTCAACCTCCATCCCTAATATACATATAAAATTAAGAGAAGAACGAGGGTTGTGGGACTTTGAGTGAGGTTGGTCATTAATAGATATCAATTGAACAAAAGATGTAGAATAATAAATAATTTGTTTTAATATTTCATAAAGAGTACAAAAAGTAGACATACATAATCAAAGACTGAACATGAAACATATAAATTCATACAAATATTTCCATGAGAATAAGTCAATAAATAACTTCAATTCATCAGTACATAATACATGTAAAAACAAACATGTACACAGTCTTCAAGTAAGCTATCTTCATATCTTATGAGCTCGACGCGTGTCGTGGCTCTGCGTCCACTAGGGTTGAGCGAACACGGACTGTATTATTCGTGTTTAGTGTTGAGCGAACACGGACTGTATTATTTGTGTTCGTACCGAATAATTGGATTTTTGTTACCCGAACACGAACACAGACACTTTACTGTATATTCGGGTAAAAATCCGTGTTCGGTCGTTTTATTTCCGGGTTTTGCATGTTTTGGCGCTCTTTTCATGGCGGGCTTTCAACAGTCAATCAACAATCGTTTAACTGGTGTGCCTTAAGCCATCCCAGCCATGCCTGCAAATGTCTCAGTAGCTGTGATTGGCCGTCTGAAGCATGTGACCAAGTCTTTATAAGTTCCAGGCAGCCGCAGCGGCTTCATTCTGCTGCTTAGATCAGGGACAGAGCACACATACGTGCTGGCTGCTGATTAGGGAAAGACAGGCAGGGAAAACAAATTGGTGTCCGGATAGAATTGAGGGACAGGTCGGAGTGTTTAGGCAGCGCGAGTTGTAGGCATTTTAGGGATAGAGTCTGCTGAATTATAGGGTCAGTGTCTTCTACAAACTACAATCGATATTGCTGTGTGGGGTGGGGTCTGCACTCAATCCTGATCTACGATCTCTTCTCAATCCTGTTAGGGAGAGGCTGCTGCTGAATTTTAGGGTCAGAGTGTTCTACAAACTACAATCGATATTGCTGTGTGGGGTCTGCACTTAGTCCCGATCTACGATCTCTTCTCAATCCTGTTAGGGAGAGGCTGCTGCTGAATTTTAGGGAAACTGTGTTCTACAAACTACAATCGATATTGCTGTGTGGTGTGGGATAGGAGATAGGCAGGTGTCAGTGATCCACATCCATTTTTCTGTGTGTGAGCTGCAGTGAACACAATCTTTTTGGGCTGCAGTGAACACAATCTTTTTGGGGTGCAGTGAACAAAATCCTTTTAGGGTGCAGTGAACACAATCTTTTTGGGGTGCAGTGAACAAAATCCTTTTTGGGGTGCAGTGAAAAACATCCTTTTTGGGGTGCAGTGAACACAATCTTTTTGGGGTGCAGTGAACAAAATCCTTTGTGGGGTGCAGTGAACACAATCTTTGTGGGGTGCAGTGAACACAATCTTTTTGGGGTGCAGTGAACAACATCCTTTTTGGGGTGCAGTGAACACAATCTTTTTGGGGTGCAGTGAACACAACCTTTGTGGGGTGCAGTGAACACAATCTTTGTGGGGTGCAGTGAACAAAATCCTTTTTGGGGTGCAGTGAACAACATCCTTTTTGGGGTGCAGTGAACACAATCTTTTTGGGGTGCAGTGAACAAAATCCTTTGTGGGGTGCAGTGAACACAATCTTTGTGGGGTGCAGTGAACACAATCTTTTTGGGGTGCAGTGAACAACATCCTTTTTGGGGTGCAGTGAACAACATCCTTTTAGGGTGCAGTGAACACAATCTTTGTGGGGTGCAGTGAACAACATCCTTTTAGGGTGCAGTGAACACAATCTTTGTGGGGTACAGTGAACACAATCTTTGTGGGGTGCAGTGAACACAATCTTTGGGGGGTACAGTGAACACAATCTTTTTGGGGTGCAGTGAACAAAATCCTTTTAGGGTGCAGTGAACACAATCTTTGTGGGTGCAGTGAACAAAATCATTTTTGGGGTGCAGTGAACACAATCTTTTTGGGGTGCAGTGAACAAAATCCTTTGTGGGGTGCAGTGAACACAATCTTTGTGGGGTGCAGTGAACACAATCTGTTTGGGGTGCAGTGAACAACATCCTTTTTGGGGTGCAGTGAACAACATCCTTTTAGGGTGCAGTGAACACAATCTTTGTGGGGTGCAGTGAACAAAATCCTTTTTGGGGTGCAGTGACCACAATCTTTTTGGGGTGCAGTGAACAACATCCTTTTTGGGGTGCAGTGAACAAAATCCTTTTTGGGGTGCAGTGAACAACATCCTTTTTGGGGTGCAGTGAACAAAATCCTTTTAGAGTGCAGTGAACACAATCTTTGTGGGGTACAGTGAACACAATCTTTGTGGGGTACAGTGAACAGAATCTTTGTGGGGTGCAGTGAACACAATCTTTGGGGGGTACAGTGAACACAATCTTTTTGGGGTGCAATAAACAAAATCCTTTTAGGGTGCAGTGAACACAATCTTTGTGGGGTGCAGTGAACAAAATCATTTTTGGGGTGCAGTGAACACAATCTTTTTGGAGTGCAGTGAAAAAAATCCTTTGTGGGGTGCAGTGAACACAATCTTTGTGGGGTGCAGTGAACAACATCCATTTTGGGGTGCAGTGAACAACATCCTTTTAGGGTGCAGTGAACACAATCTTTGTGGGGTGCAGTGAACAAAATCCTTTTTGGGGTGCAGTGAACACAATCTTTTTGGGGTGCAGTGAACAAAATCCTTTGTGGGGTGCAGTGAACACAATCTTTGTGGGGTGCAGTGAACACAATCTTTTTGGGGTGCAGTGAACAAAATCCTTTTTGGGGTGCAGTGAACAACATCCTTTTTCGGTGCAGTGAACACAATCTTTTTGGGGTGCATAGAACAAAATCCTTTGTGGGGTGCAGTGAACACAATCTTTGTGGGGTGCAGTGAACAACATCCTTTTTGGGGTGCAGTGAACAAAATCCTTTTTGGGGTGCAGTGAACAACATCCTTTTTGGGGTGCAGTGAACAAAATCCTTTTAGGGTGCAGTGAACACAATCTTTGTGGGGTACAGTGAACACAATCTTTGTGGGGTGCAGTGAACACAATCTTTGTGGGGTACAGTGAACACAATCTCATACTTCTGAAGATTTGAGGGTGCTGCCTGTTCCATACTCCTCCTCCTACTCCTCATCCATCCTTTTAGGGGTACAAACAATAGTAATTGGGGCCTAGTGTGGTGGTGTACGTATGAGATACATACACTTTTTTTTGATCATATTTTCTATTCCGCTATTCAATTAAAACCTATGGGGATCAATTAAATTGCGTGATAGTCTGTGTCGGTACGTGTGAGATCCACCTTTCCAAGTTTTTGGGGTTCATCTCATACTTCTGAAGATTTGAGGGTGCTGCCTGTTCCATACTCCTCCTCCTACTCCTCATCCATCCTTTTAGGGGTACAAACAATAGTAATTGGGGCCTAGTGTGGTGGTGTACGTGTGAGATACATACACTTTCTTTTTGATCATATTTTCTATTCCGCTATTTAATTAAAACCTTTGGGGATCAATTAAATTGCGTGATAGTCTGTGTCGGTACGTGTGAGATCCACCTTTCCAAGTTTTTGGGGTTCATCTCATACTTCTGAAGATTTGAGGGTGCTGCCTGTTCCATACTCCTCCTCCTACTCCTCATCCATCCTTTTAGGGGTACAAACAATAGTAATTGGGGCCTAGTGTGGTGGTGTACGTGTGAGATACATACACTTTTTTTTTGATCATATTTTCTATTCCGCTATTCAATTAAAACCTATGGGGATCAATTAAATTGCGTGATAGTCTGTGTCGGTACGTGTGAGATCTTCATTTCCAAGTTTTTGGGGTTCATCTCATACTTCTGAAGATTTGAGGGTGCTGCCTGTTCCATACTCCTCCTCCTACTCCTCATCCATCCTTTTAGGGGTACAAACAATAGTAATTGGGGCCTAGTGTGGTGGTGTACGTGTGAGATACATACACTTTCTTTTTGATCATATTTTCTATTCCGCTATTCAATTAAAACCTATGGGGATCAATTAAATTGCGTGATAGTCTGTGTCGGTACGTGTGAGATCCACCTTTCCAAGTTTTTGGGGTTCATCTCATACTTCTGAAGATTTGAGGGTGCTGCCTGTTCCATACTCCTCCTCCTACTCCTCATCCATCCTTTTAGGGGTACAAACAATAGTAATTGGGGCCTAGTGTGGTGGTGTACGTATGAGATACATACACTTTTTTTTGATCATATTTTCTATTCCGCTATTCAATTAAAACCTATGGGGATCAATTAAATTGCGTGATAGTCTGTGTCGGTACGTGTGAGATCTACCTTTCCAAGTTTTTGGGGTTCATCTCATACTTCTGAAGATTTGAGGGTGCTGCCTGTTCCATACTCCTCCTCCTACTCCTCATCCATCCTTTTAGGGGTACAAACAATAGTAATTGGGGCCTAGTGTGGTGGTGTACGTATGAGATACATACACTTTTTTTTGATCATATTTTCTATTCCGCTATTCAATTAAAACCTATGGGGATCAATTAAATTGCGTGATAGTCTGTGTCGGTACGTGTGAGATCTACCTTTCCAAGTTTTTGGGGTTCATCTCATACTTCTGAAGATTTGAGGGTGCTGCCTGTTCCATACTCCTCCTCCTACTCCTCATCCATCCTTTTAGGGGTACAAACAATAGTAATTGGGGCCTAGTGTGGTGGTGTACGTGTGAGATACATACACTTTCTTTTTGATCATATTTTCTATTCCGCTATTTAATTAAAACCTTTGGGGATCAATTAAATTGCGTGATAGTCTGTGTCGGTACGTGTGAGATCCACCTTTCCAAGTTTTTGGGGTTCATCTCATACTTCTGAAGATTTGAGGGTGCTGCCTGTTCCATACTCCTCCTCCTACTCCTCATCCATCCTTTTAGGGGTACAAACAATAGTAATTGGGGCCTAGTGTGGTGGTGTACGTGTGAGATACATACACTTTTTTTTGGATCATATTTTCTATTCCGCTATTCAATTAAAACCTATGGGGATCAATTAAATTGCGTGATAGTCTGTGTCGGTACGTGTGAGATCTACCTTTCCAAGTTTTTGGGGTTTATCTCATACTTCTGAAGATTTGAGGGTGCTGCCTGTTCCATACTCCTCCTCCTACTCCTCATCCATCCTTTTAGGGGTACAAACAATAGTAATTGGGGCCTAGTGTGGTGGTGTACGTGTGAGATACATACACTTTCTTTTTGATCATATTTTCTATTCCGCTATTCAATTAAAACCTTTGGGGATCAATTCAATTGCGTGATAGTCTGTGTCGGTACGTGTGAGATCCACCTTTCCAAGTTTTTGGGGTTCATCTCATACTTCTGAAGATTTGAGGGTGCTGCCTGTTCCATACTCCTCCTCCTACTCCTCATCCATCCTTTTAGGGGTACAAACAATAGTAATTGGGGCCTAGTGTGGTGGTGTACGTGTGAGATACATACACTTTCTTTTTGATCATATTTCCTATTCCGCTATTCAATAAAAACCTTTGAGGATCAATTGAATTGCGGGATAGTCTGTGTCGGTACGTGTGAGATCCACCTTTCCAAGTTTTTGAGGTTCATCTCATACTTCGGAAGATTTGAGGGTGCTGTCTGTTCCATACTCCTCCTACTCCTCATCCATCCTTTTAGGGGTACAAACAATAGTAATTGGGGCCTAGTGTGGTGGTGTACGTGTGAGATACATACACTTTTTTTTTGATCATATTTTCTATTCCGCTATTCAATTAAAACCTATGGGGATCAATTAAATTGCGTGATAGTCTGTGTCGGTACGTGTGAGATCCACCTTTCCAAGTTTTTGGGGTTCATCTCATACTTCTGAAGATTTGAGGGTGCTGCCTGTTCCAAACTCCTCCTCCTACTCCTCATCCATCCTTTTAGGGGTACAAACAATAGTAATTGGGGCCTAGTGTGGTGGTGTACGTGTGAGATACATACACTTTCTTTTTGATCATATTTTCTATTCTGCTATTCAATTAAAACCTTTGGGGATCAATTAAATTGCGTGATAGTCTGTGTCGGTACGTGTGAGATCCACCTTTCCAAGTTTTTGGGGTTCATCTCATACTTCTGAAGATTTGAGGGTGCTGCCTGTTCCATACTCCTCCTCCTACTCCTCATCCATCCTTTTAGGGGTACAAACAATAGTAATTGGGGCCTAGTGTGGTGGTGTACGTGTGAGATACATACACTTTCTTTTTGATCATATTTCCTATTCCGCTATTCAATAAAAACCTTTGAGGATCAATTGAATTGCGGGATAGTCTGTGTCGGTACGTGTGAGATCCACCTTTCCAAGTTTTTGAGGTTCATCTCATACTTCGGAAGATTTGAGGGTGCTGTCTGTTCCATACTCCTCCTACTCCTCATCCATCCTTTTAGGGGTACAAACAATAGTAATTGGGGCCTAGTGTGGTGGTGTACGTGTGAGATACTTACACTTTTTTTTTTGATCATATTTTCTATTCCGCTATTCAATTAAAACCTATGGGGATCAATTAAATTGCGTGATAGTCTGTGTCGGTACGTGTGAGATCCACCTTTCCAAGTTTTTGGGGTTCATCTCATACTTCTGAAGATTTGAGGGTGCTGCCTGTTCCAAACTCCTCCTCCTACTCCTCATCCATCCTTTTAGGGGTACAAACAATAGTAATTGGGGCCTAGTGTGGTGGTGCACGTGTGAGATACATACACTTTTTTTCTTGATCATATTTTCTATTCCGCTATTCAATTAAAACCTATGGGGATCAATTAAATTGCGTGATAGTCTGTGTCGGTACGTGTGAGATCCACCTTTCCAAGTTTTTGGGGTTCATCTCATACTTCTGAAAATTTGAGGGTGCTGCCTGTTCCATACTCCTCCTCCTACTCCTCATCCATCCTTTTAGGGGTACAAACAATAGTAATTGGGGCCTAGTGTGGTGGTGTACGTGTGAGATACATACACTTTTTTTTTGATCATATTTTCTTTTCCGCTATTCAATTAAAACCTTTGGGGATCAATTAAATTGCGTGATAGTCTGTGTCTGTACGTGTGAGATCCACCTTTCCAAGTTTTTGGGGTTCATCTCATACTTCTGAAGATTTGAGGGTGCTGCCTGTTCCATACTCCTCCTCCTACTCCTCCTACTCCTCATCCATCCTTTCAGGGGTACAAACAATAGTAATTGGGGCCTAGTGTGGTTGTGTACGTGTGAGATACATACACTTTTTTTTTGATCATATTTTCTATTCCGCTATTCAATTAAAACCTTTGGGGATCAATTAAATTGCGTGATAGTCTGTGTCGGTACGTGTGAGATCCACCTTTCCAAGTTTTTGGGGTTCATCTCATACTTCTGAAGATTTGAGGGTGCTGCCTGTTCCATACTCCTCCTCCTACTCCTCCTACTCCTCATCCATCCTTTTAGGGGTACAAACAATAGTAATTGGGGCCTAGTGTGGTTGTGTACGTGTGAGATACATACACTTTTTTTGATCATATTTCCTATTCCGCTATTCAATAAAAACCTTTGGGGATCAATTGAATTGCGGGATAGTCTGTGTCGGTACGTGTGAGATCCACCTTTCCAAGTTTTTGGTGTTCATCTCATACTTCTGAAGATTTGAGGGTGCTGCCTGTTCCATACTCCTCCTACTCCTCATCCATCCTTTTAGGGGTACAAACAATAGTAATTGGGGCCTAGTGTGGTGGTGTACGTGCGAGATACATTCACTTTTTTTGATCATATTTCCTATTCCGCTATTCAATAAAAACCTTTCGGGGAACAATTAAATTGCGGGATAGTCTGTGTCGGTACGTGTGAGATCCACCTTTCCAAGTTTTTGTGGTTCATCTCATACTTCTGAAGATTTGAGGGTGCTGCCTGTTCCATACTCCTCCTCCTACTCCTCCTACTCCTCATCTATCCTTTTAGGGGTACAAACAATAGTAATTGGGGCCTAGTGTGGTTGTGTACGTGTGAGATACATACACTTTTTTTGATCATATTTCCTATTCCGCTATTCAATAAAAACCTTTGGGGATCAATTGAATTGCGGGATAGTCTGTGTCGGTACGTGTGAGATCCACCTTTCCAAGTTTTTGGGGTTCATCTCATACTTCTGAAGATTTGAGGGTGCTGCCTGTTCCATACTCCTCCTACACCTCATCCATTCTTTTAGGGGTACAAACAATAGTAATTGGGGCCTAGTGTGGTGGTGTACGTGCGAGATACATACACTTTTTTTGATGATATTTCCTATTCCGCTATTCAATAAAAACCTTTCGGGGGAACAATTAAATTGTGGGATAGTCTGTGTCGGTACGTGTGAGATCCACCTTTCCAAGTTTTTGGGGTTCATCTCATACTTCTGAAGATTTGAGGGTGCTGCCTGTTCCATACTCCTCCTACTCCTCATCCATCCTTTTAGGGGTACAAACAATAGTAATTGGGGCCTAGTTTAGTGGTGTACGTGTGAGATACATACACTTTTTTTGATCATATTTCCTATTCCGCTATTCAATAAAAACCTTTCGGGGAACAATTAAATTGCGGGATAGTCTGTGTCGGTACGTGTGAGATCCACCTTTCCAAGTTTTTGGGGTTCATCTCTTACTTCTGAAGATTTGAGGGTGCTGCCTGTTCCATACTCCTCCTACTCCTCATCCATCCTTTTAGGGGTACAAAAAATAGTAATTGGGGCCTAGTGTGGTGGTGTACATGTGAGATACATACACTTTTTTTTGATCATATTTTCTATTCCGCTATTCAATTAAAACCTTTGGGGATCAATTAAATTGCGTGATAGTCTGTGTCGGTACGTGTGAGATCCACCTTTCCAAGTTTTTGGGGTTCATCTCATACTTCTGAAGATTTGAGGGTGCTGCCTGTTCCATACTCCTCCTACTCCTCATCCATCCTTTTAGGGGTACAAACAATAGTAATTGGGGCCTAGTGTGGTGGTGTACGTGCGAGATACATACACTTTTTTTATCATATTTCCTATTCCGCTATTCAATAAAAACCTTTCGGGGGAACAATTAAATAACGGGATAGTCTGTGTCGGTACGTGTGAGATCCACCTTTCCAAGTTTTTGGGGTTCATCTCATACTTCTGAAGATTTGAGGGTGCTGCCTGTTCCATACTCCTCCTACTCCTCATCCATCCTTTTAGGGGTACAAACAATAGTAATTGGGGCCTAGTGTGGTGGTGTACGTGTGAGATACATACACTTTTTTTTGATCATATTTTCTATTCCGCTATTCAATTAAAACCTTTGGGGATCAATTAAATTGCGTGATAGTCTGTGTCTGTACGTGTGAGATCCACCTTTCCAAGTTTTTGGGGTTCATCTCATACTTCTGAAGATTTGAGGGTGCTGCCTGTTCCATACTCCTCCTCCTACTCCTCCTACTCCTCATCCATCCTTTTAGGGGTACAAACAATAGTAATTGGGGCCTAGTGTGGTTGTGTACGTGTGAGATACATACACTTTTTTTGATCATATTTCCTATTCCGCTATTCAATAAAAACCTTTGGGGATCAATTGAATTGCGGGATAGTCTGTGTCGGTACGTGTGAGATCCACCTTTCCAAGTTTTTGGGGTTCATCTCATACTTCTGAAGATTTGAGGGTGCTGCCTGTTCCATACTCCTCCTACTCCTCATCCATCCTTTTAGGGGTACAAACAATAGTAATTGGGGCCTAGTGTAGTGGTGTACGTGTGAGATACATACACTTTTTTTGATCATATTTCCTATTCCGCTATTCAATAAAAACCTTTCGGGGAACAATTAAATTGCGGGATAGTCTGTGTCGGTACGTGTGAGATCCACCTTTCCAAGTTTTTGGGGTTCATCTCATACTTCTGAAGATTTGAGGGTGCTGCCTGTTCCATACTCCTCCTACTCCTCATCCATCCTTTTAGGGGTACAAAAAATAGTAATTGGGGCCTAGTGTGGTGGTGTACTTTTGAGATACATACACTTTTTTTTTGATCATATTTTCTATTCCGCTATTCAATTAAAACCTTTGGGGATCAATTAA
Source organism: Pelophylax lessonae (assembly GCF_965119305.1). NCBI lineage: Eukaryota > Metazoa > Chordata > Amphibia > Anura > Ranidae > Pelophylax > Pelophylax lessonae. Next base: position 175,676,376 of record NC_138771.1, read on the forward strand.
ATTGCGTGATAGTCTGTGTCGGTACGTGTGAGATCCACCTTTCCAAGTTTTTGGGGTTCATCTCATACTTCTGAAGATTTGAGGGTGCTGCCTGTTCCATACTCCTCCTCCTACTCCTCCTACTCCTCATCCATCCTTTTAGGGGTACAAACAATAGTAATTGGGGCCTAGTGTGGTTGTGTACGTGTGAGATACATACACTTTTTTTGATCATATTTCCTATTCCGCTATTCAATAAAAACCTTTTGGGATCAATTGAATTGCGGGATAGTATGTGTCGGTACGTGTGAGATCCACCTTTCCAAGTTTTTGGGGTTCATCTCATACTTCTGAAGATTTGAGGGTGCTGCCTGTTCCATACTCCTCCTACTCCTCATCCATCCTTTTAGGGGTACAAACAATAGTAATTGGGGCCTAGTGTGGTGGTGTACGTGTGAGATACATACACTTTTTTTGATCATATTTCCTATTCCGCTATTCAATAAAAACCTTTCTAGGGCAAGATCTTAAATTACAGAAATATGAGGAGACCGTCAAATAAGGGCCGTGGCCTGGGTCGTGGTGCTGCTGGTAGAGCTCCTGTTGCAAGGAGAGGACGTGGTCGATCTGTGCCAGCTACACGCACAAGTGAAACACCTTCCTCAAGTGTGAGTAGGCGACAGAACCTGCATCAGTATTTGGTAGGGCATCATACGCCTCTAGAAGTGATGAGGCCAGAACAAGTGGAGGCGATAGTAGATTGGTTTGCTGCTGACAGTGCCTCCAGTTCCTTCACATTGTCTCCCACCCAGTCTACTGCAGAAAGGTCACAGTTGGCACCTGCAGCCGATGTCCAACCGTCTTTCACCTCACCCCCTTGCAAATCAGGTAAGCAGTCTGAGCCCCAAGCCATACAGCAGTCTCTTCTTCTTTTTGAGGACTCTGTCAGCAGGGTTTCCCAGGGCCATCCACCTAGCCCTGCCCCAGAAGTGGAAGAGATTGAGTGAAGCGATGCCCAACCACAAGCGGAGCGGCCGTGCCCTAGACACTACGCCCGCTACTGCCCAACGCAGCAAGGGAACGAGCGCACCAAAGTCAGCTCAAAGGAGTTCTCTAGCGTAGAAGTTCTTTAGAAAATGTGCTGATGACAGGACACGAGTGGTTTGCACCCTGTGCAATCAGAGCTTGAAGCGAGGCATAAACCTTCTCAACCTGAGCACAACCTGCATGATCAGGCATCTAAGTGCAAAGCACGAGCTGCAGTGGAGTACACACCTTCAAAACCAAGAAACGTCTCTGGCTCATCCTGCTTCCTCTTCTGCTGCAGTCTCAGCCGCTCCAGCCACATCTGTAGTGATACCGGCACCTGCCACCCCGCAAACAGACGATCTGTCAGCAACACCACCACCTGGGTCACCAACAACCATCTCCACAATGTCCCGTGGAAGCGTTCAGCTTTCCATCTCCCAAACACTTGAGAGGAAGAGGAAGTACCCCCCTACCCACCCGCGATCCCTGGCCCTGAATGCCAGCATTTCAAAATTATTGGCCTTTGAAATGCTGTCATTCCGTCTGGTGGAGACGCACAGTTTTAAAAACCTTATGTCGGTGGCTGTCCCACAGTACGTCGTGCCCAGCCGCCACTACTTTTCCAGGCAAGCCATCCCTTCCCTGCACAACCAAGTGGGGGAAAAAATCAGGTGTGCACTGCGCAACGCCATCTGTGCCAAGGTCCACCTAACTACCGATACGTGGACCAGTAAGCACGGTCAGGGGCGTTATATCTCCCTAACGGCACACTGGGTAAATGCAGTGGTGGATGGGCCTGAGGCGGATAGCAATTTGGCGCATGTCCTTCCACCACTGACGATTGCAGGGCGCTTCAGTTTGCCTCCTGTTCCTAACTCCTCCTACTCCGCTTCCTCATCCTCTACCGCCTCCTCATCCGGACAGCGTAACACCTTCACCACCAACTTCAGCACGGCCAGGGGTAAACGACAGCAGGCAGTTTTACAACTTGCCTGTTTGGGGGACAAACCACACACCGCGCAGGAGTTGTGGAGGAGCATGGAACAGCAGACAAATGAGTGGTTGCTGCCAGCGAGCCTCAAGCCCGGCCTGGTGGTGTGCGATAACGGGCGAAATCTCATAGCAGCTCTGGGCCTAGCCGGTTTGACGCACATCCCTTGCCTGGCGCATGTGCTGAATTTGGTGGTGCAGAGGTTCCTTAAAAACTACCCCGATATGTCAGAGCTGCTGCAGAAAGTGCGGGCCGTTTGTGCGCACTTTCGGCGTTCTCACCCTGCTGCTGCTCGCCTGGCAGCGCTGCAGCGTAACTTCGGCCTTCCCGCTCATATGTGACGTGCCCACAAGGTGGAACTCCACCTTGCACATGCTGGAAAGACTGTGCGAGCAGCAGCAGGCCATAGTGGAGTTTCAGCTGCAGCATGCACGCGTGAGTCGCTCTGCGGAACAGCACCACTTCACCACCAATAACTGGGCCTCCATGCGAGACCTGTGTACCTTGTTGTGCTGTTTTGAGTACTCCACCAACATGGCCAGTGGCGATGACGCCGTTCTCAGCTTAACTATCCCACTTCTATGCCTCCTTGAAAAAACAATTTGGGCGATGATGGAAGAGGATGTGGCACAGGATGAGGAGGAGGAGGAGGAGGAGGATGAAGAGGTAACATTTCCAAGGCTTTCAGGGCAGTCATTCGCAAGGGGCTCCGAGAGTGGGTTCCTGCACACACAAACGCCAGGGACACAATTGTCCAGCAGGAGCACAGTTCTGGAGGATGAGGAGGATGAGGAGGAGGAGGAGCTGGAGGAGGAGATGGAACCATGTTCACAACAGGGTGGCACCCAGGCCAGCTCATGGCCATCACTGGTGCGTGGCTGGGGGGATACAGAGGACACGGACGATACACCTCCCACAGAGGACAGCCTTTCGTTGCCTCTGGGCAGCCTGGCACACATGAGCGATTACATGCTGCAGTGTCTCCACAACGACTGCCGAGTTGCCCACTGTGACGAGACCCTTGCTCGCCCTGTCCGCTCTCCCGACACTCCTCTGTTTCTAGTCAGTCAGCTTGCAGATCGCATCGTCTGATGGTTTGGTCAACCAAGGATCCGGGATCCAAACTACAGCTATGTGCCGTTCGGAATCCATTAGAACAAACACCAAGCAGGCTGTATGTAAGTTCAAGCAGGAAGACAATTTATTGGAAGAACACAGTACACTTTATACAGAAAGTGGAATATCCATGCAAATGAGGGCTTGAAATGAGTCAACAGGGATTGGTCAGATAGCTTTGACCAATGCAAATGAGGGCTTGAAAATGAGTCAGTAGTGATTGGTCAGATAACTTTTACCAATGCAAGGAGACAGAAGCCCCAGGGGGCAATCAATGTACACAATAGTCAGACACAGAACAATGGTTGTCTAACGAGCCCTGAATACACATTACTCTGTGTCAATACCTCCCTTAGCAGACAACAGGTGCGGTCATTAGCATTAGCCCACCTGACAATAGTTGAATGGGGAGCCACCCCAGACAGTTCGGCTCCTCAGAACTTCCTGGGATGACCATATTAGGAAAGGGCTTCCTGCTCAGAAACCTCATGGCAAAGGGAACAATTGACCTTGCTGACAAAAATGACGCAATTCAACCCCTCACCCATCTGTCCTTAAATTCCAGTGATGGTAAACACCATCACACCCACATTCTAACTTGTGCTGATTACTGGGTGGCCACGCTGCTGGATCCCCGTTACAAGGACAACGTACCGTCCTTAATTCACTCACTGGAGCGCGATCGCAAGATGCGCGAGTACAAGCGCACACTGGTAGACGCCATGCTGCTGGCATTCCCATCTGACAGCGGGGCCACAGTGGAAGCACAAGGCAGAGGAGGAGGAGGAGGAGGAGGTCGCCAACGCAACCAGGGCACCGCCAGCACCTCAGAAGGCAGGGTTAGCATGGCCGAAATGTGGAAAAGCTTTGTCATCACGCCACAACAAACAGCAGCACCAGCAGCTCAGATGGAACGTCTTAGCAGGAGGCAGCATTTTACCAACATGGTGGAGCAGTATGTGTGCACACGCCTACATGTAGTGAATGACGGGTCTGCCCCCTTCAACTTCTGGGTCTCCAAATTGGGCACATGGCCTGAGCTTGCCCTTTACGCCTTGGAGGTGCTGGCGTGCCCTGCAGCCAGTGTATTATCTGAACGGGTATTTAGCACGGCTGGGGGCGTTATAACAGACAAGCGCAGCCGCCTGTCCAGAGACAATGTGGACAAGCTCACGTTCATTAAAATGAACCAGGCATGGATCCCACGGGACTTTTCCGTACCTTATGCAGAATAGCAATGGATACCGACCTTACCCACCCATTGTTCCATTTTTGCTCTTTCTCACTCTTTTGGGGTGTACCCTCATTTAAAATTTGTGAAAAGAAGCAGTGTTGGCTACCTCGTCCTCCTCCTCAGGGCCAGATTAACGTAGGGGCTATTGGAGCTGCAGCTCCAGGCCCCTACCTTTTATATAGGCCCTGGGTTGGCCATATTCACTGTTACCGCTCTTCTGTCACTTGTAAACACAGAAGTCTGGCTTCTATGCTCGCTTCCCCAGGCAGCACCCTCAGAACCTCCCCACACAGCGCGAAGGCCCGACAAGGAGGGACACTTGCCGATGCATGGATGTGTTTATGGGCTTCAGAGACAGCATCCCATGTTGAATTAGGCATGCATGGCTGCACCCTTCCTCCTCTGGGTGCATGCCAAGGCACGGCCCTTAAGGCCCTTCAAAATCCTCAGCACCAAGCCCATGATGCTCTTAATCCGGCCCTGGTCCTCCTCCACCGCCGCTTCCACCTACACCGCCCATAGGTGTGCGCAGCCTATTGCATTAAGGTGTGCACCCCAAAGTTGAAATACACATGCATGTGTTTGCCTACAGGTACATGGCCCCGATACATTACTCTCCCTGCTGGCAAAGAGAAATAGAGCAGAGCAGGTCCTAGGGAGATCTTTCCCCTCTCCTCACTGGCAATGCTATGTGACCTAGGTGATTAGGGTGTGCCCAGGCACACCCTGTGCGCACGCCTATGACACCGCCACATCCACCACCACCTCAATCTCCCTCCTACTCCATATGGGCCTCGTCCTTCAGAGATGAAGAAGAACATTGTTTTATTTTTCTGTTTTTTTTTGTTGTTTTAAGTTATTTCCCTATCCACATTTGTTTGCAGAGCACTTGCCATGCTCTTAATTACGTTTTGCTGCCATTTGCAGCACTCTAGCCCTTTCCTTTGGTGTTTTAGAGCCATTTTAGCGCCTGAAAGTTCGGGTCCCCATTGACTTCAATGGGGTTCGGTGTCCGGGAAAAGTTCGGTAAAAGTCCGGGACACGGACCCGGACTTTTTTTTAAAGTTCGGCCGAACCCGTCGAACACGGACATCTAGGTGTCCGCTCAACCCTATTCGTGTTCGTACCGAATAATTGGATTTTTGTTACCCGAACACGGACCCGAAAACTTTACTGTATGTTCGGGTAAAAATCCGTGTTCGGTCATTTTATTTCCGGGTTTTGCATGCATTGGCGCGCTTTTCATGGCTGGCTTTCAACAGCCAATCAACAAGCATTTAACTGGTGTGCCTAAGCCATCCCAGCCATGCCTACAAATGTATCAGTAGCTGTGATTGGCCGTCTGAAGCATGTGACCAAGTCTTTATAAGTTCGAGGCAGCGCCGCTGCGGCGTCATTCTGCGGCGTCATTCTGCTGTGTACTAGTTCAGGGACAGAGCACACATACGTGCTGGCTGCTGATTAGGGACAGACAGGCAGGCAAAACTCATTTGTGTCCGGATAGAATTGAGGGACAGGTCGGAGTGAATTAGGCAGGGCGAGTTGTAGGCATTTTAGGGAGAGAGTCTGCTGATTTTTAGGGTCAGTGTGTTCTACAAACTACAATCGCTATTGCTGTGTGGGGTGGGGTTTGCAGTGACCGATCTACGATCTTAGCAATCCTTTTAGGGAGAGAGTCTGCTGATTTTTAGGGTCAGTGTGTTCTACAAACTACAATCGATATTGCTGTGTGGGGTGGGGTTTGCAGTGACCGATCTACGATCTTAGCAATACTTTTAGGGAGAGAGTCTGCTGATTTTTAGGGTCAGTGTGTTCTACAAACTACAATCGATATTGCTGTGTGGGGTGGGGTTTGCAGTGACCGATCTACGATCTTAGCAATCCTTTTAGGGAGAGAGTCTGCTGATTTTTAGGGTCAGTGTGTTCTACAAACTACAATCGATATTGCTGTGTGGTGTGGGATAGGAGATAGGCAGGTGTCAGTGGTCCACATCCATTTTGCTGTGTGTGGGCTGCAGTGAACACAATCTTTTTGGGCTGCAGTAAACACAACCTTTTTGGGGTGCAGTGAACACAATCTTTTTGGGGTACAGTGAACACAATCTTTTTGGGCTGCAGTAAACACAATCTTTTTGGGGTACAGTGAACACAATCTTTTTGGGGTACAGTGAACACAATCTTTTTGGGGTGCTGGCTGCTGATTAGGGACAGACAGGAAAAAAAAACATTTGTGTCCGGATAGAATTGATGGACAGGTCAGAGTGTGTTAGGCAGGGCGAGTTGTAGGCATTTTAGGGAGAGAGTCTGCTGATTTTTAGGGTCAGTGTGTTCTACAAACTACAATCGATATTGCTGTGTGGTGTGGGATAGGAGATAGGCAGGTGTCAGTGGTCCACATCCATTTTGCTGTGTGTGGGCTGCAGTGAACACAATCTTTTTGGGGTGCAGTGAACACAATCTTTTTGGGGTGCAGTGAACACAATCTTTTTGGGGTGCAGTGAACACAATCTTTTTTGCCCACTGAGGAGAAGGGAGAAAAGTATTTTTCTATCAGGCACTGTGTGCAGCATTTTTCCTTCAGCTGTGCTGTGCTGCGTGACTGATCATACACTGCTGTGTTCAGTTCACATGTGCTAATATTGAGTGGTTTCAGAAATCATACACTTTTTTTCTATTGCACTATTCAATATACAGCCTTGGGTTAAAAAAATTAAATTGTGGCCTGCAGCAGAGCTGAATGATATTTGGGGTTTTTGTGGTTCATCTCATACTTCTGAAGATTTGAGGGTGCTGCCTGTTCCATACTCCTCCTACTCCTCATTCAGCCTTTTAGGGGTACAAACAATAGTAATTGGGGCCTAGTGTGCTTCTGTACGTGTGAGATACATACACTTTTTTTGATCATATTTCCTATTCCGCTATTCAATCAAAACCTTTGGGGATCAATTAAATTGCGGGATAGTTTGTGTTGGTAGGTGTGAGATCCACCTTTCCAAGTTTTTGGGGTTCATCTCATACTTCTGAAGATTTGAGGGTGCTGCCTGTTCCATACTCCTCCTACTCTTCATTCAGCCTTTTAGGGGTACAAACAATAGTAATTGGGGCCTAGTGTGCTTCTGTACGTGTGAGATACATACACTTTTTTTGATCATATTTCCTATTCCGCTATTCTATCAAAACCTTTAGGGATCAATTAAATTGCGGGATAGTTTGTGTTGGTACGTGTGAGATCCACCTTTCCAAGCTTTTGGGGTTCATCTCATACTTCTGAAGATTTGAGGGTGCTGCCTGTTCCTTACTCCTCCTACTCCTCATTCAGCCTTTTAGGGGTACAAACAATAGTAATTGGGGCCTAGTGTGCTTCTGTACATGTGAGATACATACACATTTTTTGATCATATTTCCTATTCCGCTATTCAATCAAAACCTTTGGGGATCAATTAAATTGCGGGATAGTTTGTGTTGGTACGTGTGAGATCCACCTTTCCAAGTTTTTGGGGTTCATCTCATACTTCTGAAGATTTGAGGGTGCTGCCTGTTCCATACTCCTCCTACTCCTCATTCAGCCTTTTAGGGGTACAAACAATAGTAATTGGGGCCTAGTGTGCTTCTGTACGTGTGAGATACATACACTTTTTTTGATCATATTTCCTATTCCGCTATTCAATCAAAACCTTTAGGGATCAATTAAATTGTGGGATAGTTTGTGTTGGTACGTGTGAGATCCACCTTTCCAAGTTTTTGGGGTTCATCTCATACTTCAGAAGATTTGAGGGTGCTGCCTGTTCCATACTCCTCCTACTCCTCATTCAGCCTTTTAGGGGTACAAACAATAGTAATTGGGGCCTAGTGTGGTTTTGTACGTGTGAGATACATACACTTTTTTTGATCATATTTCCTTTTCCGCTATTCAATCAAAACCTTTGAGGATCAATTAAATTGCGGGATAGTTTGTGTTGGTACGTGTGAGATCCACCTTTCCAAGTTTTTGGGGTTCATCTCATACCTCTGAAGATTTGAGGGTGCTGCCTGTTCCATACTCCTCCTACTCCTCATTCAGCCTTTTAGGGGTACAAACAATAGTAATTGGGGCCTAGTGTGGTTTTGTACGTGTGAGATACATACACTTTTTTTGATCATATTTCCTATTCCGCTATTCAATCAAAACCTTTGGGGATCAATTAAATTGCGGGATAGTTTGTGTTGGTACGTGTGAGATCCACCTATCCAAGTTTTTGGGGTTCATCTCATACTTCTGAAGATTTGAGGGTGCTGCCTGTTCCATACTCCTCCTACTCCTCATTCAGCCTTTTAGGGGTACAAACAATAGTAATTGGGGCCTAGTGTGCTTCTGTACGTGTGAGATACATACACTTTTTTTGATCATATTTCCTATTCCGCTATTCAATCAAAACCTTTGGAGATCAATTAAATTGCGGGATAGTCTGTGTTGGTAGGTGTGAGATCCACCTTTCCAAGTTTTTGGGGTTCATCTCATACTTCTGAAGATTTGAGGGTGCTGCCTGTTCCATACTCCTCCTACTCCTCATTCAGCCTTTTAGGGGTACAAACAATGGTAATTGGGGCCTAGTGTGGTTTTGTACGTGTGAGATACATACACTTTTTTTGATCATATTTCCTATTCCGCTATTCAATCAAAACCTTTGGGGATCAATTAAATTGCGGGATAGTTTGTGTTGGTACGTGTGAGATCCACCTTTCCAAGTTTTTGGGGTTCATCTCATACTTCTGAAGATTTGAGGGTGCTGCCTGTTCCATACTCCGCCTACTCCTCATTCAGCCTTTTAGGGGTACAAACAATAGTAATTGGGGCCTAGTGTGCTTCTGTACGTGTGAGATACATACACTTTTTTTGATCATATTTCCTATTCCGCTATTCAATCAAAACCTTTGGGGATCAATTAAATTGCGGGATAGTCTGTGTTGGTAGGTGTGAGATCCACCTTTCCAAGTTTTTGGGGTTCATCTCATACTTCTGAAGATTTGAGGGTGCTGCCTGTTCCATACTCCTCCTACTCCTCATTCAGCCTTTTAGGGGTACAAACAATAGTAATTGGGGCCTAGTGTGCTTCTGTACGTGTGAGATACATACACTGTTTTTGATCGTATTTCCTATTCCGCTATTCAATCAAAACCTTTGGGGATCAATTAAATTGCGGGATAGTTTGTGTTGGTACGTGTGAGATCCACCTTTCCAAGTTTTTGGGGTTCATCTCATACTTCTGAAGATTTGAGGGTGCTGCCTGTTCCATACTCCTCCTACTCCTCATTCAGTCTTTTAGGGGTACAAACAATAGTAATTGGGGCCTAGTGTGCTTCTGTACGTGTGAGATACATACACTTTTTTTGATCATATTTCCTATTCCGCTATTCAATCAAAACCTTTGGGGATCAAATAAATTGCTGGATAGTTTGTGTTGGTACGTGTGAGATCCACCTTTCCAAGTTTTTGGGGTTCATCTCATACTTCTGAAGATTTGAGGGTGCTGCCTGTTCCATACTCCTCCTACCCCTCATTCAGCCTTTTAGGGGTACAAACAATAGTAATTGGGGCCTAGTGTGCTTCTGTACGTGTGAGATACATACACTTTTTTTGATCATATTTCCTATTCCGCTATTCAATCAAAACCTTTGGGGATCAATTAAATTGCGGGATAGTTTGTGTTGGTACGTGTGAGATCCACCTTTCCAAGTTTTTGGGGTTCATCTCATACTTCTGAAGATTTGAGGGTGCTGCCTGTTCCATACTCCTCCTACTCCTCATTCAGCCTTTTAGGGGTACAAACAATAGTAATTTGGGCCTAGTGTGCTTCTGTACGTGTGAGATACATACACTTTTTTGATCATATTTCCTATTCCGCTATTCAATCAAAACCTTTGGGGATCAATTAAATTGCGGGATAGTTTGTGTTGGTACGTGTGAGATCCACCTTTCCAAGTTTTTGGGGTTCATCTCATACTTCTGAAGATTTGAGGGTGCTGCCTGTTCCATACTCCTCCTACTCCTCATTCAGCCTTTTAGGGGTACAAACAATAGTAATTGGGGCCTAGTGTGCTTCTGTACGTGTGAGATACATACACTTTTTTTGATCATATTTCCTATTCCGCTATTCAATCAAAACCTTTGGGGATCAATTAAATTGCGGGATAGTCTGTGTTGGTAGGTGTGAGATCCACCTTTTCAAGTTTTTGGGGTTCATCTCATACTTCTGAAGATTTGAGGGTGCTGCCTGTTCCATACTCCTCCTAGTCCTCATTCAGCCTTTTAGGGGTACAAACAATAGTAATTGGGGCCTAGTGTGCTTCTGTACGTGTGAGATACATACACTTTTTTTGATCATATTTCCTATTCTGCTATTTAATCAAAACCTTTGGGTATAAACAATTAAATTGCGGGATAGTCTGTGTCGGTACGTGTGAGATACACCTTTCCAATTTTTGGGGCGCATCTCATACTTCCGAGGATTTGAGGGTGCTTCAGTCTGCCTCCTGCCTGTTCCGAACTCCTCCTACTCCTCATCCTGCCTTTAGGGTACAAAAAATTGTAATCGGGGCCTAGGTTGTGTTTGTACGTGTGAGATACACCGTTTTGTAAAATTTGTCCTATTCCGCTATTCGATATACACCCTGTTTGAGTGTAAAAAATTAAATTGCGGGATAGTCTGGATCGGTACATGTGAGATACACCTTTTTAAATTTGTTTGGCGCATCTCCTTCTACCGCCGAGGATTGCAGGGCGCTTCAGTTTGCCTCCTGTTCCCAACTCCTCCTACTCCTCTTCCTCATCCTGCCTGTAGGGTACAAAAAATTGTAATTGGGGCCTAGTTGGTGTTTGTACGTGTGAGATACACCGTTTTGTAAAATTTGTCCTATTCCGCTATTCAATATACACCCTGTTTGAGTGTAAAAAATTAAATTGCGGGATAGTTTGTATCGGTACATGTGAGATACACCTTTTTAAATTTGTTTGGCGCATCTTCTTCTACCACCGAGGATTGCAGGGCGCTTCAGTTTGCCTCCTGTTCCCAACTCCTCCTACTCCTCCTCCTCATCCTGCCTTTAGGGTACAAAAAATTGTAATCGGGGCCTAGTTGGTGTTTGTACATGTGAGATACACCGTTTTGTAAAATTTGTCCTATTCCGCTATTCAATATACACCCTGTTTGAGTGTAAAAAATTAAATTGCGGGATAGTCTGTATCGGTACATGTGAGATACACCTTTTTTAAATTTGTTTGGCGCATCTCCTTCTACCGCCGAGGATTGCAGGGCGCTTCAGTTTGCCTCCTGTTCCCAACTCCTCCTACTCCTCTTCCTCATCCTGCCTTTAGGGTACAAAAAATTGTAATCGGGGCCTAGTCTGTGTTTGTACGTGTGAGATACACCGTATTATAACATTTTTCCTATTCCGCTATTCAATATACACCCTTTTGGAGTGTAAGAAAATTAAATTACGGCATAGTCTGTATCGGTACGTGTGAGATACACCTTTTAAATTTGTTTGGCGCATCTCTTTCCACCGCCAAGGATTGCAGGGCACTTCAGTTTGCCTCCTGTTCCCAACTCCTCCTACTCCTCTTCCTCATCCTCCCTTTAGGGTACAAAAAATTTTAATCGGGGCCCAGTCTGTGTTTGTACGTGTGAGATACACCGTTTTTTATCCTTTTTCCTATTCCGCTATTCAATATACACCCTTTTGGGGTAAAAAACATTAAATTGCGGCATAGTTTGCATATTTGACTGTCAGATACACCCGTGCGATACTGTTGTTGTTTTGTTCCGCTATTCAATAAACACCTTTCTAGGGCAAGATCATAAATTACAGAAATATGAGGAGACCGCCAAATAGGGGCCGTGGCCTGGGTCGTGGTGCTGCTGGTAGAGCTCCTGTTGCAAGGAGAGGACGTGGTCAATCTGTGCCAGCTACACGCACAAGTGAAACACCTTCCACAAGTGTGAGTAGGCGACAGAACCTGCAGCAGTATTTGGTAGGGCATAATGCGCCTCTAGACATGATGAGGCCTGAAGAAGTACAGGCGATAGTAGATTGGGTTGCTGACAGTGCCTCCAGTTCCTTCACATTGTCTCCCACCCAGTCTACTGCAGAAAGGTCAGAGTTGGCACCTGCAGCCAATGTCCAACCGTCTTTCAACCCCTTGGAAATCAGGCAAGCAGTCTGAGCCCCAATCCATACAGCAGTCTCTTCTTCTTTTTGAGGACTCTGTCAGCAGGGATTCCCAGGGCCATCCACCTAGCCCTTCCCCAGAAGTTGAAGAGATTGAGTGCAGCGATGCCCAACCACTTATTTCTCAAGATGAGTACATGCAAGGACCATCGCAGCACGTCTCCGATGATGACGAAACGCAGGTGCCAACTGCTGTGGCGTTCAGCATTGTGGAGACCGACAAGGAGGGCAGGGGTGAAGACTGGGTGGAAGATGATGTGGAGGACGATGAGGTCCTCGACCCCACATGGAATGAACGTCATGCAGGTGACCTGAGTAGTTTGGAGGAAGAGGCGGTGGTCGCACAGAGCCACCAGCACAGCAGAAGAGGGAGCAGGGTGCAGAAGCGGAGCGGCCGTGCCCTAGACACTACGCCCGCTACTGCCCAATGCAGCAAGGGAACGAGCGCACCAAAGTCAGCTCAATGGAGTTCTCTAGCGTGGAAGTTCTTTAGAAAATGTGCTGATGACAGGACACGAGTGGTTTGCACCCTGTGCAATCAGAGCCTGAAGCGAGGCATAAACCTTCTCAACCTGAGCACAACCTGCATGATCAGGCATCTAAGTGCAAAGCACGAGCTGCAGTCGAGTAGACACCTTCAAAACCAAGAAACGTCTCTGGCTCATCCTGCTTCCTCTTCTGCTGCAGTCTCGGCCGCTCCAACCACATCTGTAGTGATACCGGCACCTGCCACCCCGCAAACAGAGGATCTGTCAGCAACACCACCACCTGGGTCACAACCATCTCCACAATGTCCCGTGGAAGCATTCAGCTTTCCATCTCCCAAACACTTGAGAGGAAGAGGAAGTACCCCCCTACCCTCCCTGGCCCTGAATGCCAGCATTTCAAAATTCTTGGCCTTTTGAAATGCTGTCATTCCGTCTGGTGGAGACGCACAGTTTTAAAAACCTTATGTCAGTGGCTGTCCCAAAGTACGTCCTGCCCAGCCGCCACTACTTTTCCAGACAAGCCATCCCTTCCCTGCACAACCAAGTGGGGGAAAAAATCAGGTGTGCACTGCGCAACGCCATCTCTGGCAAGGTACACCTAACTACCGATACATGGACCAGTAAGCACGTCACACCAACGGCACACTGGGTAAATGCAGTGGCAGATGGGCGGGGCAGGGGAGGGTGTGTCAAAACGTGCATCGCAACCCCGGGAATGAGCAGGCTAAGGGGGGAGGGGAAACCACCTCCCTAGATAATTAATTGATGAACCAGAGTATAAATTGAAGAAATTTTCATAAAATAAAACGGAGTCACAAATAATGATGAATAATCAAAAATATATTAGATGCTTGACAATTTGTACAGGGGGAGCAAGGTATTATGTATTCCCATTGCTTAACCGCAGATCATGAGAATTACGGGTGTCTTCCACCCAATTAATACAATTTATACTCTGGTTTCCCCTCCTACGATTTTTTCTATCATGTTGCTGGGGCAACCCCCTCCCTTCCACTCTGACGCTTGGTTGGGTGATATCTCGGCTCTGGTGCGGCGCTCCGGATATGAGATCATGCCTCCCTGACCCTTTAATTGCGTCCACATGACGTTGGCGGGAGTGTTCCTTGGTCAGTGGGTTGCTCGAGCTCCGAGGGGCTAGGACGCTATCTGTTTTTCCATCTGCTCCCTGCTACAGTGTGGTTTTATTTTCATTTGCACAGCATTTCTCATCTTTTAACCCAGTCATCGGTAAGATGTTCCTGGACACACTCTTTACCTTTTATTTTTCCTATTTGTGATTTTCACGCATGGGGCACTTGATCTACTTTACTATTCCTCACCCCCCTATTTTTTCTTATGCTCATTCACCTTAAATTGGTTTTTTTCATTCACCCATTTTAGCTGACACATTCTGGGCAAATATTCACATCTTTTTTCATTATGGTAGTTTTTTGGTTTGATCCAACACATATGACCACTTTTTTCTTATCTTACCCTATTATGTATTTTATATATATAATCACATATGGTATTTGACAAATTTATAGTCAAAATTATTTTTCTCAAATAATCTTGTTTCAGAACATTTTGGTCACGATGTGCTCCCACAATTCCTGCCCATTGGTGCGATGTCCCTGCCTGCCCATTTTATGGGACAATTTCAGCTACCCCTCTATCTCCTCCCGCCCCTGTTCTGACCTTGGCCAACATACCCACCTCAGCCCCGGGTGAGACAGTTGCTATCGGGGTTATTCCCTTTCCTCCCAAGTTTTTTTGGGCTATTATAGTAAGTAGCCAAAATCCTTTTTTATTTATATTGGAGCAAGTTGTTACATTTCCCACTAGATATCTGAAAATCGTTGTACTTTTATGATAATTGCAGAGTCGAGTTTTAATCAGCTCCTGATGAGTGGACGCAGAGCCACGAAACGCGTCGAGCTTATAAGATATGAAGATGGCTTACTTGAAGACTGTGTACATGTTTGTTTTTACAAGTATTATGTACTGATGAATTAAAGTTATTTATTGACTTATTCTCATGGAAATATTTGTATGAATTTATATGTTTCATGTTCAGTCTTTGATTATGTATGTCTACTTTTTGTACTCTTTATGAAATATTAAAACAAATTATTTATTATTCTACATCTTTTGTTCAATTGATATCTATTAATGACCAACCTCACTCAAAGTCCCACAACCCTTGTTCTTCTCTTAATTTTATAGTAATAAAAACGGCGGATAAAGGAGGAAGCATATTGGTACAAGATAGGACAGACTACCTCAAGGAAGCCCATAGACTTTTAGCCGATACCACCACATACATCAAACTGCACACAGATCCGCTACCAGCCTTCATGAGAGAGGCAAAGTCATTAACATCACAAGCAAAGGAAGATGGTATCCTCAACAAACAGGAACACGGCTTTTTTAACAGAGACCTATACTCCACACCATATTTCTATCACATCCCAAAAATACACAAGAACCAGGACAATCCACCGGGGAGACCTATTGTAGCAGCTATGGACAGCATAACCAACCCATTTTCTCAATATAGAGACCAGTTCTTACAGCCATTAGCACAAGGACTCCCCTCTTACATTCGCAATGGAGTTCACCTTTTGGAGCAGCTAGAACATTACACTTGGGAACCCACCTACCTGTGGACCTCACTGGATGTAAACTCACTATACACATCCATCCCTCATCACATAGGCCTCAGAGCGGTCTCGGAATTCCTGATGGAAGATTCTGTACTAAATCCACAACAGACCCAGTTCATAGTTGATGCCACCAAATTTTGCCTCAATCACAACTACTTTAAATTTGACAATGAATTCTACTTACAGGTCAATGGAACAGCGATGGGGGCCAATTTTGCCCCCAGCTATGCTAGTTTAACAATGGGACTCTGGGAAGCCAAATACATCTGGCATAACAACCCATATACCTCCCATATAATTCTTTACGGGATGTACATAGATGACATTATAGTTATCTGGGATGGCACAGAACCCACCTTTCACAAATTTGTCACCCATTGCAACAACAACAACTATGGCGTCACCTTCTCCTCAGTACACGATTCTGTCCAACTTGCCTTTCTCGATCTTATGCTATACCAGGAAAATGGCACAATTAAAGCCAAAAATTATACGAAACCCACAGCTGGCAACTCATTTCTACACTACAGCATTTGCCACCACCCCAGATGGATTCAAAATATCCCAAAAAGCCAATACTGCAGGCTACGGAGGAATTGCACCAAAGAGAAGGATTACATGGAACAAAGTGCACTACTGAAACAAAAATGTACTGAAAAGCAATTTCCAGAACCCCTTTTGGATGAAGCCTATACCACATATTTAGCAGGTTCCAAACAGACAAAAGGAAGAACACAGGATAACCCAGAGAGTGCTTCCCGTTTTGTAACACAGTTCAATGCCAAATTCAAACAGATGGAAAGAGTTCTGACGAAGCATTGGCCAATACTAATGGAGGATCTGCATCTCAAAGACATCTTACCATCCAAACCAAAGGTAGCCTATAGGAAAGCCAAAAACACCAAATTCTGGTAGCACCCAGCAAATTAAAATTCACACACCAGAACCAAATGACACCAGACCATGCCTTATCCCCCTGATAGGCATGTACCAGTGCCACAAAACACTCTGCCTAACATGCAAACATGTGACTCACGGACAAAAGGAATTCAGAGTAAAAGATCACACCTACCCCATCAAGAATTTCTTTAATTGCTCCACTGAGTTTGTGCTTTCCTGCCTTTCCTGCCCCTGTTGCTCACATTATGTGTACCTTGAGGAAACGATTCGGGGAACACCGACGCTTTGTAGAAGGTGCATGTGACAAGCACAGCGCCGCTCGTCATTTTCTTAAACACCACCAGAAGTCATCTTTGGGCCTCAAGGTCTGGATCATCGAATCCATCCCTAATACTTTCCCAACAGCAGAACGTTTCAAACGCCTCTGCCAGAAAGAAACATACTGGATCTATACCCTTGATACTTTAGTTCCCGGGGGCCTGAACGAGGAAATAGAAACCAACACACTAGTATAACCTCTAATACTGCTGTTCAGGTACACCATACATAGAGTTCTTCTTTTTTTTTTTTTACATTTTTAGCCACTGAGTAATTTCCCATACTACCATTCCACCCCCCTATGTACTGGTTCATTTGGAAGAACACTGGTCTCCTGGTTTCAGTACCAGCAGATCCATGCATATACTGCTACATTAATCCCACATACTCTTTACTAGCTATTCTATTGTTTTTTTTATTTTCACTATTATTTTTATTTCTAGGTCTACTACTATTATTTCTTTTGCAATTCTTTTGTCATTTATAGCCCTCATTTTTCTTTATTTTTATTTCTATTTTTATATTTATTTTTACTCTCTCCTTTTTTATTTATTATTTTTCATTTTTATTCTTTGTTTTTATTTTATATTTCACATTTTTTATTTATTATTTATTACCCCTTATTATTCATAATTCATTTATTTTCATTATTTTTTATTTCATGTCTTTTTTTCTTATATTTTATCTCTATTTTTCTTTTAAAAATGTTTTAATTTCATCCATTTATTTATTTATCTATGATCATTTACCAATTTCACACAACAACGTCCACGTTATTGGTGTGTATACGTTAATGCACATATATGTGCGTTTGCACATAAATATATAAAACATTTTCCAGACCACCTCCCATCCATGGAAATTATCTTTCCCCCTTGTCTTCCCATGCAAACTGACATACATAAATACTGTAAATTCTCCAGTGGACCACAGTCCACTTTTTCCTATGCAAGCACACATATAAAATTAGCTTTGACATTATCTTATATTTTATTTCCCAACAGTTTTTATTGTCCATTTGTTTTTATCTATTTCTATTGCTTTTAAACATTCAAACATTGCAATAGCGATCTTGAACTGTCGAAGCTAGGACCCAAGAGACACCCCCTTGGTCCTATTTAAATTCACCCCTGACATGGCTCAGCTAGGCCTCAAGAAGGCGTCGCCTTGGCAACCACCCCTGCACCCGGAAGTCGAGCACAGGAGAAGCCGCCGGACTGTCTGCTGAGCCACGGAAAAGCTGACATCCATCAGCCACGTCCGAGGATCGGGCAGCCGCCTAGGCCATCATTTTCAAAAAAAGAGATAAATTGGTACAGCTAAATGCTGAGATTACTAAAATTAAGGATAAGTTGCATCAATTTAAGGTAAAGGAGGAGTATATAAAAAAAAACTCAGACCTTTTGAAAAAACACCTTGATAAGGAGGAGTCAGATCAGAGGATCAAAAAGAGGAAGAAATTCCTGAGAGACATCAAGGATTATCAGAACAATGAAGCCTTTAGGCAACGTAAAGATCTTCCGGACACCATTGCCCCTGTTGAAGTGATTTCCTCTACTACGGGGGAAAGGGAGTCATCTGACCCCCATCCCTCTCCACTCGAACCGATATATAATATTCAACCTGCTCAGGGACCAAGCAGATGGACCCATAGGGTTAGGGGTAGGGGGTGGGGCAAAGGAAGAGGCAAAAACAGCCATCCACCACAGCAGAATGATTATTATGCTGTTCCCACTCAGAATCGGTTTGAGTATATAAATGATGAGGGGAATGACTATCGTTATATTACACATCATTCTGTTAATCAAGGCTACCAAGGCCACAGAGGTAGAGGGTCCTCTTATGGGCCATCATCCCGGGGACATCAACAACAGCCCTCCTATTACTCACCTAGGAGTGATGTCCCAGGTAGAGGCAACTTTTACCCTGACCAGGAGAACCAGCGGAATTCTTTTCCCGTAGCCACTCCAAAAAACAAAAGGCCAAAAGACTTAAAAGAGGGTCCAGAGGGGGGAGGAGGATCCGCGTGCAAAAGGCAGCGCTGTGAGAGATTCTGCAACGCTACGGCGTTTGTTTAGTGAAGTGGATTTGCAGCTGCAGAATTTCCACTCAGTAGTCGTGTAGAGATGTGTTGAATCACCATATCCAACTCTCCAGACTCATCATTGTGGCCCAGCCTGCTTCAGCATGCAAATATACAGACACTCAGATTAGATGTTCCTGGAGTGATAGGTTGTATACAATAGTATAGAGGTGATGTGCTGAAAGGACAGGCGTGAGTAGTGATAGCAATGATAAGCATTCAATAGTAAAGTTCAGGAGTGTTAGCAGATGGTGATAGATAGTGTGCAGATAGGTTAGCAATCATGTACAAGTAACAGGTGGTAGGGGACGGCAGATGGAGTGTACAGGAGATGCTAACTTAGTGCAAGGATATAGATGGTAGTAGACTCAAGAGCTAGCAATCTATGTAACAGTGCAGATGATAGAAATAGTAATGCATAGATAACAACAGTCTTTAGTATGCAAGAGTAGATAGTGTAAGTTGATAGGAAGGAATCCCCTGTGGTGTACTTATCACTAGTTGGTTTAGAGAGGTGAGGAGTCCGGTAATGAGATAAGGATCAGGTAGCGAGATACAGGATCAGTAGCGAGATACAGGATCAAGTAGCGAGATACAAGATCAAGTAGCAAGACTAGTAGACTCAAGAGCTAGCAATCTATGTAACAGTGCAGATGATAGAAATAGTAATGCTTAGATAGCAACAGTCTTTAGTATGCAGGAGTAGATAGTGTAAGTTGTTTAGTAAGGAATCCCCTGTGGGGTACTTATCACTAGTTGGTTTAGAAGGATGAGGGGTCCGGTAATAAGATAAGGATCAGGTAGCGAGATACAGGATCAGTAGCGAGATACAGGATCAAGTAGCGAGACTCCGGTCTATCCAGATATTGGAGAAATAGCTGGAGGCTTCGGCAGCGTCAGGCAAGGCTGTGTAACAAGCGGTTTGCACGAACCCCCTGTGAGTGAAAGCTGGCGATTGAAATAGCCGCTCAGAGCGGCGCCTAGTGATGACGTCATGCGGCTTAAAGAGATAGGCAGGTATATGCGTTCCACCCAGCTGAAAAGGTGGGACGCAATGCGGAAGAAATGGGCTGGAAGGGTACCGAAGGTACCAGAATCTTACAGTACCCCCCCCCTTAAGGCCGGCTCTGGAAGGCCTATAGCACTGGTCTCTCCGGGTATTTGGAGTGTAACCTTCGTATAAGCCTGGGAGCGTAAATGTCAGAAGTAGGCATAGCTTTCAATGCTTCTTCAAATAACCTCAGATCCTCCCTACGTACCACCGTGCCATTAGAAGCTCGTGTGCATTCAGGTGCAAGAATTTCAATGTTTTGATTGGAAGCTATAAGGGTGCTTGCCAAAACAGGAATTTCTTTAGGTAGTGGTACAGGAGGTTTTTTAGAATGTGGTACAGGGTTCACTGGAGTTGAAGGAAGGGCTTCCACAGGAGTATCTATTCCAACATTTGCCAAATTCTGGGTACCCATTTTAGATGTAGAACGGGGACAGGGCTGGCAACAGCCTTGGCAATTTCCAGGCTGTCTTTCAGGGAAGACAGCACGGATCTGCCAGGCCTCCACTGGGAGAGCCTTAGGCCTAGATGGTCGAGTTGGGCAAGATGTAATGAAATGTCCCCCCTCTCCACAATAAAAACAAAGGCCACAGATTCTCCTGTGATCTTTTTTTTTGTAAAGACAGCCTAGTATGCACGGTACCAATCTCCATAGGCTCCTCATCAACTTCTGGAGGATCAGGGTCTAAAGAAGGTGTGTCAGAGTGACAAGGCTGACTGTTTAAGGCAGGCTTGTACCATGACCAGGCAGAATCACCATACTCATTTGGTTTTCTTTTTTCCCTAGGTACCCGGGGTCTGCGGGAACCTGGAGCAGGTTTAGGGGTAGGTTTTTGGGAGGGGAGACACTGAGAGTGCATGGCAATTATAAATGACTCCCAATCGTCTAGGATAGGACTTTTCTCTTGCAGTTTCTGATATGCCCATGTTTTCATCTTTCCGGAAAGCAAATTAATGGCAGCATGAACTTTAATAAAGTCATTATGATAGGTCCTGGGCTTAAGGACAAATAGAAGCTCACAATCCATCCGGAAAAAAAAAATAAGGAACGGGAACCATCAAACCTGTCTGGTAACAGGACAAGGGGTTCTGGGGGTTGAGCAGCAGTAGGCTGTGACACAGAAGCTAATTGCTTTTTTAAGGTATGGTTTTCGTTTAGTATTTCAGTAAGAGTTTGAACTAACCCATCTACCTTTTGTGTTAGGTGCATCACATGAGTGGCTAATTCTGCTGAATCCATTTTTTTTTTCGGGTTCGTGCAATCTGTAACGCTACGGCGTTTGTTTAGTGAAGTGGATTTGCAGCTGCAGAATTTCCACTCAGTAGTCGTGTAGAGATGTGTTGAATCACCATATCCAACTCTCCAGACTCATCATTGTGGCCCAGCCTGCTTCAGCATGCAAATATACAGACACTCAGATTAGATGTTCCTGGAGTGATAGGTTGTATACGATAGTATAGAGGTGATGTGCTGAAAGGACAGGCGTGAGTAGTGATAGCAATGATAGGCATTCAATAGTAAAGTTCAGGAGTGTTAGCAGATGGTGATAGATAGTGTGCAGATAGGTTAGTAATCATGTACAAGTAACAGGTAGTAGGGGATGGCAGATGGAGTGTACAGGAGATGCTAACTTAGTGCAAGGATATAGATGGTAGTAGACTCAAGAGCTAGCAATCTATGTAACAGTGCAGATAATAGAAATAGTAATGCATAGATAACAACAGTCTTTAGTATGCAAGAGTAGATAGTGTAAGTTGATAGGAAGGAATCCCCTGTGGTGTACTTATCACTAGTTGGTTTAGAGAGGTGAGGAGTCCGGTAATGAGATAAGGATTAGGTAGCGAGATACAGTATCAGTAGCGAGATACAGGATCAAGTAGCGAGATACAAGATCAAGTAGCAAGACTAGTAGACTCAAGAGCTAGCAATCTATGTAACAGTGCAGATGATAGAAATAGTAATGCTTAGATAGCAACAGTCTTTAGTATGCAGGAGTAGATAGTGTAAGTTGTTTAGGAAGGATTACCCTGTGGGGTACTTATCACTAGTTGGTTTAGAGAGGTGAGGAGTCCGGTAATGAGATAAGGATCAGGTAGCGAGATCCAGGATCAGTAGCGAGATACAGGATCAAGTAGCGAGATACAAGATCAAGTAGCAAGACTAGTAGACTCAAGAGCTAGCAATCTATGTAACAGTGCAGATGATAGAAATAGTAATGCATAGATAGCAACAGTCTTTAGTATGCAGGAGTAGATAGTGTAAGTTGTTTAGGAAGGAATCCCCTGTGGGGTACTTATCACTAGTTGGTTTAGAGGGATGAGGGGTCCGGTAATAAGATAAGGATCAGGTAGCGAGATACAGGATCAGTAGCGAGATACAGGATCAAGTAGCGAGACTCCGGTCTATCCAGATATTGGAGAAATAGCTGGAGGCTTCGGCAGCGTCAGGCAAGGCTGTGTAACAAGCGGTTTGCACAAACCCCCTGTGAGTGAAAGCCGGCGATTGAAATAGCCGCTCAGAGCGGCACCTAGTGATGACGTCATGCGGCTTAAAGAGATAGGCAGGTATATGTGTTCCACCTAGCTGAAAAGGTGGGACGCAATGCGGAAGAAATGGGCTGGAAGGGTACCGAAGGTACCAGAATCTTACAGATTCCAGTTTATTTAACCTGAGCAGTGCGACTCTGACTAAGGAGGAGAAGCACGCGCTGAATCTCGGTTTGAATTCCCCCCCCCCCCCAAAACCTCTTAATATATTCAACACTAGAAATTTGTAAGCAAAATTGTAAGCAAAATGAACATCAAGAGGTATATGCTCTCCAAGCCCCCACGACCCGAGCCGCCTTCTAGGTCTATTATCCAACACACCTCTCTATCTAACGCATCCATTTTTAACCCCCCGGGTCCTGTGGCCCCAGAGGTTTCTGTTTTTAAAAGATTTGGTTATAAGGGATTTGGATCAGCTCCAAATAAAGAAACAAAAGATGGAACATAGTTTTACTGAAGGTTTGCAAATGTTGAAAAACAGGAAGGACTTCATAGTACGTCTGGTGGATAAGGGGGGGGCATCGTAGTCTTGGATGTGGAAAACATCCTGTCCGACTAGAATACTTACCTCCTGCTTCCAAAAGATCCCACCCTGGGCTATAAGAAGGAATTGAAGGTTATCATAGATAAAGGCTAAAGGCTATCATAATAATATTCTTACTAAAAAAGAGAAAGCCTATTTGATACCATCGGCCCCTAGAGTGCCGGTCATATACTAACTGCCCAAGGTACATAAGAATCCCCTTCACCCTCCAGGAAGACCCATCGTGAGTGTGATTGATTCTGTTACCGCTAGGGCAGGTAAGTATGTGGACCATTTCCTACAGCCCCTGGTTATTAAGACCCCGTCTGTTTTGAAAGATTCCACTCAGGTCATTAATGAACTGAGTGGTATAGAGTGGAGGGATGGATACCTGTGGGGACAGCTGACGTATCCTCGCTCTACAAGATTATCTCACATAAGCATGGATTGGAAGCAGTTTCTTATTATTTAAGAACTAGCATGTTATCAGAGGCTCAATGTAATTTTGTTTTGACATTGCTAGAGTTTTTGGTACGGTGGGTCATACTACCTGCAAAACCGAGGTGTGGCAATGGGCGCGAAATACGCACCCAGTATGGCCAACCTATTAATGGCCAAGTGGGAGGAGGATGTCATCGGTGGTTGTCCCAGGCCGCAATTGGTCTTCTGGAGGAGGTACATCGATGATATCGTCCTCCTATGGGATGGTAATGTTCCATCACTGGAGATTTTCATGCAGGAGCTCAATAGCAATGACAGGGGTATCTCCCTACAATATGAATGTAGCCCTTTTGAAATCCATTTTTTGGACCTCAAAATAAGGACAGTGGAGGGTAACATCACCACATCCACTTTCTTTAAAGAAACTGACAGAAACTGCTTCATTGACATCAGGACTTGTCACCATTCAGCCTGGTTGCACTCCGTTTCATACAGTCAGTTTTTGAGGCTGAAAAGAAATTGTACTAACCATGACGTTTTTGTCCAGGAAGTTGGGGTCCTTGTGAAACGTTTTATGGAGAAGAGTTATCGCGAAGAGGATCTCAATAAAGCCCTAATACATATGGACCAGAGGAGTAAGGGAAGATTTGTTGAAACCAAAGAATAGGGAACCAGATGATTCTTTTAAGTTTGCATTTTTCTCTTCATTTTCCTCTCAGCACTTTTCTGTTAAACACGTTTTAGAGAAACATTGACATTTCCTAAAAAATGATGCAGTTTTGGGTCCGGTATTGCCTTCCAATCCCCAAGTTGTTTTCAGGGGACTACCCCCCACAGGCTGTATGTTGCTCCAAACGTTGTGGATCCCCCCAGAAATGTTTCCTTTTTCCATGACAGGGGAGGTTTCTATCAATGTAGGAAGTGCGCCATTTGTAAAATCAATATGGATAAGAGGAGGAAAATTGACTCCTTTAGTCTAATTCTACACCAACATTTTGATATCAAGCCTTTTATCACATGCACCACTAAGCATGTTGTGTATCTCCTACGATGCCCATGTGGCCTGGAATATATAGGCCGCACTATACGCATGCTTCATTACAGGCTGAAGGAACATGTTGCGAATATCCTGAAAGGATATCCTAAGCATAGCGTTTCCCGACACTACCATCAGTGTCATAATAGGGATCCAGCAGGTACCATCTTTATGGGCATTGATAGATATACTAGCAGTTGGAGGGGTAGTAAACGTACGAGAGGGGTATCCAGGTTAGAAACCCAATGGATATACAAGGTTAAAACTTACACTCCGTTCGGTATGAATATTGACTGGGACATTAATTCTTTTATCAATTATGCTTAATTGATTGTCTTTGTCTAGTGCCTGCATTTATTTATTTTATTTTAGATATATTATTTATATTTATTATTGTTATTGTATTATTGTGTTACGACAAGCTTTTTACTGTTTTTACTTGGTAATGGGTCCTGAGAGGTTTTCCCTCGGTTGTGGTCGGGTCCCACCCAGCCTGTTTCATGTAGTCCATTTCCATTTAATATTTTGATTACACTACCATATTTTGTGGGTGTCCCAGTAAAACAATTTTGTTTTATTTTTTGGCACATCCATTATTTTCCTTGGCGATTATTACATTTGGTCTCTCCAATTACTAGGATTTACATTGCTGACAACATACTTCACCATGAGAGGTTCCCTTTCTCTTTGTTTCTGACACTACCATTGGCTGAGTGGCATTGTCCTAGCGTGACTACTTATGAGTGTTTATGCTGGTGTATTTTGGTGGGTACTGAAACCTAAGAGGAATGCTGAACTGATATACCTGGAGGATAAGCTGGTCTGAAGAGATGGAACATCACCGCACTGTTGAATACCACGTCCGGGGCTTATTATCATTGGAGCTTGTGTGGATCTCTGTTATTGGGATCCACACATTTTGGGTGATCGGTGGAGCGGTAGCGAGACTCCGGTCTATCCAGATATTGGAGAAGTAGCTGGAGGCTTCGGCAGCGTCAGGCAAGGCTGTGTAACAAGCGGTTTGCACGAACCCCCTGTGAGTGAAAGCTGGCGATTGAAATAGCCGCTCAGAGCGGCGCCTAGTGATGACGTCATGCGGCTTAAAGAGATAGGCAGGTATATGCGTTCCACCCAGCTGAAAAGGTGGGACGCAATGCGGAAGAAATGGGCTGGAAGGGTACCGAAGGTACCAGAATCTTACAGTACCCCCCCCTTAAGGCCGGCTCTGGAAGGCCTATAGCACTGGTCTCTCCGGGTATTTGGAGTGTAACCTTCGTATAAGCCTGGGAGCGTAAATGTCAGAAGTAGGCATAGCTTTCAATGCTTCTTCAAATAACCTCAGATCCTCCCTACGTACCACCGTGCCATTAGAAGCTCGTGTGCATTCAGGTGCAAGAATTTCAATGTTTTGATTGGAAGCTATAAGGGTGCTTGCCAAAACAGGAATTTCTTTAGGTAGTGGTACAGGAGGTTTTTTAGAATGTGGTACAGGGTTCACTGGAGTTGAAGGAAGGGCTTCCACAGGAGTATCTATTCCAACATTTGCCAAATTCTGGGTACCCATTTTAGATGTAGAACGGGGACAGGGCTGGCAACAGCCTTGGCAATTTCCAGGCTGTCTTTCAGGGAAGACAGCACGGATCTGCCAGGCCTCCACTGGGAGAGCCTTAGACCTAGATGGTCGAGTTGGGCAAGATGTAATGAAATGTCCCCCCTCTCCACAATAAAAACAAAGGCCACAGATTCTCCTGTGATCTTTTTTTTTGTAAAGACAGCCTAGTATGCACGGTACCAATCTCCATAGGCTCCTCATCAACTTCTGGAGGATCAGGGTCTAAAGAAGGTGTGTCAGAGTGACAAGGCTGACTGTTTAAGGCAGGCTTGTACCATGACCAGGCAGAATCACCATACTCATTTGGTTTTCTTTTTTCCCTAGGTACCCGGGGTCTGCGGGAACCTGGAGCAGGTTTAGGGGTAGGTTTTTGGGAGGGGAGACACTGAGAGTGCATGGCAATTATAAATGACTCCCAATCGTCTAGGATAGGACTTTTCTCTTGCAGTTTCTGATATGCCCATGTTTTCATCTTTCCGGAAAGCAAATTAATGGCAGCATGAACTTTAATAAAGTCATTATGATAGGTCCTGGGCTTAAGGACAAATAGAAGCTCACAATCCATCCGGAAAAAAAAAATAAGGAACGGGAACCATCAAACCTGTCTGGTAACAGGACAAGGGGTTCTGGGGGTTGAGCAGCAGTAGGCTGTGACACAGAAGCTAATTGCTTTTTTAAGGTATGGTTTTCGTTTAGTATTTCAGTAAGAGTTTGAACTAACCCATCTACCTTTTGTGTTAGGTGCATCACATGAGTGGCTAATTCTGCTGAATCCATTTTTTTTTTTCGGGTTCGTGCAATCTGTAACGCTACGGCGTTTGTTTAGTGAAGTGGATTTGCAGCTGCAGAATTTCCACTCAGTAGTCGTGTAGAGATGTGTTGAATCACCATATCCAACTCTCCAGACTCATCATTGTGGCCCAGCCTGCTTCAGCATGCAAATATACAGACACTCAGATTAGATGTTCCTGGAGTGATAGGTTGTATACGATAGTATAGAGGTGATGTGCTGAAAGGACAGGCGTGAGTAGTGATAGCAATGATAGGCATTCAATAGTAAAGTTCAGGAGTGTTAGCAGATGGTGATAGATAGTGTGCAGATAGGTTAGTAATCATGTACAAGTAACAGGTAGTAGGGGATGGCAGATGGAGTGTACAGGAGATGCTAACTTAGTGCAAGGATATAGATGGTAGTAGACTCAAGAGCTAGCAATCTATGTAACAGTGCAGATAATAGAAATAGTAATGCATAGATAACAACAGTCTTTAGTATGCAAGAGTAGATAGTGTAAGTTGATAGGAAGGAATCCCCTGTGGTGTACTTATCACTAGTTGGTTTAGAGAGGTGAGGAGTCCGGTAATGAGATAAGGATTAGGTAGCGAGATACAGTATCAGTAGCGAGATACAGGATCAAGTAGCGAGATACAAGATCAAGTAGCAAGACTAGTAGACTCAAGAGCTAGCAATCTATGTAACAGTGCAGATGATAGAAATAGTAATGCATAGATAGCAACAGTCTTTAGTATGCAGGAGTAGATAGTGTAAGTTGTTTAGGAAGGAATCCCCTGTGGGGTACTTATCACTAGTTGGTTTAGAGGGATGAGGGGTCCGGTAATAAGATAAGGATCAGGTAGCGAGATACAGGATCAGTAGCGAGATACAGGATCAAGTAGCGAGACTCCGGTCTATCCAGATATTGGAGAAATAGCTGGAGGCTTCGGCAGCGTCAGGCAAGGCTGTGTAACAAGCGGTTTGCACAAACCCCTGTGAGTGAAAGCCGGCGATTGAAATAGCCGCTCAGAGCGGCACCTAGTGATGACGTCATGCGGCTTAAAGAGATAGGCAGGTATATGTGTTCCACCTAGCTGAAAAGGTGGGACGCAATGCGGAAGAAATGGGCTGGAAGGGTACCGAAGGTACCAGAATCTTACAGATTCCAGTTTATTTAACCTGAGCAGTGCGACTCTGACTAAGGAGGAGAAGCACGCGCTGAATCTCGGTTTGAATTCCCCCCCCCCCAAAACCTCTTAATATATTCAACACTAGAAATTTGTAAGCAAAATTGTAAGCAAAATGAACATCAAGAGGTATATGCTCTCCAAGCCCCCACGACCCGAGCCGCCTTCTAGGTCTATTATCCAACACACCTCTCTATCTAACGCATACATTTTTAACCCCCCGGGTCCTGTGGCCCCAGAGGTTTCTGTTTTTAAAAGATTTGGTTATAAGGGATTTGGATCAGCTCCAAATAAAGAAACAAAAGATGGAACATAGTTTTACTGAAGGTTTGCAAATGTTGAAAAACAGGAAGGACTTCATAGTACGTCTGGTGGATAAGGGGGGGGCATCGTAGTCTTGGATGTGGAAAACATCCTGTCCGACTGGAATACTTACCTCCTGCTTCCAAAAGATCCCACCCTGGGCTATAAGAAGGAATTGAAGGTTATCATAGATAAAGGCTAAAGGCTATCATAATAATATTCTTACTAAAAAAGAGAAAGCCTATTTGATACCATCGGCCCCTAGAGTGCCGGTCATATACTAACTGCCCAAGGTACATAAGAATCCCCTTCACCCTCCAGGAAGACCCATCGTGAGTGTGATTGATTCTGTTACCGCTAGGGCAGGTAAGTATGTGGACCATTTCCTACAGCCCCTGGTTATTAAGACCCCGTCTGTTTTGAAAGATTCCACTCAGGTCATTAATGAACTGAGTGGTATAGAGTGGAGGGATGGATACCTGTGGGGACAGCTGACGTATCCTCGCTCTACAAGATTATCTCACATAAGCATGGATTGGAAGCAGTTTCTTATTATTTAAGAACTAGCATGTTATCAGAGGCTCAATGTAATTTTGTTTTGACATTGCTAGAGTTTTTGGTACGGTGGGTCATACTACCTGCAAAACCGAGGTGTGGCAATGGGCGCGAAATACGCACCCAGTATGGCCAACCTATTAATGGCCAAGTGGGAGGAGGATGTCATCGGTGGTTGTCCCAGGCCGCAATTGGTCTTCTGGAGGAGGTACATCGATGATATCGTCCTCCTATGGGATGGTAATGTTCCATCACTGGAGATTTTCATGCAGGAGCTCAATAGCAATGACAGGGGTATCTCCCTACAATATGAATGTAGCCCTTTTGAAATCCATTTTTTGGACCTCAAAATAAGGACAGTGGAGGGTAACATCACCACATCCACTTTCTTTAAAGAAACTGACAGAAACTGCTTCATTGACATCAGGACTTGTCACCATTCAGCCTGGTTGCACTCCGTTTCATACAGTCAGTTTTTGAGGCTGAAAAGAAATTGTACTAACCATGACGTTTTTGTCCAGGAAGTTGGGGTCCTTGTGAAACGTTTTATGGAGAAGAGTTATCGCGAAGAGGATCTCAATAAAGCCCTAATACATATGGACCAGAGGAGTAAGGGAAGATTTGTTGAAACCAAAGAATAGGGAACCAGATGATTCTTTTAAGTTTGCATTTTTCTCTTCATTTTCCTCTCAGCACTTTTCTGTTAAACACGTTTTAGAGAAACATTGACATTTCCTAAAAAATGATGCAGTTTTGGGTCCGTTATTGCCTTCCAATCCCCAAGTTGTTTTCAGGGGACTACCCCCCACAGGCTGTATGTTGCTCCAAACGTTGTGGATCCCCCCAGAAATGTTTCCTTTTTCCATGACAGGGGAGGTTTCTATCAATGTAGGAAGTGCGCCATTTGTAAAATCAATATGGATAAGAGGAGGAAAATTGACTCCTTTAGTCTAATTCTACACCAACATTTTGATATCAAGCCTTTTATCACATGCACCACTAAGCATGTTGTGTATCTCCTACGATGCCCATGTGGCCTGGAATATATAGGCCGCACTATACGCATGCTTCATTACAGGCTGAAGGAACATGTTGCGAATATCCTGAAAGGATATCCTAAGCATAGCGTTTCCCGACACTACCATCAGTGTCATAATAGGGATCCAGCAGGTACCATCTTTATGGGCATTGATAGATATACTAGCAGTTGGAGGGGTAGTAAACGTACGAGAGGGGTATCCAGGTTAGAAACCCAATGGATATACAAGGTTAAAACTTACACTCCGTTCGGTATGAATATTGACTGGGACATTAATTCTTTTATCAATTATGCTTAATTGATTGTCTTTGTCTAGTGCCTGCATTTATTTATTTTATTTTAGATATATTATTTACATTTATTATTGTTATTGTATTATTGTGTTACGACAAGCTTTTTACTGTTTTTACTTGGTAATGGGTCCTGAGAGGTTTTCCCTCGGTTGTGGTCGGGTCCCACCCAGCCTGTTTCATGTAGTCCATTTCCATTTAATATTTTGATTACACTACCATATTTTGTGGGTGTCCCAGTAAAACAATTTTGTTTTATTTTTTGGCACATCCATTATTTTCCTTGGCGATTATTACATTTGGTCTCTCCAATTACTAGGATTTACATTGCTGACAACATACTTCACCATGAGAGGTTCCCTTTCTCTTTGTTTCTGACACTACCATTGGCTGAGTGGCATTGTCCTAGCGTGACTACTTATGAGTGTTTATGCTGGTGTATTTTGGTGGGTACTGAAACCTAAGAGGAATGCTGAACTGATATACCTGGAGGATAAGCTGGTCTGAAGAGATGGAACATCACCGCACTGTTGAATACCACGTCCGGGGCTTATTATCATTGGAGCTTGTGTGGATCTCTGTTATTGGGATCCACACATTTTGGGTGATCGGTGGAGGTTTTTGTACTATCTTACCAGCTTAATTCTATGGGAATTTTCTTTTAAGTGGATTCACTGCTCTTCATCTTTCATTTACAATTTGGGAGATTGAATTCAAATCATCAACCTGTTTTGTATACATCTCAAAAGTGACTTTTTGGAGTTATGTGGACTTTCCCTGTTAATTTGGTTCGGTTTATTAAGCGCTGCACACTTTGTCAGGTTTTTTTACATAATTTGAGGTACCAGGACTAGTCCTAGTTGACAATGCTTTTATATCTCACCATGTTCTGAAACTATGGGTGATCATCAACTTACTGTAGTTACTTGATACTTATTTTTACCTGCTGATGTTTCTTGGTGCCTAGTTGCTGAGACATATGGGCTCATAGCCTAATGCCTTGTACACACGTTCATATAATCGGACGACTTATCGTTTGCATTTTGTTGCATGATACTAATATAGAATTCAACAATGCATATAAATGTAGGATTTTTTTCGTACGATTCTGGAAAAGCTCCCTGGATGCTTAGCTACGTATCAGATGGTGCAAAACAAAAACAATGGCAGCCAGGCTTTTTTCGTGCTATTTTAGTGTTTCTGATCATGCGCGGTCTTTGTCGATGGATTTTTAGCGGACGCATACTGTACTGATTAAACGATTGTCGTTCGCAAGGCTTCACAAATCCTTCAGACACATCCAACTGTGGTGCTGCATGTGATAGTATGCTTGGTACGGTTATTAGTAGGCTTCTTTGGTTGAGATCCTGAGGAATCCCAATGAGCTTTTCCAAGGCCCTCCCTGACCGCAGTAGCAAATAGTTTTTACAGAGCTGGTTTGCTTGTCCCAGCACCCAACCCTCCTCTTTTCACAGCACGGGCTTGGGACCGGCCACGGCAAAGTTAAAAAATGTTGAAAACATTTCCCAAATTCCTCACCAAAATGGCTAGAAATATAGCGGCAACAAAACAAGATCCAAGGTCCCACTGTAGGAGAAACAGAATAGTCAAGGCTTCACAAATTCTTCAGACACATCCAACTGTGGTGCTGAATGTGATAGTATGCTTGCTGCGGTTATTAGTAGGCTTCTTTGGTTGAGATCCTGAGGAATCCCAATGAACTTTTCCAAGGCCCTCCCTGACCGCAGTAGCAAATAGTTCTTACAGAGCTGGTTTGCTTGTCCCAGCACCCAACCCTCCTCTTTTCGCAGCACGGGCTTGGGACCGGCCACGGCAGAGTTAAAAAATAATGAAAACATTTCCCAAATTCCTCACCAAAATGGCTAAAAATATAGCGGCAACAAAACAAGATCCAAGGTCCCACTGTAGGAGAAACAGAATAGTCAAGGCTTCACAAATTCTTCAGACACATCCAACTGTGGTGCTGAATGTGATAGTATGCTTGCTGCGGTTATTAGTAGGCTTCTTTGGTTGAGATCCTGAGGAATCCCAATGAGCTTTTCCAAGGCCCTCCCTGACCGCAGTAGCAAATCGTTTTTACAGAGCTGGTTTGCTTGTCCCAGCACCCAACCCTCCTCTTTTCACAGCACAGGCTTGGGACTGGCCACAGCAGAGTTAAAAAATGTTGAAAACATTTGCCAAATTCCTCACCAAAATGGCTAGAAATATAGCGGCAACAAAACAAGATCCAAGGTCCCACTGTAGGAGAAACAGAATAGTCAAGGCTTCACAAATTCTTCAGACACATCCAACTGTGGTGCTGAATGTGATAATATGCTTGCTGCGGTTATTAGTAGGCTTCTTTGGTTGATATCCTGAGGAATCCCAATGAGCTTTTCCAAGGCCCTCCCTGACCAAAGTAGCAAATAGTTTTTACAGAGCTGGTTTGCTTGTCCCAGCACCCAACCCTCCTCTTTTCACAGCACGGGCTTGGGACCGGCCACGGCAGAGTTAAAAAATGTTGAAAACATTTCCCAAATTCCTCACCAAAATGGCTAGAAATATAGCGGCAACAAAACAAGATCCAAGGTCCCACTGTAGGAGAAACAGAATAGTCAAGGCATCACAAATTCTTCAGACACATCCAACTGTGGTGCTGAATGTGATAGTATGCTTGCTGCGGTTATTAATAGGCTTCTCTGGTTGAGATCCTGAGGAATCCCAATGAGATTTTCCAAGGCCCTCCCTGACCGCAGTAGCAAATAGTTTTTACAGAATTGGTTTGCTTGTCCCAGCACCCAACCCTCCTCTTTTCACAGCACGGGCTTGGGACCGGCCACGGCAGAGTTAAAAAATGTTGAAAACATTTCCCAAATTCCTCACCAAAATGGCTAGAAATATATCGGCAACAAAACAAGATCCAAGGTCCCACTGTAGGAGAAACAGAATAGTCAAGGCTTCACAAATTCTTCAGACACATCCAACTGTGGTGCTGAATGTGATAGTATGCTTGCTGCGGTTATTAGTAGGCTTCTTTGGTTGAGATCCTGAGGAATCCCAATGAGCTTTTCCAAGGCCCTCCCTGACCACAGTAGCAAATAGTTTTTACAGAGCTGGTTTGCTTGTCCCAGCACCCAACCCTCCTCTTTTCACAGCACGGGCTTGGGACCGGCCATGGCAGAGTTAAAAAATGTTGAAAACATTTCCCAAATTCCTCACCAAAATGGCAAAAAATATGGCGGCAACAAAACAAGATCCAAGGTCCCACTGTAGGAGAAACAGAATAGTCAAGGCTTCACAAATTCTTCAGACACATCCAACTGTGGTGCTGAATGTGATAGTATGCTTGCTGCGGTTATTAGTAGGCTTCTTTGGTTGAGATCCTGAGGAATCCCAACGAGCTTTTCCAAGGCCCTCCCTGACCGCAGTAGCAAATCGTTTTTACAGAGCTGGTTTGCTTGTCCCAGCACCCAACCCTCCTCTTTTCACAGCACGGGCTTGGGACCGGCCATGGCAGAGTTAAAAAATGTTGAAAACATTTCCCAAATTCCTCACCAAAATGGCTAGAAATATAGCGGCAACAAAACAAGATCCAAGGTCCCACTGTAGGAGAAACAGAATAGTCAAGGCTTCACAAATTCTTCAGACACATCCAACTGTGGTGCTGAATGTGATAATATGCTTGCTGCGGTTATTAGTAGGCTTCTTTGGTTGAGATCCTGAGGAATCCCAATGAGCTTTTCCAAGGCCCTCCCTGACCGCAGTAGCAAATAGTTTTTACAGAGCTGGTTTGCTTGTCCCATCACCCAACCCTCCTCTTTTCACAGCACGGGCTTGGGACCGGCCACAGCAGAGTTAAAAAATGTTAAAAACATTTGCCAAATTCCGCACCAAAATGGCTAGAAATATAGCGGCAACAAAACAAGATCTAAGGTTCCACTGTAGGAGAAACAGAATAGTCAAGGCTTCACAAATTCTTCAGACACATCCAAACTGTGGTGCTGAATGTGATAGTATGCTTGCTGCGGTTATTAGTAGGCTTCTTTGGTTGAGATCCTGAGGAATCCCAATGAGCTTTTCCAGGGCCCTCCCTGACCGCAGTAGCAAATAGTTTTTACAGAGCTGGTTTGCTTGTCCCAGCACCCAACCCTCCTCTTTTCACAGCATGGGCTTGGGACCGGCCACGGCAAAGTTAAAAAATGTTGAAAACATTTCCCAAATTCCTCACCAAAATGGCTAGAAATATAGCGGCAACAAAACAAGATCCAAGGTCCCACTGTAGGAGAAACAGAATAGTCAAGGCTTCACAAATTCTTCAGACACATCCAACTGTGGTGCTGAATGTGATAGTATGCTTGCTGCGGTTATTAGTAGGCTTCTTTGGTTGAGATCCTGAGGAATCCCAATGAGCTTTTCCAAGGCCCTCCCTGACCGCAGTAGCAAATCGTTTTTACAGAGCTGGTTTGCTTGTCCCAGCACCCAACCCTCCTCTTTTCACAGCACAGGCTTGGGACTGGCCACAGCAGAGTTAAAAAATGTTGAAAACATTTGCCAAATTCCTCACCAAAATGGCTAGAAATATAGCGGCAACAAAACAAGATCCAAGGTCCCACTGTAGGAGAAACAGAATAGTCAAGGCTTCACAAATTCTTCAGACACATCCAACTGTGGTGCTGAATGTGATAATATGCTTGCTGCGGTTATTAGTAGGCTTCTTTGGTTGATATCCTGAGGAATCCCAATGAGCTTTTCCAAGGCCCTCCCTGACCAAAGTAGCAAATAGTTTTTACAGAGCTGGTTTGCTTGTCCCAGCACCCAACCCTCCTCTTTTCACAGCACGGGCTTGGGACCGGCCACGGCAGAGTTAAAAAATGTTGAAAACATTTCCCAAATTCCTCACCAAAATGGCTAGAAATATAGCGGCAACAAAACAAGATCCAAGGTCCCACTGTAGGAGAAACAGAATAGTCAAGGCATCACAAATTCTTCAGACACATCCAACTGTGGTGCTGAATGTGATAGTATGCTTGCTGCGGTTATTAATAGGCTTCTCTGGTTGAGATCCTGAGGAATCCCAATGAGATTTTCCAAGGCCCTCCCTGACCGCAGTAGCAAATAGTTTTTACAGAGCTGGTTTGCTTGTCCCAGCACCCAACCCTCCTCTTTTCACAGCACGGGCTTGGGACCGGCCACGGCAGAGTTAAAAAATGTTGAAAACATTTCCCAAATTCCTCACCAAAATGGCTAGAAATATAGCGGCAACAAAACAAGATCCAAGGTCCCACTGTAGGAGAAACAGAATAGTCAAGGCTTCGCAAATTCTTCAGACACATCCAACTGTGGTGCTGAATGTGATAGTATGCTTGCTGCGGTTATTAGTAGGCTTCTTTGGTTGAGATCCTGAGGAATCCCAATGAGCTTTTCCAAGGCCCTCCCTGACCACAGTAGCAAATAGTTTTTACAGAGCTGGTTTGCTTGTCCCAGCACCCAACCCTCCTCTTTTCACAGCACGGGCTTGGGACCGGCCATGGCAGAGTTAAAAAATGTTGAAAACATTTCCCAAATTCCTCACCAAAATGGCAAAAAATATGGCAGCAACAAAACAAGATCCAAGGTCCCACTGTAGGAGAAAAAGAATAGTCAAGGCTTCACAAATTCTTCAGACACATCCAACTGTGGTGCTGAATGTGATAGTATGCTTGCTGCGGTTATTAGTAGGCTTCTTTGGTTGAGATCCTGAGGAATCCCAATGAGCTTTTCCAAGGCCCTCCCTGACCGCAGTAGCAAATCGTTTTTACAGAGCTGGTTTGCTTGTCCCAGCACCCAACCCTCCTCTTTTCACAGCACGGGCTTGGGACCGGCCATGGCAGAGTTAAAAAATGTTGAAAACATTTCCCAAATTCCTCACCAAAATGGCTAGAAATATAGCGGCAACAAAACAAGATCCAAGGTCCCACTGTAGGAGAAACAGAATAGTCAAGGCTTCACAAATTCTTCAGACACATCCAACTGTGGTGCTGAATGTGATAGTATGCTTGCTGCGGTTATTAGTAGGCTTCTTTGGTTGAGATCCTGAGGAATCCCAATGAGCTTTTCCAGGGCCCTCCCTGACCGCAGTAGCAAATAGTTTTTACAGAGCTGGTTTGCTTGTCCCAGCACCCAACCCTCCTCTTTTCACAGCATGGGCTTGGGACCGGCCACGGCAAAGTTAAAAAATGTTGAAAACATTTCCCAAATTCCTCACCAAAATGGCTAGAAATAAAGCGGCAACAAAACAAGATCCAAGGTCCCACTGTAGGAGAAACAGAATAGTCAAGGCTTCACAAATTCTTCAGACACATCCAACTGTGGTGCTGAATGTGATAGTATGCTTGCTGCAGTTATTAGTAGGCTTCTTTGGTTGAGATCCTGAGGAATCCCAATGAGCTTTTCCAAGGCCCTCCCTGACCGCAGTAGCAAATAGTTTTTACAGAGCTGGTTTGCTTGAACCAGCACCCAACCCTCCTCTTTTCACAGCACGGGCTTGGGACCGGCCACAGCAGAGTTAAAAAATGTTGAAAACATTTCCCAAATTCCTCACCAAAATGGCTAGAAATATAGCGGCAACAAAACAAGATCCAAGGTCCCACTGTAGGAGAAACAGAATAGTCAAGGCTTCACAAATTCTTCAGACACATCCAACTGTGGTGCTGAATGTGATGGTATGCTTTGTGCGGTTATTAGTAGGCTTCTTTGGTTGAGATCCTGAGAAATCCCAATGAGCTTTTCCAAGGCCCTCCATGACCGCAGTAGCAAATAGTTTTTACAGAGCTGGTTTGCTTGCCCCAGCACCCAACCCTCCTCTTTTCACAGCACGGGCTTGGGACCGGCCACGGCAGAGTTAAAAAATGTTGAAAACATTTCCCAAATTCCTCACTAAAATGGCTAGAAATATAGCGGCAACAAAACAAGATCCAAGGTCCCACTGTAGGAGAAACAGAATAGTCAAGGCTTCACAAATTCTTCAGACACATCCAACTGTGGTGCTGAATGTGATAGTATGCTTGCTGCGGTTATTAATAGGCTTCTTTGGTTGAGATCCTGAGGAATCCCAATGAGCTTTTCCAAGGCCCTCCCTGACCGCAGTAGCAAATAGTTTTTACAGAGCTGGTTTGCTTGTCCCAGCACCCAACCCTCCTCTTTTCACAGCACGGGCTTGGGACCGGCCACAGCAGAGTTAAAAAATGTTGAAAACATTTCCCAAATTCCTCACCAAAATGGCTTGAAATATAGCGGCAACAAAACAAGATCCAAGGTCCCACTGTAGGAGAAACAGAATAGTCAAGGCTTCACAAATTCTTCAGACATATCCAACTGTGGAGCTGAATGTGATAGTATGCTTGCTGCGGTTATTACTAGGCTTCTTTGGTTGAGATCCTGAGGAATCCCAATGAGCTTTTCCAAGGCCCTCCCTGACCGCAGTAGCAAATAGTTTTTACAGAGCTGGTTTGCTTGTCCCAGCACCCAACCCTCCTCTTTTCACAGCATGGGCTTGGGACCGGCCACGGCAGAGTTAAAAAATGTTGAAAACATTTCCCAAATTCCTCACCAAAATGGCTAGAAATATAGCAGCAACAAAACAAGATCCAAGGTCCCACTGTAGGAGAAACAGAATAGTCAAGGCTTCACAAATTCTTCAGACACATCCAACTGTGGTGCTGAATGTGATAGTATGCTTGCTGCGGTTATTAGTAGGCTTCTTTGGTTGAGATCCTGAGGAATCCCAATGAGCTTTTCCAAGGCCCTCCCTGACCGCAGTAGCAAATAGTTTTTACAGAGCTGGTTTGCTTGTCCCAGCACCCAACCCTCCTCTTTTCACAGCACGGGCTTGGGACCAGCCACGGCAGAGTTAAAAAATGTTGAAAACATTTCCCAAATTCCTCACCAAAATGGCTAGAAATATAGCGGCAACAAAACAAGATCCAAGGTCCCACTGTAGGAGAAACAGAATAGTCAAGGCTTCACAAATTCTTCAGACACATCCAACTGTGGTGCTGAATGTGATAGTATGCTTGCTGCGGTTATTAGTAGGCTTCTTTGGTTGAGATCCTGAGGAATCCCAATGAGCTTTTCCAAGGCCCTCCCTGACCGCAGTAGCAAATAGTTTTTACAGAGCTGGTTTGCTTGTCCCAGCACCCAACCTTCCTCTTTTCACAGCACGGGCTTGGGACCGGCCACGGCAGAGTTAAAAAATGTTGAAAACATTTCCCAAATTCCTCACCAAAATAGCTAGAAATATAGCAGCAACAAAACAAGATCCACGGTCCCACTGTAGGAGAAACAGAATAGTCAAGGCTTCACAAATTCTTCAGACACATCCAACTGTGGTGCTGAATGTGATAGTATGCTTGCTGCGGTTATTAGTAGGCTTCTTTGGTTGAGATCCTGAGGAATCCCAATGAGCTTTTCCAAGGCCCTCCCTGACCGCAGTAGCAAATCGTTTTTACAGAGCTGGTTTGCTTGTCCCAGCACCCAACCCTCCTCTTTTCACAGCACGGGCTTG
The DNA here is from genome assembly GCF_965119305.1 of Pelophylax lessonae. NCBI lineage: Eukaryota > Metazoa > Chordata > Amphibia > Anura > Ranidae > Pelophylax > Pelophylax lessonae. The sequence goes on from NC_138771.1 coordinate 175,715,283, forward strand.
GGACCGGCCACGGCAGAGTTAAAAAATGTTGAAAACATTTCCCAAATTCCTCACCAAAATAGCTAGAAATATAGCAGCAACAAAACAAGATCCACGGTCCCACTGTAGGAGAAACAGAATAGTCAAGGCTTCACAAATTCTTCAGACACATCCAACTGTGGTGCTGAATGTGATAGTATGCTTGCTGCGGTTATTAGTAGGCTTCTTTGGTTGAGATCCTGAGGAATCCCAATGAGCTTTTCCAAGGCCCTCCCTGACCGCAGTAGCAAATCGTTTTTACAGAGCTGGTTTGCTTGTCCCAGCACCCAACCCTCCTCTTTTCACAGCACGGGCTTGGGACCGGCCATGGCAGAGTTAAAAAATGTTGAAAACATTTCCCAAATTCCTCACCAAAATGGCTAGAAATATAGCGGCAACAAAACAAGATCCAAGGTCCCACTGTAGGAGAAACAGAATAGTCAAGGCTTCACAAATTCTTCAGACACATCCAACTGTGGTGCTGAATGTGATAATATGCTTGCTGCGGTTATTAGTAGGCTTCTTTGGTTGAGATCCTGAGGAATCCCAATGAGCTTTTCCAGGGCTATCCCTGACCGCAGTAGCAAATAGTTTTTACAGAGCTGGTTTGCTTGTCCCAGCACCCAACCCTTCTCTTTTCACAGCACGGGCTTGGGACCGGCCACGGCAGAGTTAAAAAATGTTGAAAACATTTCCCAAATTCCTCACCAAAATGGCTAGAAATATAGCGGCAAAAAAACAAGATCCAAGGTCCCACTGTAGGAGAAACAGAATAGTCAAGGCTTCACAAATTCTTCAGACACATCCAACTGTGGTGCTGAATGTGATAGTATGCTTGCTGCGGTTATTAATTGGCTTCTTTGGTTGAGATCCTGAGGAATCCCAATGAGCTTTTCCAAGGCCCTCCCTGACCGCAGTAGCAAATAGTTTTTACAGATCTGGTTTGCTTGTCCCAGCACCCAACCCTCCTCTTTTCACAGCACGGGTTTGGGACCGGCCACGGCAGAGTTAAAAAATGTTGAAAACATTTCCCAAATTCCACACCAAAATGGCTTGAAATATAGTGGCAACAAAACAAGATCCAAGGTCCCACTGTAGGAGAAACAGAATAGTCAAGGCTTCACAAATTCTTCAGACACATCCAACTGTGGTGCTGAATGTGATAGTATGCTTGCTGCAGTTATTAGTAGGCTTCTTTGGTTGAGATCCTGAGGAATCCCAATGAGCTTTTCCAAGGCCCTCCCTGACCGCAGTAGCAAATAGTTTTTACAGAGCTGGTTTGCTTGAACCAGCACCCAACCCTCCTCTTTTCACAGCACGGGCTTGGGACCGGCCACAGCAGAGTTAAAAAATGTTGAAAACATTTCCCAAATTCCTCACCAAAATGGCTAGAAATATAGCGGCAACAAAACAAGATCCAAGGTCCCACTGTAGGAGAAACAGAATAGTCAAGGCTTCACAAATTCTTCAGACACATCCAACTGTGGTGCTGAATGTGATGGTATGCTTTGTGTGGTTATTAGTGGGCTTCTTTGGTTGAGATCCTGAGAAATCCCAATGAGCTTTTCCAAGGCCCTCCATGACCGCAGTAGCAAATAGTTTTTACAGAGCTGGTTTGCTTGCCCCAGCACCCAACCCTCCTCTTTTCACAGCACGGGCTTGGGACCGGCCACGGCAGAGTTAAAAAATGTTGAAAACATTTCCCAAATTCCTCACTAAAATGGCTAGAAATATAGCGGCAACAAAACAAGATCCAAGGTCCCACTGTAGGAGAAACAGAATAGTCAAGGCTTCACAAATTCTTCAGACACATCCAACTGTGGTGCTGAATGTGATAGTATGCTTGCTGCGGTTATTAATAGGCTTCTTTGGTTGAGATCCTGAGGAATCCCAATGAGCTTTTCCAAGGCCCTCCCTGACCGCAGTAGCAAATAGTTTTTACAGAGCTGGTTTGCTTGTCCCAGCACCCAACCCTCCTCTTTTCACAGCACGGGCTTGGGACCGGCCACAGCAGAGTTAAAAAATGTTGAAAACATTTCCCAAATTCCTCACCAAAATGGCTTGAAATATAGCGGCAACAAAACAAGATCCAAGGTCCCACTGTAGGAGAAACAGAATAGTCAAGGCTTCACAAATTCTTCAGACATATCCAACTGTGGTGCTGAATGTGATAGTATGCTTGCTGCGGTTATTATTAGGCTTCTTTGGTTGAGATCCTGAGGAATCCCAATGAGCTTTTCCAAGGCCCTCCCTGACCGCAGTAGCAAATAGTTTTTACAGAGCTGGTTTGCTTGTCCCAGCACCCAACCCTCCTCTTTTCACAGCACGGGCTTGGGACCGGCCACGGCAGAGTTAAAAAATGTTGAAAACATTTCCCAAATTCCTCACCAAAATGGCTAGAAATATAGCAGCAACAAAACAAGATCCAAGGTCCCACTGTAGGAGAAACAGAATAGTCAAGGCTTCACAAATTCTTCAGACACATCCAACTGTGGTGCTGAATGTGATAGTATGCTTGCTGCGGTTATTAGTAGGCTTCTTTGGTTGAGATCCTGAGGAATCCCAATGAGCTTTTCCAAGGCCCTCCCTGACCGCAGTAGCAAATAGTTTTTACAGAGCTGGTTTGCTTGTCCCAGCACCCAACCCTCCTCTTTTCACAGCACGGGCTTGGGACCAGCCACGGCAGAGTTAAAAAATGTTGAAAACATTTCCCAAATTCCTCACCAAAATGGCTAGAAATATAGCGGCAACAAAACAAGATCCAAGGTCCCACTGTAGGAGAAACAGAATAGTCAAGGCTTCACAAATTCTTCAGACACATCCAACTGTGGTGCTGAATGTGATAGTATGCTTGCTGCGGTTATTAGTAGGCTTCTTTGGTTGAGATCCTGAGGAATCCCAATGAGCTTTTCCAAGGCCCTCCCTGACCGCAGTAGCAAATAGTTTTTACAGAGCTGGTTTGCTTGTCCCAGCACCCAACCTTCCTCTTTTCACAGCACGGGCTTGGGACCGGCCACGGCAGAGTTAAAAAATGTTGAAAACATTTCCCAAATTCCTCACCAAAATAGCTAGAAATATAGCAGCAACAAAACAAGATCCACGGTCCCACTGTAGGAGAAACAGAATAGTCAAGGCTTCACAAATTCTTCAGACACATCCAACTGTGGTGCTGAATGTGATAGTATGCTTGCTGCGGTTATTAGTAGGCTTCTTTGGTTGAGATCCTGAGGAATCCCAATGAGCTTTTCCAAGGCCCTCCCTGACCGCAGTAGCAAATCGTTTTTACAGAGCTGGTTTGCTTGTCCCAGCACCCAACCCTCCTCTTTTCACAGCACGGGCTTGGGACCGGCCACGGCAGAGTTAAAAAATGTTGAAAACATTTCCCAAATTCCTCACCAAAATGGCTAGAAATATAGCGGCAACAAAACAAGATCCAAGGTCCCACTGTAGGAGAAACAGAATAGTCAAGGCTTCACAAATTCTTCAGACACATCCAACTGTGGTGCTGAATGTGATAGTATGCTTGCTGCGGTTATTAGTAGGCTTCTTTGGTTGAGATCCTGAGGAATCCCAATGAGCTTTTCCAAGGCCCTCCCTGACCGCAGTAGCAAATAGTTTTTACAGAGCTGGTTTGCTTGTCCCAGCACCCAACCTTCCTCTTTTCACAGCACGGGCTTGGGACCGGCCACGGCAGAGTTAAAAAATGTTGAAAACATTTCCCAAATTCCTCACCAAAATAGCTAGAAATATAGCAGCAACAAAACAAGATCCACGGTCCCACTGTAGGAGAAACAGAATAGTCAAGGCTTCACAAATTCTTCAGACACATCCAACTGTGGTGCTGAATGTGATAGTATGCTTGCTGCGGTTATTAGTAGGCTTCTTTGGTTGAGATCCTGAGGAATCCCAATGAGCTTTTCCAAGGCCCTCCCTGACCGCAGTAGCAAATCGTTTTTACAGAGCTGGTTTGCTTGTCCCAGCACCCAACCCTCCTCTTTTCACAGCACGGGCTTGGGACCGGCCATGGCAGAGTTAAAAAATTTTGAAAACATTTCCCAAATTCCTCACCAAAATGGCTAGAAATATAGCGGCAACAAAACAAGATCCAAGGTCCCACTGTAGGAGAAACAGAATAGTGAAGGCTTCACAAATTCTTCAGACACATCCAACTGTGGTGCTGAATGTGATAATATGCTTGCTGCGGTTATTAGTAGGCTTCTTTGGTTGAGATCCTGAGGAATCCCAATGAGCTTTTCCAGGGCTATCCCTGACCGCAGTAGCAAATAGTTTTTACAGAGCTGGTTTGCTTGTCCCAGCACCCAACCCTTCTCTTTTCACAGCACGGGCTTGGGACCGGCCACGGCAGAGTTAAAAAATGTTGAAAACATTTCCCAAATTCCTCACCAAAATGGCTAGAAATATAGCGGCAAAAAAACAAGATCCAAGGTCCCACTGTAGGAGAAACAGAATAGTCAAGGCTTCACAAATTCTTCAGACACATCCAACTGTGGTGCTGAATGTGATAGTATGCTTGCTGCGGTTATTAATTGGCTTCTTTGGTTGAGATCCTGAGGAATCCCAATGAGCTTTTCCAAGGCCCTCCCTGACCGCAGTAGCAAATAGTTTTTACAGATCTGGTTTGCTTGTCCCAGCACCCAACCCTCCTCTTTTCACAGCACGGGTTTGGGACCGGCCACGGCAGAGTTAAAAAATGTTGAAAACATTTCCCAAATTCCACACCAAAATGGCTTGAAATATAGTGGCAACAAAACAAGATCCAAGGTCCCACTGTAGGAGAAACAGAATAGTCAAGGCTTCACAAATTCTTCAGACACATCCAACTGTGGTGCTGAATGTGATAGTATGCTTGCTGCAGTTATTAGTAGGCTTCTTTGGTTGAGATCCTGAGGAATCCCAATGAGCTTTTCCAAGGCCCTCCCTGACCGCAGTAGCAAATAGTTTTTACAGAGCTGGTTTGCTTGAACCAGCACCCAACCCTCCTCTTTTCACAGCACGGGCTTGGGACCGGCCACAGCAGAGTTAAAAAATGTTGAAAACATTTCCCAAATTCCTCACCAAAATGGCTAGAAATATAGCGGCAACAAAACAAGATCCAAGGTCCCACTGTAGGAGAAACAGAATAGTCAAGGCTTCACAAATTCTTCAGACACATCCAACTGTGGTGCTGAATGTGATAGTATGCTTGCTGCGGTTATTAATAGGCTTCTTTGGTTGAGATCCTGAGGAATCCCAATGAGCTTTTCCAAGGCCCTCCCTGACCGCAGTAGCAAATAGTTTTTACAGAGCTGGTTTGCTTGTCCCAGCACCCAACCCTCCTCTTTTCACAGCACGGGCTTGGGACCGGCCACAGCAGAGTTAAAAAATGTTGAAAACATTTCCCAAATTCCTCACCAAAATGGCTTGAAATATAGCGGCAACAAAACAAGATCCAAGGTCCCACTGTAGGAGAAACAGAATAGTCAAGGCTTCACAAATTCTTCAGACATATCCAACTGTGGTGCTGAATGTGATAGTATGCTTGCTGCGGTTATTATTAGGCTTCTTTGGTTGAGATCCTGAGGAATCCCAATGAGCTTTTCCAAGGCCCTCCCTGACCGCAGTAGCAAATAGTTTTTACAGAGCTGGTTTGCTTGTCCCAGCACCCAACCCTCCTCTTTTCACAGCACGGGCTTGGGACCGGCCACGGCAGAGTTAAAAAATGTTGAAAACATTTCCCAAATTCCTCACCAAAATGGCTAGAAATATAGCAGCAACAAAACAAGATCCAAGGTCCCACTGTAGGAGAAACAGAATAGTCAAGGCTTCACAAATTCTTCAGACACATCCAACTGTGGTGCTGAATGTGATAGTATGCTTGCTGCGGTTATTAGTAGGCTTCTTTGGTTGAGATCCTGAGGAATCCCAATGAGCTTTTCCAAGGCCCTCCCTGACCGCAGTAGCAAATAGTTTTTACAGAGCTGGTTTGCTTGTCCCAGCACCCAACCCTCCTCTTTTCACAGCACGGGCTTGGGACCAGCCACGGCAGAGTTAAAAAATGTTGAAAACATTTCCCAAATTCCTCACCAAAATGGCTAGAAATATAGCGGCAGCAAAACAAGATCCAAGGTCCCACTGTAGGAGAAACAGAATAGTCAAGGCTTCACAAATTCTTCAGACACATCCAACTGTGGTGCTGAATGTGATAGTATGCTTGCTGCGGTTATTAGTAGGCTTCTTTGGTTGAGATCCTGAGGAATCCCAATGAGCTTTTCCAAGGCCCTCCCTGACCGCAGTAGCAAATAGTTTTTACAGAGCTGGTTTGCTTGTCCCAGCACCCAACCTTCCTCTTTTCACAGCACGGGCTTGGGACCGGCCACGGCAGAGTTAAAAAATGTTGAAAACATTTCCCAAATTCCTCACCAAAATAGCTAGAAATATAGCAGCAACAAAACAAGATCCACGGTCCCACTGTAGGAGAAACAGAATAGTCAAGGCTTCACAAATTCTTCAGACACATCCAACTGTGGTGCTGAATGTGATAGTATGCTTGCTGCGGTTATTAGTAGGCTTCTTTGGTTGAGATCCTGAGGAATCCCAATGAGCTTTTCCAAGGCCCTCCCTGACCGCAGTAGCAAATCGTTTTTACAGAGCTGGTTTGCTTGTCCCAGCACCCAACCCTCCTCTTTTCACAGCACGGGCTTGGGACCGGCCACGGCAGAGTTAAAAAATGTTGAAAACATTTCCCAAATTCCTCACCAAAATGGCTAGAAATATAGCGGCAACAAAACAAGATCCAAGGTCCCACTGTAGGAGAAACAGAATAGTCAAGGCTTCACAAATTCTTCAGACACATCCAACTGTGGTGCTGAATGTGATAGTATGCTTGCTGCGGTTATTAGTAGGCTTCTTTGGTTGAGATCCTGAGGAATCCCAATGAGCTTTTCCAAGGCCCTCCCTGACCGCAGTAGCAAATAGTTTTTACAGAGCTGGTTTGCTTGTCCCAGCACCCAACCTTCCTCTTTTCACAGCACGGGCTTGGGACCGGCCACGGCAGAGTTAAAAAATGTTGAAAACATTTCCCAAATTCCTCACCAAAATAGCTAGAAATATAGCAGCAACAAAACAAGATCCACGGTCCCACTGTAGGAGAAACAGAATAGTCAAGGCTTCACAAATTCTTCAGACACATCCAACTGTGGTGCTGAATGTGATAGTATGCTTGCTGCGGTTATTAGTAGGCTTCTTTGGTTGAGATCCTGAGGAATCCCAATGAGCTTTTCCAAGGCCCTCCCTGACCGCAGTAGCAAATCGTTTTTACAGAGCTGGTTTGCTTGTCCCAGCACCCAACCCTCCTCTTTTCACAGCACGGGCTTGGGACCGGCCATGGCAGAGTTAAAAAATTTTGAAAACATTTCCCAAATTCCTCACCAAAATGGCTAGAAATATAGCGGCAACAAAACAAGATCCAAGGTCCCACTGTAGGAGAAACAGAATAGTGAAGGCTTCACAAATTCTTCAGACACATCCAACTGTGGTGCTGAATGTGATAATATGCTTGCTGCGGTTATTAGTAGGCTTCTTTGGTTGAGATCCTGAGGAATCCCAATGAGCTTTTCCAGGGCTATCCCTGACCGCAGTAGCAAATAGTTTTTACAGAGCTGGTTTGCTTGTCCCAGCACCCAACCCTTCTCTTTTCACAGCACGGGCTTGGGACCGGCCACGGCAGAGTTAAAAAATGTTGAAAACATTTCCCAAATTCCTCACCAAAATGGCTAGAAATATAGCGGCAAAAAAACAAGATCCAAAGTCCCACTGTAGGAGAAACAGAATAGTCAAGGCTTCACAAATTCTTCAGACACATCCAACTGTGGTGCTGAATGTGATAGTATGCTTGCTGCGGTTATTAATTGGCTTCTTTGGTTGAGATCCTGAGGAATCCCAATGAGCTTTTCCAAGGCCCTCCCTGACCGCAGTAGCAAATAGTTTTTACAGAGCTGGTTTGCTTGTCCCAGCACCCAACCCTCCTCTTTTCACAGCACGGGTTTGGGACCGGCCACGGCAGAGTTAAAAAATGTTGAAAACATTTCCCAAATTCCACACCAAAATGGCTTGAAATATAGCGGCAACAAAACAAGATCCAAGGTCCCACTGTAGGAGAAACAGAATAGTCAAGGCTTCACAAATTCTTCAGACACATCCAACTGTGGTGCTGAATGTGATAGTATGCTTGCTGCGGTTCTTAGTAGGCTTCTTTGGTTGAGATCCTGAGGAATCCCAATGAGCTTTTCCAAGGCCCTCCCTGACCGCAGTAGCAAATAGTTTTTACAGAGCTGGTTTGCTTGTCCCAGCACCCAACCCTTCTCTTTTCACAGCACGGGTTTGGGACTGGCCACGGCAGAGTTAAAAAATGTTGAAAACATTTCCCAAATTCCTCACCAAAATGACTAGAAATATAGCGGCAACAAAACAAGATCCAAGGTCCCACTGTAGGAGAAACAGAATAGTCAAGGCTTCACAAATTCTTCAGACACATCCAACTGTGGTGCTGAATGGGATAATATGCTTGCTGTGGTTATTAGTAGGCTTCTTTGGTTGAGATCCTGAGGAATCCCAATGAGCTTTTCCAAGGCTATCCCTGACCGCAGTAGCAAATAGTTTTTACAGAGCTGGTTTGCTTGTCCCATCACCCAACCCTCCTCTTTTCACAGCACGGGCTTGGGACCGGCCACAGCAGAGTTAAAAAATGTTGAAAACATTTCCCAAATTCCTCACCAAAATGGCTAGAAATATAGCGGCAACAAAACAAGATCCAAGGTCCCACTGTAGGAGAAACAGAATAGTCAAGGCTTCACAAATTCTTCAGACACATCCAACTGTGGTGCTGAATGTGATAATATTCTTGCTGCGGTTATTAGTAGGCTTCTTTGGTTGAGATCCTGAGGAATCCCAATGAGCTTTTCCAAGGCCCTCCCTGACCGCAGTAGCAAATAGTTTTTACAGAGCTGGTTTGCTTGTCCCAGCACCCAACCTTCCTCTTTTCACAGCACGGGCTTGGGACCGGCCACGGCAGAGTTAAAAAATGTTGAAAACATTTCCCAAATTCCTCACCAAAATAGCTAGAAATATAGCAGCAACAAAACAAGATCCACGGTCCCACTGTAGGAGAAACAGAATAGTCAAGGCTTCACAAATTCTTCAGACACATCCAACTGTGGTGCTGAATGTGATAGTATGCTTGCTGCGGTTATTAGTAGGCTTCTTTGGTTGAGATCCTGAGGAATCCCAATGAGCTTTTCCAAGGCCCTCCCTGACCGCAGTAGCAAATCGTTTTTACAGAGCTGGTTTGCTTGTCCCAGCACCCAACCCTCCTCTTTTCACAGCACGGGCTTGGGACCGGCCACGGCAGAGTTAAAAAATGTTGAAAACATTTCCCAAATTCCTCACCAAAATGGCTAGAAATATAGCGGCAGCAAAACAAGATCCAAGGTCCCACTGTAGGAGAAACAGAATAGTCAAGGCTTCACAAATTCTTCAGACACATCCAACTGTGGTGCTGAATGTGATAGTATGCTTGCTGCGGTTATTAGTAGGCTTCTTTGGTTGAGATCCTGAGGAATCCCAATGAGCTTTTCCAAGGCCCTCCCTGACCGCAGTAGCAAATAGTTTTTACAGAGCTGGTTTGCTTGTCCCAGCACCCAACCTTCCTCTTTTCACAGCACGGGCTTGGGACCGGCCACGGCAGAGTTAAAAAATGTTGAAAACATTTCCCAAATTCCTCACCAAAATAGCTAGAAATATAGCAGCAACAAAACAAGATCCACGGTCCCACTGTAGGAGAAACAGAATAGTCAAGGCTTCACAAATTCTTCAGACACATCCAACTGTGGTGCTGAATGTGATAGTATGCTTGCTGCGGTTATTAGTAGGCTTCTTTGGTTGAGATCCTGAGGAATCCCAATGAGCTTTTCCAAGGCCCTCCCTGACCGCAGTAGCAAATCGTTTTTACAGAGCTGGTTTGCTTGTCCCAGCACCCAACCCTCCTCTTTTCACAGCACGGGCTTGGGACCGGCCACGGCAGAGTTAAAAAATGTTGAAAACATTTCCCAAATTCCTCACCAAAATGGCTAGAAATATAGCGGCAACAAAACAAGATCCAAGGTCCCACTGTAGGAGAAACAGAATAGTCAAGGCTTCACAAATTCTTCAGACACATCCAACTGTGGTGCTGAATGTGATAGTATGCTTGCTGCGGTTATTAGTAGGCTTCTTTGGTTGAGATCCTGAGGAATCCCAATGAGCTTTTCCAAGGCCCTCCCTGACCGCAGTAGCAAATAGTTTTTACAGAGCTGGTTTGCTTGTCCCAGCACCCAACCTTCCTCTTTTCACAGCACGGGCTTGGGACCGGCCACGGCAGAGTTAAAAAATGTTGAAAACATTTCCCAAATTCCTCACCAAAATAGCTAGAAATATAGCAGCAACAAAACAAGATCCACGGTCCCACTGTAGGAGAAACAGAATAGTCAAGGCTTCACAAATTCTTCAGACACATCCAACTGTGGTGCTGAATGTGATAGTATGCTTGCTGCGGTTATTAGTAGGCTTCTTTGGTTGAGATCCTGAGGAATCCCAATGAGCTTTTCCAAGGCCCTCCCTGACCGCAGTAGCAAATCGTTTTTACAGAGCTGGTTTGCTTGTCCCAGCACCCAACCCTCCTCTTTTCACAGCACGGGCTTGGGACCGGCCATGGCAGAGTTAAAAAATTTTGAAAACATTTCCCAAATTCCTCACCAAAATGGCTAGAAATATAGCGGCAACAAAACAAGATCCAAGGTCCCACTGTAGGAGAAACAGAATAGTGAAGGCTTCACAAATTCTTCAGACACATCCAACTGTGGTGCTGAATGTGATAATATGCTTGCTGCGGTTATTAGTAGGCTTCTTTGGTTGAGATCCTGAGGAATCCCAATGAGCTTTTCCAGGGCTATCCCTGACCGCAGTAGCAAATAGTTTTTACAGAGCTGGTTTGCTTGTCCCAGCACCCAACCCTTCTCTTTTCACAGCACGGGCTTGGGACCGGCCACGGCAGAGTTAAAAAATGTTGAAAACATTTCCCAAATTCCTCACCAAAATGGCTAGAAATATAGCGGCAAAAAAACAAGATCCAAAGTCCCACTGTAGGAGAAACAGAATAGTCAAGGCTTCACAAATTCTTCAGACACATCCAACTGTGGTGCTGAATGTGATAGTATGCTTGCTGCGGTTATTAATTGGCTTCTTTGGTTGAGATCCTGAGGAATCCCAATGAGCTTTTCCAAGGCCCTCCCTGACCGCAGTAGCAAATAGTTTTTACAGAGCTGGTTTGCTTGTCCCAGCACCCAACCCTCCTCTTTTCACAGCACGGGTTTGGGACCGGCCACGGCAGAGTTAAAAAATGTTGAAAACATTTCCCAAATTCCACACCAAAATGGCTTGAAATATAGCGGCAACAAAACAAGATCCAAGGTCCCACTGTAGGAGAAACAGAATAGTCAAGGCTTCACAAATTCTTCAGACACATCCAACTGTGGTGCTGAATGTGATAGTATGCTTGCTGCGGTTCTTAGTAGGCTTCTTTGGTTGAGATCCTGAGGAATCCCAATGAGCTTTTCCAAGGCCCTCCCTGACCGCAGTAGCAAATAGTTTTTACAGAGCTGGTTTGCTTGTCCCAGCACCCAACCCTTCTCTTTTCACAGCACGGGTTTGGGACTGGCCACGGCAGAGTTAAAAAATGTTGAAAACATTTCCCAAATTCCTCACCAAAATGACTAGAAATATAGCGGCAACAAAACAAGATCCAAGGTCCCACTGTAGGAGAAACAGAATAGTCAAGGCTTCACAAATTCTTCAGACACATCCAACTGTGGTGCTGAATGGGATAATATGCTTGCTGTGGTTATTAGTAGGCTTCTTTGGTTGAGATCCTGAGGAATCCCAATGAGCTTTTCCAAGGCTATCCCTGACCGCAGTAGCAAATAGTTTTTACAGAGCTGGTTTGCTTGTCCCATCACCCAACCCTCCTCTTTTCACAGCACGGGCTTGGGACCGGCCACAGCAGAGTTAAAAAATGTTGAAAACATTTCCCAAATTCCTCACCAAAATGGCTAGAAATATAGCGGCAACAAAACAAGATCCAAGGTCCCACTGTAGGAGAAACAGAATAGTCAAGGCTTCACAAATTCTTCAGACACATCCAACTGTGGTGCTGAATGTGATAATATTCTTGCTGCGGTTATTAGTAGGCTTCTTTGGTTGAGATCCTGAGGAATCCCAATGAGCTTTTCCAAGGCCCTCCCTGACCGCAGTAGCAAATAGTTTTTACAGAGCTGGTTTGCTTGTCCCAGCACCCAACCTTCCTCTTTTCACAGCACGGGCTTGGGACCGGCCACGGCAGAGTTAAAAAATGTTGAAAACATTTCCCAAATTCCTCACCAAAATAGCTAGAAATATAGCAGCAACAAAACAAGATCCACGGTCCCACTGTAGGAGAAACAGAATAGTCAAGGCTTCACAAATTCTTCAGACACATCCAACTGTGGTGCTGAATGTGATAGTATGCTTGCTGCGGTTATTAGTAGGCTTCTTTGGTTGAGATCCTGAGGAATCCCAATGAGCTTTTCCAAGGCCCTCCCTGACCGCAGTAGCAAATCGTTTTTACAGAGCTGGTTTGCTTGTCCCAGCACCCAACCCTCCTCTTTTCACAGCACGGGCTTGGGACCGGCCACGGCAGAGTTAAAAAATGTTGAAAACATTTCCCAAATTCCTCACCAAAATGGCTAGAAATATAGCGGCAACAAAACAAGATCCAAGGTCCCACTGTAGGAGAAACAGAATAGTCAAGGCTTCACAAATTCTTCAGACACATCCAACTGTGGTGCTGAATGTGATAGTATGCTTGCTGAAGTTATTAGTAGGCTTCTTTGGTTGAGATCCTGAGGAATCCCAATGAGCTTTTCCAAGGCCCTCCCTGACCGCAGTAGCAAATAGTTTTTACAGAGCTGGTTTGCTTGTCCCAGCACCCAACCTTCCTCTTTTCACAGCACGGGCTTGGGACCGGCCATGGCAGAGTTAAAAAATGTTGAAAACATTTCCCAAATTCCTCACCAAAATAGCTAGAAATATAGCAGCAACAAAACAAGATCCACGGTCCCACTGTAGGAGAAACAGAATAGTCAAGGCTTCACAAATTCTTCAGACACATCCAACTGTGGTGCTGAATGTGATAGTATGCTTGCTGCGGTTATTAGTAGGCTTCTTTGGTTGAGATCCTGAGGAATCCCAATGAGCTTTTCCAAGGCCCTCCCTGACCGCAGTAGCAAATCGTTTTTACAGAGCTGGTTTGCTTGTCCCAGCACCCAACCCTCCTCTTTTCACAGCACGGGCTTGGGACCGGCCATGGCAGAGTTAAAAAATGTTGAAAACATTTCCCAAATTCCTCACCAAAATGGCTAGAAATATGGCGGCAACAAAACAAGATCCAAGGTCCCACTGTAGGAGAAACAGAATAGTCAAGGCTTCACAAATTCTTCAGACACATCCAACTGTGGTGCTGAATGTGATAATATGCTTGCTGCGGTTATTAGTAGGCTTCTTTGGTTGAGATCCTGAGGAATCCCAATGAGCTTTTCCAGGGTTATCCCTGACCGCAGTAGCAAATAGTTTTTACAGAGCTGGTTTGCTTGTCCCAGCACTCAACCCTTCTCTTTTCACAGCACGGGCTTGGGACCGGCCACGGCAGAATTAAAAAATGTTGAAAACATTTCCCAAATTCCTCACCAAAATGGCTAGAAATATAGCGGCAAAAAAACAAGATCCAAGGTCCCACTGTAGGAGAAACAGAATAGTCAAGGCTTCACAAATTCTTCAGACACATCCAACTGTGGTGCTGAATGTGATAGTATGCTTGCTGCGGTTATTAATTGGCTTCTTTGGTTGAGATCCTGAGGAATCCCAATGAGCTTTTCCAAGGCCCTCCCTGACCGCAGTAGCAAATATTTTTTACAGAGCTGGTTTGCTTGTCCCAGCACCCAACCCTCCTCTTTTCACAGCACGGGTTTGGGACCGGCCACGGCAGAGTTAAAAAATGTTGAAAACATTTCCCAAATTCCACACCAAAATGGCTTGAAATATAGCGGCAACAAAACAAGATCCAAGGTCCCACTGTAGGAGAAACAGAATAGTCAAGGCTTCACAAATTCTTCAGACACATCCAACTGTGGTGCTGAATGTGATAGTATGCTTGCTGCGGTTCTTAGTAGGCTTCTTTGGTTGAGATCCTGAGGAATCCCAATGAGCTTTTCCAAGGCCCTCCCTGACCGCAGTAGCAAATAGTTTTTACAGAGCTGGTTTGCTTGTCCCAGCACCCAACCCTTCTCTTTTCACAGCACGGGTTTGGGACTGGCCACGGCAGAGTTAAAAAATGTTGAAAACATTTCCCAAATTCCTCACCAAAATGACTAGAAATATAGCGGCAACAAAACAAGATCCAAGGTCCCACTGTAGGAGAAACAGAATAGTCAAGGCTTCACAAATTCTTCAGACACATCCAACTGTGGTGCTGAATGGGATAATATGCTTGCTGCGGTTATTAGTAGGCTTCTTTGGTTGAGATCCTGAGGAATCCCAATGAGCTTTTCCAAGGCTATCCCTGACCGCAGTAGCAAATAGTTTTTACAGAGCTGGTTTGCTTGTCCCATCACCCAACCCTCCTCTTTTCACAGCACGGGCTTGGGACCGGCCACAGCAGAGTTAAAAAATGTTGAAAACATTTCCCAAATTCCTCACCAAAATGGCTAGAAATATAGCGGCAACAAAACAAGATCCAAGGTCCCACTGTAGGAGAAACAGAATAGTCAAGGCTTCACAAATTCTTCAGACACATCCAACTGTGGTGCTGAATGTGATAATATTCTTGCTGCGGTTATTAGTAGGCTTCTTTGGTTGAGATCCTGAGGAATCCCAATGAGCTTTTCCAAGGCCCTCCCTGACCGCAGTAGCAAATAGTTTTTACAGAGCTGGTTTGCTTGTCCCAGCACCCAACCTTCCTCTTTTCACAGCACGGGCTTGGGACCGGCCACGGCAGAGTTAAAAAATGTTGAAAACATTTCCCAAATTCCTCACCAAAATAGCTAGAAATATAGCAGCAACAAAACAAGATCCACGGTCCCACTGTAGGAGAAACAGAATAGTCAAGGCTTCACAAATTCTTCAGACACATCCAACTGTGGTGCTGAATGTGATAGTATGCTTGCTGCGGTTCTTAGTAGGCTTCTTTGGTTGAGATCCTGAGGAATCCCAATGAGCTTTTCCAAGGCCCTCCCTGACCGCAGTAGCAAATAGTTTTTACAGAGCTGGTTTGCTTGTCCCAGCACCCAACCCTTCTCTTTTCACAGCACGGGTTTGGGACTGGCCACGGCAGAGTTAAAAAATGTTGAAAACATTTCCCAAATTCCTCACCAAAATGACTAGAAATATAGCGGCAACAAAACAAGATCCAAGGTCCCACTGTAGGAGAAACAGAATAGTCAAGGCTTCACAAATTCTTCAGACACATCCAACTGTGGTGCTGAATGGGATAATATGCTTGCTGCGGTTATTAGTAGGCTTCTTTGGTTGAGATCCTGAGGAATCCCAATGAGCTTTTCCAAGGCTATCCCTGACCGCAGTAGCAAATAGTTTTTACAGAGCTGGTTTGCTTGTCCCATCACCCAACCCTCCTCTTTTCACAGCACGGGCTTGGGACCGGCCACAGCAGAGTTAAAAAATGTTGAAAACATTTCCCAAATTCCTCACCAAAATGGCTAGAAATATAGCGGCAACAAAACAAGATCCAAGGTCCCACTGTAGGAGAAACAGAATAGTCAAGGCTTCACAAATTCTTCAGACACATCCAACTGTGGTGCTGAATGTGATAATATTCTTGCTGCGGTTATTAGTAGGCTTCTTTGGTTGAGATCCTGAGGAATCCCAATGAGCTTTTCCAAGGCCCTCCCTGACCGCAGTAGCAAATAGTTTTTACAGAGCTGGTTTGCTTGTCCCAGCACCCAACCTTCCTCTTTTCACAGCACGGGCTTGGGACCGGCCACGGCAGAGTTAAAAAATGTTGAAAACATTTCCCAAATTCCTCACCAAAATAGCTAGAAATATAGCAGCAACAAAACAAGATCCACGGTCCCACTGTAGGAGAAACAGAATAGTCAAGGCTTCACAAATTCTTCAGACACATCCAACTGTGGTGCTGAATGTGATAGTATGCTTGCTGCGGTTATTAGTAGGCTTCTTTGGTTGAGATCCTGAGGAATCCCAATGAGCTTTTCCAAGGCCCTCCCTGACCGCAGTAGCAAATCGTTTTTACAGAGCTGGTTTGCTTGTCCCAGCACCCAACCCTCCTCTTTTCACAGCACGGCTTGGGACCGGCCACGGCAGAGTTAAAAAATGTTGAAAACATTTCCCAAATTCCTCACCAAAATGGCTAGAAATATAGCGGCAACAAAACAAGATCCAAGGTCCCACTGTAGGAGAAACAGAATAGTCAAGGCTTCACAAATTCTTCAGACACATCCAACTGTGGTGCTGAATGTGATAGTATGCTTGCTGCGGTTATTAGTAGGCTTCTTTGGTTGAGATCCTGAGGAATCCCAATGAGCTTTTCCAAGGCCCTCCCTGACCGCAGTAGCAAATAGTTTTTACAGAGCTGGTTTGCTTGTCCCAGCACCCAACCTTCCTCTTTTCACAGCACGGGCTTGGGACCGGCCACGGCAGAGTTAAAAAATGTTGAAAACATTTCCCAAATTCCTCACCAAAATAGCTAGAAATATAGCAGCAACAAAACAAGATCCACGGTCCCACTGTAGGAGAAACAGAATAGTCAAGGCTTCACAAATTCTTCAGACACATCCAACTGTGGTGCTGAATGTGATAGTATGCTTGCTGCGGTTATTAGTAGGCTTCTTTGGTTGAGATCCTGAGGAATCCCAATGAGCTTTTCCAAGGCCCTCCCTGACCGCAGTAGCAAATCGTTTTTACAGAGCTGGTTTGCTTGTCCCAGCACCCAACCCTCCTCTTTTCACAGCACGGGCTTGGGACCGGCCATGGCAGAGTTAAAAAATGTTGAAAACATTTCCCAAATTCCTCACCAAAATGGCTAGAAATATAGCGGCAACAAAACAAGATCCAAGGTCCCACTGTAGGAGAAACAGAATAGTCAAGGCTTCACAAATTCTTCAGACACATCCAACTGTGGTGCTGAATGTGATAGTATGCTTGCTGCGGTTATTAGTAGGCTTCTTTGGTTGAGATCCTGAGGAATCCCAATGAGCTTTTCCAAGGCCCTCCCTGACCGCAGTAGCAAATCGTTTTTACAGAGCTGGTTTGCTTGTCCCAGCACCCAACCCTCCTCTTTTCACAGCACGGGCTTGGGACCGGCCATGGCAGAGTTAAAAAATGTTGAAAACATTTCCCAAATTCCTCACCAAAATGGCTAGAAATATAGCGGCAACAAAACAAGATCCAAGGTCCCACTGTAGGAGAAACAGAATAGTCAAGGCTTCACAAATTCTTCAGACACATCCAACTGTGGTGCTGAATGTGATAGTATGCTTGCTGCGGTTATTAATTGGCTTCTTTGGTTGAGATCCTGAGGAATCCCAATGAGCTTTTCCAAGGCCCTCCCTGACCGCAGTAGCAAATAGTTTTTACAGAGCTGGTTTGCTTGTCCCAGCACCCAACCCTCCTCTTTTCACAGCACGGGTTTGGGACCGGCCATGGCAGAGTTAAAAAATGTTGAAAACATTTCCCAAATTCCACACCAAAATGGCTTGAAATATAGCGGCAACAAAACAAGATCCAAGGTCCCACTGTAGGAGAAACAGAATAGTCAAGGCTTCACAAATTCTTCAGACACATCCAACTGTGGTGCTGAATGTGATAGTATGCTTGCTGCGGTTCTTAGTAGGCTTCTTTGGTTGAGATCCTGAGGAATCCCAATGAGCTTTTCCAAGGCCCTCCCTGACCGCAGTAGCAAATAGTTTTTACAGAGCTGGTTTGCTTGTCCCAGCACCCAACCCTTCTCTTTTCACAGCACGGGTTTGGGACTGGCCACGGCAGAGTTAAAAAATGTTGAAAACATTTCCCAAATTCCTCACCAAAATGACTAGAAATATAGCGGCAACAAAACAAGATCCAAGGTCCCACTGTAGGAGAAACAGAATAGTCAAGGCTTCACAAATTCTTCAGACACATCCAACTGTGGTGCTGAATGGGATAATATGCTTGCTGCGGTTATTAGTAGGCTTCTTTGGTTGAGATCCTGAGGAATCCCAATGAGCTTTTCCAAGGCTATCCCTGACCGCAGTAGCAAATAGTTTTTACAGAGCTGGTTTGCTTGTCCCATCACCCAACCCTCCTCTTTTCACAGCACGGGCTTGGGACCGGCCACAACAGAGTTAAAAAATGTTGAAAACATTTCCCAAATTCCTCACCAAAATGGCTAGAAATATAGCGGCAACAAAACAAGATCCAAGGTCCCACTGTAGGAGAAACAGAATAGTCAAGGCTTCACAAATTCTTCAGACACATCCAACTGTGGTGCTGAATGTGATAATATGCTTGCTGCGGTTATTAGTAGGCTTCTTTGGTTGAGATCCTGAGGAATCCCAATGAGCTTTTCCAGGGCCCTCCCTGACCGCAGTAGCAAATAGTTTTTACAGAGCTGGTTTGCTTGTCCCAGCACCCAACCCTCCTCTTTTCACAGCACGGGCTTGGGACCGGCCACGGCAGAGTTAAAAAATGTTGAAAACATTTCCCAAATTCCTCACCAAAATGGCTAGAAATATAGCGGCAACAAAACAAGATCCAAGGTCCCACTGTAGGAGAAACAGAATAGTCAAGGCTTCACAAATTCTTCAGACACATCCAACTGTGGTGCTGAATGTGATAGTATGCTTGCTGCGGTTATTAATAGGCTTCTTTGGTTGAGATCCTGAGGAATCCCAATGAGCTTTTCCAAGGCCCTCCCTGACCGCAGTAGCAAATAGTTTTTACAGAGCTGGTTTGCTTGTCCCAGCACCCAACCCTCCTCTTTTCACAGCACGGGCTTGGGACCGGCCACGGCAGAGTTAAAAAATGTTGAAAACATTTCCCAAATTCCACACCAAAATGGCTTGAAATATAGCGGCAACAAAACAAGATCCAAGGTTCCACTGTAGGAGAAACAGAATAGTCAAGGCTTCACAAATTCTTCAGACACATCCAACTGTGGTGCTGAATGTGATAGTATGCTTGCTGCGGTTATTAGTAGGCTTCTTTGGTTGAGATCCTGAGGAATCCCAATGAGCTTTTCCAAGGCCCTCCCTGACCGCAGTAGCAAATAGTTTTTACAGAGCTGGTTTGCTTGTCCCAGCACCCAACCCTTCTCTTTTCACAGCACGGGTTTGGGACCGGCCACGGCAGAGTTAAAAAAATGTTGAAAACATTTCCCAAATTCCTCACCAAAAGGACTAGAAATATAGCGGCAACAAAACAAGATCCAAGGTCCCACTGTAGGAGAAACAGAATAGTCAAGGCTTCACAAATTCTTCAGACACATCCAACTGTGGTGCTGAATGGGATAATATGCTTGCTGCGGTTATTAGTAGGCTTCTTTGGTTGAGATCCTGAGGAATCCCAATGAGCTTTTCCAAGGCTATCCCTGACCGCAGTAGCAAATAGTTTTTACAGAGCTGGTTTGCTTGTCCCAGCACCCAACCCTCCTTTTTTCACAGCACGGGCTTGGGACCGGCCACAGCAGAGTTAAAAAATGTTGAAAACATTTCCCAAATTCCTCACCAAAATGGCTAGAAATATAGCGGCAACAAAACAAGATCCAAGGTCCCACTGTAGGAGAAACAGAATAGTCAAGGCTTCACAAATTCTTCAGACACATCCAACTATGGTGCTGAATGTGATAATATGCTTGCTGCGGTTATTAGTAGGCTTCTTTGGTTGAGATCCTGAGGAATCCCAATGAGCTTTTCCAAGGCCCTCCCTGACCGCAGTAGCAAATCGTTTTTACAGAGCTGGTTTGCTTGTCCCAGCACCCAACCCTCCTCTTTTCACAGCACGGGCTTGGGACCTGCCACAGCAGAGTTAAAAAATGTTGAAAACATTTCCCAAATTCCTCAACAAAATGGCTAGAAATATAGCGGCAACAAAACAAGATCCAAGGTCCCACTGTAGGAGGAACAGAATAGTCAAGGCTTCACAAATTCTTCAGACATATCCAACTGTGGTGCTGAATGTGATAGTATGCTTGCTGCGGTTATTATTAGGCTTCTTTGGTTGAGATCCTGAGGAATCCCAATGAGCTTTTCCAAGGCCCTCCCTGACCGCAGTAGCAAATAGTTTTTACAGAGCTGGTTTGCTTGTCCCAGCACCCAACCCTTCTCTTTTCACAGCACGGGTTTGGGACCGGCCACGGCAGAGTTAAAAAATGTTGAAAACATTTCCCAAATTCCTCACCAAAAGGACTAGAAATATAGCGGCAACAAAACAAGATCCAAGGTCCCACTGTAGGAGAAACAGAATAGTCAAGGCTTCACAAATTCTTCAGACTCATCCAACTGTGGTGCTGAATGGGATAATATGCTTGCTGCGGTTATTAGTAGGCTTCTTTGGTTGAGATCCTGAGGAATACCAATGAGCTTTTCCAAGGCTATCCCTGACCGCAGTAGCAAATAGTTTTTACAGAGCTGGTTTGCTTGTCCCAGCACCCAACCCTCCTCTTTTCACAGCACGGGCTTGGGACCGGCCACAGCAGAGTTAAAAAATGTTGAAAACATTTCCCAAATTCCTCACCAAAATGGCTAGAAATATAGCGGCAACAAAACAAGATCCAAGGTCCCACTGTAGGAGAAACAGAATAGTCAAGGCTTCACAAATTCTTCAGACACATCCAACTATGGTGCTGAATGTGATAATATGCTTGCTGCGGTTATTAGTAGGCTTCTTTGGTTGAGATCCTGAGGAATCCCAATGAGCTTTTCCAAGGCCCTCCCTGACCGCAGTAGCAAATCGTTTTTACAGAGCTGGTTTGCTTGTCCCAGCACCCAACCCTCCTCTTTTCACAGCACGGGCTTGGGACCTGCCACAGCAGAGTTAAAAAATGTTGAAAACATTTCCCAAATTCCTCAACAAAATGGCTAGAAATATAGCGGCAACAAAACAAGATCCAAGGTCCCACTGTAGGAGGAACAGAATAGTCAAGGCTTCACAAATTCTTCAGACATATCCAACTGTGGTGCTGAATGTGATAGTATGCTTGCTGCGGTTATTATTAGGCTTCTTTGGTTGAGATCCTGAGGAATCCCAATGAGCTTTTCCAAGGCCCTCCCTGACCGCAGTAGCAAATAGTTTTTACAGAGCTGGTTTGCTTGTCCCAGCACCCAGCCCTCCTCTTTTCACAGCATGGGCTTGGGACCGGCCACGGCAGAGTTAAAAAAATGTTGAAAACATTTCCCAAATTCCTCACCAAAATGGCTAGAAATATAGCGGCAACAAAACAAGATCCAAGGTCCCACTGTAGGAGAAACAGAATAGTCAAGGCTTCACAAATTCTTCAGAAACATCCAACTGTGGTGCTGAATGTGATAGTATGCTTGCTGCGGTTATTAGTAGGCTTCTTTGGTTGAGATCCTGAGGAATCCCAATGAGCTTTTCCAAGGCCCTCCCTGACCGCAGTAGCAAATAGTTTTTACAGAGCTGGTTTGCTTGAACCAGCACCCAACCCTCCTCTTTTCACAGCACGGGCTTGGGACTGGCCACGGCAGAGTTAAAAAATGTTGAAAACATTTCCAAAATTCCTCACCAAAATGGCTAGAAATATAGCGGCAACAAAACAAGATCCAAGGTCCCATTGTAGGAGAAACAGAATAGTCAAGGCTTCACAAATTCTTCAGACACATCCAACTGTGGTGCTGAATGTGATAGTATGCTTGCTGCGGTTATTAATTGGCTTCTTTGGTTGAGATCCTGAGGAATCCCAATGAGCTTTTCCAAGGCCCTCCCTGACCGCAGTAGCAAATAGTTTTTACAGAGCTGGTTTGCTTGTCCCAGCACCCAACCCTCCTCTTTTCACAGCACGGGCTTGGGACCGGCCACGGCAGAGTTAAAAAATGTTGAAAACATTTCCCAAATTCCACACCAAAATGGCTTGAAATATAGCGGCAACAAAACAAGATCCAAGGTCCCACTGTAGGAGAAACAGAATAGTCAAGGCTTCACAAATTCTTCAGACACATCCAACTGTGGTGCTGAATGTGATAGTATGCTTGCTGCGGTTATTAGTAGGCTTCTTTGGTTGAGATCCTGAGGAATCCCAATGAGCTTTTCCAAGGCCCTCCCTGACCGCAGTAGCAAATAGTTTTTACAGAGCTGGTTTGCTTGTCCCAGCACCCAACCCTTCTCTTTTCACAGCACGGGTTTGGGACTGGCCACGGCAGAGTTAAAAAATGTTGAAAACGTTTCCCAAATTCCTCACCAAAATGACTAGAAATATAGCGGCAACAAAACAAGATCCAAGGTCCCACTGTAGGAGAAACAGAATAGTCAAGGCTTCACAAATTCTTCAGACACATCCAACTGTGGTGCTGAATGGGATAATATGCTTGCTGCGGTTATTAGCAGGCTTCTTTGGTTGAGATCCTGAGGAATCCCAATGAGCTTTTCCAAGGCTATCCCTGACCGCAGTAGCAAATAGTTTTTACAGAGCTGGTTTGCTTGTCCCATCACCCAACCCTCCTCTTTTCACAGCACGGGCTTGGGACCGGCCACAGCAGAGTTAAAAAATGTTGAAAACATTTCCCAAATTCCTCACCAAAATGGCTAGAAATATAGCGGCAACAAAACAAGATCCAAGGTCCCACTGTAGGAGAAACAGAATAGTCAAGGCTTCACAAATTCTTCAGACACATCCAACTGTGGTGCTGAATGTGATAGTATGCTTGCTGCGGTTCTTAGTAGGCTTCTTTGGTTGAGATCCTGAGGAATCCCAATGAGCTTTTCCAAGGCTATCCCTGACCGCAGTAGCAAATAGTTTTTACAGAGCTGGTTTGCTTGAACCAGCACCCAACCCTCCTCTTTTCACAGCATGGGCTTGGGACCGGCCACGGCAGAGTTAAAAAAATGTTGAAAACATTTCCCAAATTCCTCACCAAAATGGCTAGAAATATAGCGGCAACAAAACAAGATCCAAGGTCCCACTGTAGGAGAAACAGAATAGTCAAGGCTTCACAAATTCTTCAGAAACATCCAACTGTGGTGCTGAATGTGATAGTATGCTTGCTGCGGTTATTAGTAGGCTTCTTTGGTTGAGATCCTGAGGAATCCCAATGAGCTTTTCCAAGGCCCTCCCTGACCGCAGTAGCAAATAGTTTTTACAGAGCTGGTTTGCTTGAACCAGCACCCAACCCTCCTCTTTTCACAGCACGGGCTTGGGACTGGCCACGGCAGAGTTAAAAAATGTTGAAAACATTTCCCAAATTCCTCACCAAAATGGCTAGAAATATAGCGGCAACAAAACAAGATCCAAGGTCCCACTGTAGGAGAAACAGAATAGTCAAGGCTTCACAAATTCTTCAGACACATCCAACTGTGGTGCTGAATGTGATAGTATGCTTGCTGCGGTTATTAGTAGGCTTCTTTGGTTGAGATCCTGAGGAATCCCAATGAGCTTTTCCAAGGCCCTCCATGACCGCAGTAGCAAATAGTTTTTACAGAGCTGGTTTGCTTGTCCCAGCACCCAACCCTCCTCTTTTCACAGCACGGGCTTGGGCCCGGCCACGGCAGAGTTAAAAAATGTTAAAAACATTTCCCAAACTCCTCACCAAAATGGCTAGAAATATAGCGGCAACAAAACAAGATCCAAGGTCCCACTGTAGGAGAAACAAAATAGTCAAGGCTTCACAAATTCTTCAGACACATCCAACTGTGGTGCTGAATGTGATAGTATGCTTGCTGTGGTTATTAGTAGGCTTCTTTGGTTGAGATCCTGAGGAATCCCAATGAGCTTTTCCAAGGCCCTCCCTGACCGCAGTAGCAAATAGTTTTTACAGAGCTGGTTTGCTTGCCCCAGCACCCAACCCTCCTCTTTTCACAGCACGGGCTTGGGACCGGCCACGGCAGAGTTAAAAAATGTTGAAAACATTTCCCAAATTCCTCACCAAAATGGCTTGAAATATAGCGGCAACAAAACAAGATCCAAGGTCCCACTGTAGGAGAAGCAGAACAGTCAAGGCTTCACAAATTCTTCAGACACGTCCAACTGTGGTGCTGAATGTGATAGTATGCTTGCTGCGGTTATTATTAGGCTTCTTTGGTTGAGATCCTGAGGAATCACAATGAGCTTTTCCAAGGCCCTCCCGGACCGCAGTAGCAAATAGTTTTTACAGAGCTGGTTTGCTTGTCCCAGCACCCAGCCCTCCTCTTTTCACAGCATGGGCTTGGGACCGGCCACGGCAGAGTTAAAAAATGTTGAAAACATTTCCCAAATTCCTCACCAAAATGGCTAGAAATATAGCGGCAACAAAACAAGATCCAAGGTCCCACTGTAGGAGAAACCGAATAGTCAAGGCTTCAGAAATTCTTCAGAAACATCCAACTGTGGTGCTGAATGTGATAGTATGCTTGCTGCGGTTATTAGTAGGCTTCTTTGGTTGAGATCCTGAGGAATCCCAATGAGCTTTTCCAAGGCCCTCCCTGACCGCAGTAGCAAATAGTTTTTACAGAGCTGGTTTGCTTGAACCAGCACCCAACCCTCCTCTTTTCACAGCAAGGGCTTGGGACTGGCCACGGCAGAGTTAAAAAATGATGAAAACATTTCCCAAATTCCTCACCAAAATGGCTAGAAATATAGCGGCAACAAAACAAGATCCAAGGTCCCACTGTAGGAGAAACAGAATAGTCAAGGCTTCACAAATTCTTCAGACACATCCAACTGTGGTGCTGAATGTGATAGTATGCTTGCTGCGGTTATTAGTAGGCTTCTTTGGTTGAGATCCTGAGGAATCCCAATGAGCTTTTCCAAGGCCCTCCATGACCGCAGTAGCAAATAGTTTTTACAGAGCTGGTTTGCTTGTCCCAGCACCCAACCCTCCTCTTTTCACAGCACGGGCTTGGGACCGGCCACGGCAGAGTTAAAAAATGTTGAAAACATTTCCCAAATTCCTCACCAAAATGGCTAGAAATATAGCGGCAACAAAACAAGATCCAAGGTCCCACTGTAGGAGAAACAGAATAGTCAAGGCTTCACAAATTCTTCAGACACATCCAACTGTGGTGCTGAATGTGATAGTATGCTTGCAGCGGTTATTAGTAGGCTTCTTTGGTTGAGATCCTGAGGAATCCCAATGAGCTTTTCCAAGGCCCTCCCTGACCGCAGTAGCAAATAGTTTTTACAGAGCTGGTTTGCTTGAACCAGCACCCAACCGTCCTCTTTTCACAGCACGGGCTTGGGACTGGCCACGGCAGAGTTAAAAAATGTTGAAAACATTTCCCAAATTCCTCACCAAAATGGCTAGAAATATAGCGGCAACAAAACAAGATCCAAGGTCCCACTGTAGGAGAAGCAGAATAGTCAAGGCTTCACAAATTCTTCAGACACGTCCAACTGTGGTGCTGAATGTGATAGTATGCTTGCTGCGGTTATTAGTAGGCTTCTTTGGTTGAGATCCTGAGGAATCCCAATGAGCTTTTCCAAGGCCCTCCCTGACCGCAGTAGCAAATAGTTTTTACAGAGCTGGTTTGCTTGTCCCAGCACCCAACCCTCCTCTTTTCACAGCACGGGCTTGGGACCGGCCACAGCAGAGTTAAAAAATGTTGAAAACATTTCCCAAATTCCTCACCAAAATGGCTAGAAATATAGCGGCAATAAAACAAGATCCAAGGTCCCACTGTAGGAGAAACAGAATAGTCAAGGCTTCACAAATTCTTCAGACACATCCAACTGTGGTGCTGACGGTGATAATATGCTTCCTGCGGTTATTAGTAAGCTTCTTTGGTTAAGATCCTGAGGAATCCCAATGAGCTTTTCCAAGGCCCTCCCTGACCGCAGTAGCAAATAGTTTTTACAGAGCTGGTTTGCTTGTCCCAGCACCCAACCCTCCTCTTTTCACAGCACGGGCTTGGGACCGGCCACGGCAGAGTTAAAAATGTTGAAAACATTTCCCAAATTCCTCACCAAAATGGCTAGAAATATAGCGGCAACAAAACAAGATCCAAGGTCCCACTGTAGGAGCAACAGAATAGTCAAGGCTTCACAAATTCTTCAGACACATCCAACTGTGGTGTTGAATGTGATAGTATGCTTGCTGCGGTTATTAGTAGGCTTCTTTGGTTGAGATCCTGAGGAATCCCAATGAGCTTTTCCAAGGCCCTCCCTGACCGCAGTAGCAAATAGTTTTTACAGAGCTGGTTTGCTTGTCCCAGCACCCAACCCTCCTCTTTTCACAGCACGGGCTTGGGACCGGCCACGGCAGAGTTAAAAAATGTTGAAAACATTTCCCAAATTCCTCACCAAAATTGCTAGAAATAAAGCGGCAACAAAACAAGATCCAAGGTCCCACTGTAGGAGAAACAGAATAGTCAAGGCTTCACAAATTCTTCAGACACATCCAACTGTGGTGCTGAATGTGATAGTATGTTTGCTGCGGTTATTAGTAGGCTTCTTTGGTTGAGATCCTGAGGAATCCCAATGAGCTTTTCCAAGGCCCTCCCTGACCGCAGTAGCAAATAGTTTTTACAGAGCTGGTTTGCTTGTCCCAGCACCCAACCCTCCTCTTTTCACAGCACGGGCTTGGGACTGGCCACGGCAGAGTTAAAAAATGTTGAAAACATTTCCCAAATTCCTCACCAAAATGGCTAGAAATATAGCGGCAACAAAACAAGATCCAAGGTCCCACTGTAGGAGAAACAGAATAGTCAAGGCTTCACAAATTCTTCAGACACATCCAACTGTGGTGCTGAATGTGATAGTATGCTTACTGCGGTTATTAGTAGGCTTCTTTGGTTGAGATCCTGAGGAATCCCAATGAGCTTTTCCAAGGCCCTCCCTGACCGCAGTAGCAAATAGTTTTTACAGAGCTGGTTTGCTTGTCCCAGCACCCAACCCTCCTCTTTTCACAGCACGGGCTTGGGACCGGCCACGGCAGAGTTAAAAAATGTTGAAAACATTTCCCAAATTCCTCACCAAAATGGCTAGAAATATAGCGGCAACAAAACAAGATCCAAGGTCCCACTGTAGGAGAAACAGAATAGTCAAGGCTTCACAAATTCTTCAGACACATCCAACTGTGGTGCTGAATGTGATAATATGCTTGCTGCGGTTATTAGTAGGCTTCTTTGGTTGAGATCCTGAGGAATCCCAATGAGCTTTTCCAAGGCCCTCCCTGACCGCAGTAGCAAATAGTTTTTACAGAGCTGTTTTGCTTGTCCCAGCACCCAACCCTCCTCTTTTCACAGCACGGGCTTGGGACCGGCCACGGCAGAGTTAAAAAATTTTGAAAACATTTATAAATTCCTCACCAAAATGGCTAGAAATATAACGGCAACAAAACAAGATCCAAGGTCCCACTGTAGGAGGAACAGAATAGTCAAGGCTTCACAAATTCTTCAGACACATCCAACTGTGGTGCTGAATGTGATAGTATGCTTGCTGCGGTTATTAGTAGGCTTCTTTGGTTGAGATCCTGAGGAATCCCAATGAGCTTTTCCAAGGCCCTCCCTGACCGCAGTAGCAAATAGTTTTTACAGAGCTGGTTTGCTTGTCCCAGCACCCAACCCTCCTCTTTTCACAGCACGGGCTTGGGACCGGCCACGGCAGAGTTAAAAAATGTTGAAAACATTTCCCAAATTCCTCACCAAAATGGCTAGAAATATAGCGGCAATAAAACAAGATCCAAGGTCCCACTGTAGGAGAAACAGAATAGTCAAGGCTTCACAAATTCTTCAGACACATCCAACTGTGGTGCTGACGGTGATAATATGCTTCCTGCGGTTATTAGTAAGCTTCTTTGGTTAAGATCCTGAGGAATCCCAATGAGCTTTTCCAAGGCTCTCCCTGACCGCAGTAGCAAATAGTTTTTACAGAGCTGGTTTGCTTGTCCCAGCACCCAACCCTCCTCTTTTCACAGCACGGGCTTGGGACCGGCCACGGCAGAGTTAAAAAATGTTGAAAATATTTCCCAAATTCCTCACCAAAATGGCTAGAAATATAGCGGCAACAAAACAAGATCCAAGGTCCCACTGTAGGAGAAACAGAATAGTCAAGGCTTCACAAATTCTTCAGACACATCCAACTGTGGTGCTGAATGTGATAGTATGTTTGCTGCGGTTATTAGTAGGCTTCTTTGGTTGAGATCCTGAGGAATCCCAATGAGCTTTTCCAAGGCCCTCCCTGACCGCAATAGCAAATAGTTTTTACAGAGCTGGTTTGCTTGTCCCAGCACCCAACCCTCCTCTTTTCACAGCACGGGCTTTTGACTGGCCACGGCAGAGTTAAAAAATGTTGAAAACATTTCCCAAATTCCTCACCAAAATGGCTAGAAATATAGCGGCAACAAAACAAGATCCAAGGTCCCAATGTAGGAGAAACAGAATAGTCAAGGCTTCACAAATTCTTCAGACACATCCAACTGTGGTGCTGAATGTGATAGTATGCTTGCTGCGGTTATTAGTCGGCTTCTTTGGTTGAAATCCTGAGGAATCCCAATGAGCTTTTCCAAGGCCCTCCCTGACTGCAGTAGCAAATAGTTTTTACAGAGCTGGTTTGCTTGTCCCAGCACCCAACCCTCCTCTTTTCACAGCACGGGCTTGGGACCGGCCACGGCAGAGTTAAAAAATGTTGAAAACATTTCCCAAATTCCTCACCAAAATGGCTAGAAATATAGCGGCAACAAAACAAGATCCAAGGTCCCACTGTAGGAGAAACAGAATAGTCAAGGCTTCACAAATTCTTCACACACATCCAACTGTGGTGCTGAATGTGATAGTATGCTTGCTGCGGTTATTAGTAGGCTTCTTTGGTTGAGATCATGAGGAATCCCAATGAGCTTTTCCAAGGCCCTCCCTGACCGCAGTAGCAAATAGTTTTTACAGAGCTGGTTTGCTTGTCCCAGCACCCAACCCTCCTCTTTTCACAGCACGGGCTTGGGACCGGCCACGGCAGAAATAAAAAATGTTGAAAACATTTCCCAAATTCCTCACCAAAATGGCTAGAAATATAGCGGCAACAAAACAAGATCCAAGGTCCCACTGTAGGAGAAACAGAATAGTCAAGGCTTCACAAATTCTTCAGACACATCCAACTGTGGTGCTGAATGTGATAGTATGCTTGCTGCGGTTATTAGTCGGCTTCTATGGTTGAGATCCTGAGGAATCCCAATGAGCTTTTCCAAGGCCCTCCCTGACCGCAGTAGCAAATCGTTTTTACAGAGCTGGTTTGCTTGTCCCAGCACCCAACCCTCCTCTTTTCACAGCACGGGCTTGCGACCGGCCATGGCAGAGTGAAAAAATGTTGAAAACATTTCCCAAATTCCTCACCAAAATGGCTAGAAATATAGCGGCAACAAAACAAGATCCAAGGTCCCACTGTAGGAGAAACAGAATAGTCAAGGCTTCACAAATTCTTCAGACACATCCAACTGTGGTGCTGAATGTGATAATATGCTTGCTGCGGTTATTAGTAGGCTTCTTTGGTTGAGATCCTGAGGAATCCCAATGAGCTTTTCCAAGGCCCTCCCTGACCGCAGTAGCAAATAGTTTTTACAGAGCTGGTTTGCTTGTCCCAGCACCCAACCCTCCTCTTTTCACAGCACGGGCTTGGGACCGGCCACGGCAGAGTTAAAAAATGTTGAAAACATTTCCCAAATTCCTCACCAAAATGGCTAGAAATATAGCGGCAACAAAACAAGATCCAAGGTCCCACTGTAGGAGAAACAGAATAGTCAAGGCTTCACAAATTCTTCAGACACATCCAACTGTGGTGCTGAATGTGATAGTATGCTTGCTGCGGTTATTAGTAGGCTTCTTTGGTTGAGATCCTGAGGAATCCCAATGAGCTTTTCCAAGGCCCTCCCTGACCGCAGTAGCAAATAGTTCTTACAGAGCTGGTTTGCTTGTCCCAGCACCCAACCCTCCTCTTTTCACAGCACGGGCTTGGGACTGGCCACGGCAGAGTTAAAAAATGTTGAAAACATTTCCCAAATTCCTCACCAAAATGGCTAGAAATATAGCGGCAACAATACAAGATCCAAGGTCCCACTGTAGGAGAAACAGAATAGTCAAGGCTTCACAAATTCTTCAGACACATTCAAACTGTGGTGCTGAATGTGATAGTATGCTTGCTGTGGTTATTAGTAGGCTTCTTTGGTTGAGATCCTGAGGAATCCCAATGAGCTTTTCCAAGGCCCTCCCTGACCGCAGTAGCAAATAGTTTTTACAGAGCTGGTTTGCTTGTCCCAGCACCCAATCCTCCTCTTTTCACAGCACGGGCTTGGGACCGGCCATGGCAGAGTTAAAAAATTTTGAAAACATTTCCCAAATTCCTCACCAAAATGGCTAGAAATATAGCGGCAACAAAACAAGATCCAAGGTCCCACTGTAGGAGAAACCGAATAGTCAAGGCTTCAGAAATTCTTCAGAAACATCCAACTGTGGTGCTGAATGTGATAGTATGCTTGCTGCGGTTATTAGTAGGCTTCTTTGGTTGAGATCCTGAGGAATCCCAATGAGCTTTTCCAAGGCCCTCCCTGACCGCAGTAGCAAATAGTTTTTACAGAGCTGGTTTGCTTGAACCAGCACCCAACCCTCCTCTTTTCACAGCAAGGGCTTGGGACTGGCCACGGCAGAGTTAAAAAATGATGAAAACATTTCCCAAATTCCTCACCAAAATGGCTAGAAATATAGCGGCAACAAAACAAGATCCAAGGTCCCACTGTAGGAGAAACAGAATAGTCAAGGCTTCACAAATTCTTCAGACACATCCAACTGTGGTGCTGAATGTGATAGTATGCTTGCTGCGGTTATTAGTAGGCTTCTTTGGTTGAGATCCTGAGGAATCCCAATGAGCTTTTCCAAGGCCCTCCATGACCGCAGTAGCAAATAGTTTTTACAGAGCTGGTTTGCTTGTCCCAGCACCCAACCCTCCTCTTTTCACAGCACGGGCTTGGGACCGGCCACGGCAGAGTTAAAAAATGTTGAAAACATTTCCCAAATTCCTCACCAAAATGGCTAGAAATATAGCGGCAACAAAACAAGATCCAAGGTCCCACTGTAGGAGAAACAGAATAGTCAAGGCTTCACAAATTCTTCAGACACATCCAACTGTGGTGCTGAATGTGATAGTATGCTTGCAGCGGTTATTAGTAGGCTTCTTTGGTTGAGATCCTGAGGAATCCCAATGAGCTTTTCCAAGGCCCTCCCTGACCGCAGTAGCAAATAGTTTTTACAGAGCTGGTTTGCTTGAACCAGCACCCAACCGTCCTCTTTTCACAGCACGGGCTTGGGACTGGCCACGGCAGAGTTAAAAAATGTTGAAA
This sequence comes from Pelophylax lessonae, assembly GCF_965119305.1. Lineage (NCBI taxonomy): Eukaryota > Metazoa > Chordata > Amphibia > Anura > Ranidae > Pelophylax > Pelophylax lessonae. The sequence goes on from NC_138771.1 coordinate 175,746,902, forward strand.
ACATTTCCCAAATTCCTCACCAAAATGGCTAGAAATATAGCGGCAACAAAACAAGATCCAAGGTCCCACTGTAGGAGAAGCAGAATAGTCAAGGCTTCACAAATTCTTCAGACACGTCCAACTGTGGTGCTGAATGTGATAGTATGCTTGCTGCGGTTATTAGTAGGCTTCTTTGGTTGAGATCCTGAGGAATCCCAATGAGCTTTTCCAAGGCCCTCCCTGACCGCAGTAGCAAATAGTTTTTACAGAGCTGGTTTGCTTGTCCCAGCACCCAACCCTCCTCTTTTCACAGCACGGGCTTGGGACCGGCCACAGCAGAGTTAAAAAATGTTGAAAACATTTCCCAAATTCCTCACCAAAATGGCTAGAAATATAGCGGCAATAAAACAAGATCCAAGGTCCCACTGTAGGAGAAACAGAATAGTCAAGGCTTCACAAATTCTTCAGACACATCCAACTGTGGTGCTGACGGTGATAATATGCTTCCTGCGGTTATTAGTAAGCTTCTTTGGTTAAGATCCTGAGGAATCCCAATGAGCTTTTCCAAGGCCCTCCCTGACCGCAGTAGCAAATAGTTTTTACAGAGCTGGTTTGCTTGTCCCAGCACCCAACCCTCCTCTTTTCACAGCACGGGCTTGGGACCGGCCACGGCAGAGTTAAAAATGTTGAAAACATTTCCCAAATTCCTCACCAAAATGGCTAGAAATATAGCGGCAACAAAACAAGATCCAAGGTCCCACTGTAGGAGCAACAGAATAGTCAAGGCTTCACAAATTCTTCAGACACATCCAACTGTGGTGTTGAATGTGATAGTATGCTTGCTGCGGTTATTAGTAGGCTTCTTTGGTTGAGATCCTGAGGAATCCCAATGAGCTTTTCCAAGGCCCTCCCTGACCGCAGTAGCAAATAGTTTTTACAGAGCTGGTTTGCTTGTCCCAGCACCCAACCCTCCTCTTTTCACAGCACGGGCTTGGGACCGGCCACGGCAGAGTTAAAAAATGTTGAAAACATTTCCCAAATTCCTCACCAAAATTGCTAGAAATAAAGCGGCAACAAAACAAGATCCAAGGTCCCACTGTAGGAGAAACAGAATAGTCAAGGCTTCACAAATTCTTCAGACACATCCAACTGTGGTGCTGAATGTGATAGTATGTTTGCTGCGGTTATTAGTAGGCTTCTTTGGTTGAGATCCTGAGGAATCCCAATGAGCTTTTCCAAGGCCCTCCCTGACCGCAGTAGCAAATAGTTTTTACAGAGCTGGTTTGCTTGTCCCAGCACCCAACCCTCCTCTTTTCACAGCACGGGCTTGGGACTGGCCACGGCAGAGTTAAAAAATGTTGAAAACATTTCCCAAATTCCTCACCAAAATGGCTAGAAATATAGCGGCAACAAAACAAGATCCAAGGTCCCACTGTAGGAGAAACAGAATAGTCAAGGCTTCACAAATTCTTCAGACACATCCAACTGTGGTGCTGAATGTGATAGTATGCTTACTGCGGTTATTAGTAGGCTTCTTTGGTTGAGATCCTGAGGAATCCCAATGAGCTTTTCCAAGGCCCTCCCTGACCGCAGTAGCAAATAGTTTTTACAGAGCTGGTTTGCTTGTCCCAGCACCCAACCCTCCTCTTTTCACAGCACGGGCTTGGGACCGGCCACGGCAGAGTTAAAAAATGTTGAAAACATTTCCCAAATTCCTCACCAAAATGGCTAGAAATATAGCGGCAACAAAACAAGATCCAAGGTCCCACTGTAGGAGAAACAGAATAGTCAAGGCTTCACAAATTCTTCAGACACATCCAACTGTGGTGCTGAATGTGATAATATGCTTGCTGCGGTTATTAGTAGGCTTCTTTGGTTGAGATCCTGAGGAATCCCAATGAGCTTTTCCAAGGCCCTCCCTGACCGCAGTAGCAAATAGTTTTTACAGAGCTGTTTTGCTTGTCCCAGCACCCAACCCTCCTCTTTTCACAGCACGGGCTTGGGACCGGCCACGGCAGAGTTAAAAAATTTTGAAAACATTTATAAATTCCTCACCAAAATGGCTAGAAATATAACGGCAACAAAACAAGATCCAAGGTCCCACTGTAGGAGGAACAGAATAGTCAAGGCTTCACAAATTCTTCAGACACATCCAACTGTGGTGCTGAATGTGATAGTATGCTTGCTGCGGTTATTAGTAGGCTTCTTTGGTTGAGATCCTGAGGAATCCCAATGAGCTTTTCCAAGGCCCTCCCTGACCGCAGTAGCAAATAGTTTTTACAGAGCTGGTTTGCTTGTCCCAGCACCCAACCCTCCTCTTTTCACAGCACGGGCTTGGGACCGGCCACGGCAGAGTTAAAAAATGTTGAAAACATTTCCCAAATTCCTCACCAAAATGGCTAGAAATATAGCGGCAATAAAACAAGATCCAAGGTCCCACTGTAGGAGAAACAGAATAGTCAAGGCTTCACAAATTCTTCAGACACATCCAACTGTGGTGCTGACGGTGATAATATGCTTCCTGCGGTTATTAGTAAGCTTCTTTGGTTAAGATCCTGAGGAATCCCAATGAGCTTTTCCAAGGCTCTCCCTGACCGCAGTAGCAAATAGTTTTTACAGAGCTGGTTTGCTTGTCCCAGCACCCAACCCTCCTCTTTTCACAGCACGGGCTTGGGACCGGCCACGGCAGAGTTAAAAAATGTTGAAAATATTTCCCAAATTCCTCACCAAAATGGCTAGAAATATAGCGGCAACAAAACAAGATCCAAGGTCCCACTGTAGGAGAAACAGAATAGTCAAGGCTTCACAAATTCTTCAGACACATCCAACTGTGGTGCTGAATGTGATAGTATGTTTGCTGCGGTTATTAGTAGGCTTCTTTGGTTGAGATCCTGAGGAATCCCAATGAGCTTTTCCAAGGCCCTCCCTGACCGCAATAGCAAATAGTTTTTACAGAGCTGGTTTGCTTGTCCCAGCACCCAACCCTCCTCTTTTCACAGCACGGGCTTTTGACTGGCCACGGCAGAGTTAAAAAATGTTGAAAACATTTCCCAAATTCCTCACCAAAATGGCTAGAAATATAGCGGCAACAAAACAAGATCCAAGGTCCCAATGTAGGAGAAACAGAATAGTCAAGGCTTCACAAATTCTTCAGACACATCCAACTGTGGTGCTGAATGTGATAGTATGCTTGCTGCGGTTATTAGTCGGCTTCTTTGGTTGAAATCCTGAGGAATCCCAATGAGCTTTTCCAAGGCCCTCCCTGACTGCAGTAGCAAATAGTTTTTACAGAGCTGGTTTGCTTGTCCCAGCACCCAACCCTCCTCTTTTCACAGCACGGGCTTGGGACCGGCCACGGCAGAGTTAAAAAATGTTGAAAACATTTCCCAAATTCCTCACCAAAATGGCTAGAAATATAGCGGCAACAAAACAAGATCCAAGGTCCCACTGTAGGAGAAACAGAATAGTCAAGGCTTCACAAATTCTTCACACACATCCAACTGTGGTGCTGAATGTGATAGTATGCTTGCTGCGGTTATTAGTAGGCTTCTTTGGTTGAGATCATGAGGAATCCCAATGAGCTTTTCCAAGGCCCTCCCTGACCGCAGTAGCAAATAGTTTTTACAGAGCTGGTTTGCTTGTCCCAGCACCCAACCCTCCTCTTTTCACAGCACGGGCTTGGGACCGGCCACGGCAGAAATAAAAAATGTTGAAAACATTTCCCAAATTCCTCACCAAAATGGCTAGAAATATAGCGGCAACAAAACAAGATCCAAGGTCCCACTGTAGGAGAAACAGAATAGTCAAGGCTTCACAAATTCTTCAGACACATCCAACTGTGGTGCTGAATGTGATAGTATGCTTGCTGCGGTTATTAGTCGGCTTCTATGGTTGAGATCCTGAGGAATCCCAATGAGCTTTTCCAAGGCCCTCCCTGACCGCAGTAGCAAATCGTTTTTACAGAGCTGGTTTGCTTGTCCCAGCACCCAACCCTCCTCTTTTCACAGCACGGGCTTGCGACCGGCCATGGCAGAGTGAAAAAATGTTGAAAACATTTCCCAAATTCCTCACCAAAATGGCTAGAAATATAGCGGCAACAAAACAAGATCCAAGGTCCCACTGTAGGAGAAACAGAATAGTCAAGGCTTCACAAATTCTTCAGACACATCCAACTGTGGTGCTGAATGTGATAATATGCTTGCTGCGGTTATTAGTAGGCTTCTTTGGTTGAGATCCTGAGGAATCCCAATGAGCTTTTCCAAGGCCCTCCCTGACCGCAGTAGCAAATAGTTTTTACAGAGCTGGTTTGCTTGTCCCAGCACCCAACCCTCCTCTTTTCACAGCACGGGCTTGGGACCGGCCACGGCAGAGTTAAAAAATGTTGAAAACATTTCCCAAATTCCTCACCAAAATGGCTAGAAATATAGCGGCAACAAAACAAGATCCAAGGTCCCACTGTAGGAGAAACAGAATAGTCAAGGCTTCACAAATTCTTCAGACACATCCAACTGTGGTGCTGAATGTGATAGTATGCTTGCTGCGGTTATTAGTAGGCTTCTTTGGTTGAGATCCTGAGGAATCCCAATGAGCTTTTCCAAGGCCCTCCCTGACCGCAGTAGCAAATAGTTCTTACAGAGCTGGTTTGCTTGTCCCAGCACCCAACCCTCCTCTTTTCACAGCACGGGCTTGGGACTGGCCACGGCAGAGTTAAAAAATGTTGAAAACATTTCCCAAATTCCTCACCAAAATGGCTAGAAATATAGCGGCAACAATACAAGATCCAAGGTCCCACTGTAGGAGAAACAGAATAGTCAAGGCTTCACAAATTCTTCAGACACATTCAAACTGTGGTGCTGAATGTGATAGTATGCTTGCTGTGGTTATTAGTAGGCTTCTTTGGTTGAGATCCTGAGGAATCCCAATGAGCTTTTCCAAGGCCCTCCCTGACCGCAGTAGCAAATAGTTTTTACAGAGCTGGTTTGCTTGTCCCAGCACCCAATCCTCCTCTTTTCACAGCACGGGCTTGGGACCGGCCATGGCAGAGTTAAAAAATTTTGAAAACATTTCCCAAATTCCTCACCAAAATGGCTAGAAATATAGCGGCAACAAAACAAGATCCAAGGTCCCACTGTAGGAGAAACAGAATAGTCAAGGCTTCACAAATTCTTCAGACACATCCAACTGTGGTGCTGAATGTGATAGTATGCTTACTGCGGTTATTAGTAGGCTTCTTTGGTTGAGATCCTGAGGAATCCCAATGAGCTTTTCCAAGGCCCTCCCTCACCGCAGTAGCAAATAGTTTTTACAGAGCTGGTTTGCTTGTCCCAGCATCCAACCCTCCTCTTTTCACAGCACGGGCTTGGGACCGGCCACGGCAGAGTTAAAAAATGTTGAAAACATTTCCCAAATTCCTCACCAAAATGGCTAGAAATATAGCGGCAACAAAACAAGATCCAAGGTCCCACTGTAGGAGAAACAGAATAGTCAAGGCTTCACAAATTCTTCACACACATCCAACTGTGGTGCTGAATGTGATAGTATGCTTGCTGCGGTTATTAGTAGGCTTCTTTGGTTGAGATCATGAGGAATCCCAATGAGCCTTTCCAAGGCCCTCCCTGACCGCAGTAGCAAATAGTTTTTACAGAGCTGGTTTGCTTGTCCCAGCACCCAACCCTCCTCTTTTCACAGCACGGGCTTGGGACCGGCCACGGCAGAGTTAAAAAATGTTGAAAACATTTCCCAAATTCCTCACCAAAATGGCTAGAAATATAGCGGCAACAAAACAAGATCCGAGGTCCCACTGTAGGAGAAACAGAATAGTGAAAGCTTCACAAATTCTTCAGACACATCCAACTGTGGTGCTGAATGTGATAGTATGCTTGCTGCGGTTATTAGTAGGCTTCTTTGGTTGAGATCCTGAGGAATCCCAATGAGCTTTTCCAAGGCCCTCCCTGACCGCAGTAGCAAATAGTTTTTACAGAGCTGGTTTGCTTGCCCCAGCACCCAACCCTCCTCTTTTCACAGCACGGGCTTGGGACCGGCCACGGCAGAGTTAAAAAATGTTGAAAACGTTTCCCAAATTCCTCACCAAAATGGCTAAAAATATAGCGGCAACAAAACATGATCCAAGGTCCCACTGTAGGAGAAACAGAATAGTCAAGGCTTCACAAATTCTTCAGACACATCCAACTGTGGTGCTGAATGTGATAGTATGCTTACTGCGGTTATTAGTAGGCTTCTTTGGTTGAGATCCTGAGGAATCCCAATGAGCTTTTCCAAGGCCCTCCCTGACCGCAGTAGCAAATCGTTTTTACAGAGCTGGTTTGCTTGTCCCAGCACCCAACCCTCCTCTTTTCACAGCACGGGCTTGGGACCGGCCATGGCAGAGTGAAAAAATGTTGAAAACATTTCCCAAATTCCTCACCAAAATGGCTAGAAATATAGCGGCAACAAAACAAGATCCAAGGTCCCACTGTAGGAGAAACAGAATAGTCAAGGCTTCACAAATTCTTCAGACACATCCAACTGTGGTGCTGAATGTGATAATATGCTTGCTGCGGTTATTAGTAGGCTTCTTTGGTTGAGATCCTGAGGAATCCCAATGAGCTTTTCCAAGGCCCTCCCTGACCGTAGTAGCAAATAGTTTTTACAGAGCTGGTTTGCTTGTCCCAGCACCCAACCCTCCTCTTTTCACAGCACGGGCTTGGGACCGGCCACGGCAGAGTTAAAAAATTTTGAAAACATTTCCCAAATTCCTCACCAAAATGGCTAGAAATATAGCGGCAACAAAACAAGATCCAAGGTCCCACTGTAGGAGAAACAGAATAGTCAAGGCTTCACAAATTCTTCAGACACATCCAACTGTGGTGCTGAATGTGATAGTATGCTTACTGCGGTTATTAGTAGGCTTCTTTGGTTGAGATCCTGAGGAATCCCAATGAGCTTTTCCAAGGCCCTCCCTGACCGCAGTAGCAAATAGTTTTTACAGAGCTGGTTTGCTTGTCCCAGCACCCAACCCTCCTCTTTTCACAGCACGGGCTTGGGACCGGCCACGGCAGAGTTAAAAAATGTTGAAAACATTTCCCAAATTCCTCACCAAAATGGCTAGAAATATAGCGGCAACAAAACAAGATCCAAGGTCCCACTGTAGGAGAAACAGTATAGTCAAGGCTTCACAAATTCTTCAGACACATCCAACTGTGGTGCTGAATGTGATAGTATGCTTACTGCGGTTATTAGTAGGCTTCTTTGGTTGAGATCCTGAGGAATCCCAATGAGCTTTTCCAAGGCCCTCCCTGACCGCAGTAGCAAATAGTTTTTACAGAGCTGGTTTGCTTGTCCCAGCACCCAACCCTCCTCTTTTCACAGCACGGGCTTGGGACCGGCCACGGCAGAGTTAAAAAATGTTGAAAACATTTCCCAAATTCCTCACCAAAATGGCTAGAAATATAGCGGCAACAAAACAAGATCCAAGGTCCCACTGTAGGAGAAACAGAATAGTCAAGGCTTCACAAATTCTTCACACACATCCAACTGTGGTGCTGAATGTGATAGTATGCTTGCTGCGGTTATTAGTAGGCTTCTTTGGTTGAGATCCTGAGGAATCCCAATGAGCTTTTCCAAGGCCCTCCCTGACCGCAGTAGCAAATAGTTTTTACAGAGCTGGTTTGCTTGCCCCAGCACCCAACCCTCCTCTTTTCACAGCACGGGCTTGGGACCGGCCACGGCAGAGTTAAAAAATGTTGAAAACGTTTCCCAAATTCCTCACCAAAATGGCTAAAAATATAGCGGCAACAAAACATGATCCAAGGTCCCACTGTAGGAGAAACAGAATAGTCAAGGCTTCACAAATTCTTCAGACACATCCAACTGTGGTGCTGAATGTGATAGTATGCTTGCTGCGGTTATTAGTCGGCTTCTTTGGTTGAGATCCTGAGGAATCCCAATGAGCTTTTCCAAGGCCCTCCCTGACCGCAGTAGCAAATCGTTTTTACAGAGCTGGTTTGCTTGTCCCAGCACCCAACCCTCCTCTTTTCACAGCACGGGCTTGGGACCGGCCATGGCAGAGTGAAAAAATGTTGAAAACATTTCCCAAATTCCTCACCAAAATGGCTAGAAATATAGCGGCAACAAAACAAGATCCAAGGTCCCACTGTAGGAGAAACAGAATAGTCAAGGCTTCACAAATTCTTCAGACACATCCAACTGTGGTGCTGAATGTGATAATATGCTTGCTGCGGTTATTAGTAGGCTTCTTTGGTTGAGATCCTGAGGAATCCCAATGAGCTTTTCCAAGGCCCTCCCTGACCGCAGTAGCAAATAGTTTTTACAGAGCTGGTTTGCTTGTCCCAGCACCCAACCCTCCTCTTTTCACAGCACGGGCTTGGGACCGGCCACGGCAGAGTTAAAAAATTTTGAAAACATTTCCCAAATTCCTCACCAAAATGGCTAGAAATATAGCGGCAACAAAACAAGATCCAAGGTCCCACTGTAGGAGAAACAGAATAGTCAAGGCTTCACAAATTCTTCAGACACATCCAACTGTGGTGCTGAATGTGATAGTATGCTTACTGCGGTTATTAGTAGGCTTCTTTGGTTGAGATCCTGAGGAATCCCAATGAGCTTTTCCAAGGCCCTCCCTGACCGCAGTAGCAAATAGTTTTTACAGAGCTGGTTTGCTTGTCCCAGCACCCAACCCTCCTCTTTTCACAGCACGGGCTTGGGACCGGCCACGGCAGAGTTAAAAAATGTTGAAAACATTTCCCAAATTCCTCACCAAAATGGCTAGAAATATAGCGGCAACAAAACAAGATCCAAGGTCCCACTGTAGGAGAAACAGAATAGTCAAGGCTTCACAAATTCTTCAGACACATCCAACTGTGGTGCTGAATGTGATAGTATGCTTGCTGCGGTTATTAGTCGGCTTCTTTGGTTGAGATCCTGAGGAATCCCAATGAGCTTTTCCAAGGCCCTCCCTGACCGCAGTAGCAAATCGTTTTTACAGAGCTGGTTTGCTTGTCCCAGCACCCAACCCTCCTCTTTTCACAGCACGGGCTTGGGACCGGCCATGGCAGAGTGAAAAAATGTTGAAAACATTTCCCAAATTCCTCACCAAAATGGCTAGAAATATAGCGGCAACAAAACAAGATCCAAGGTCCCACTGTAGGAGAAACAGAATAGTCAAGGCTTCACAAATTCTTCACACACATCCAACTGTGGTGCTGAATGTGATAGTATGCTTGCTGCGGTTATTAGTAGGCTTCTTTGGTTGAGATCCTGAGGAATCCCAATGAGCTTTTCCAAGGCCCTCCCTGACCGCAGTAGCAAATCGTTTTTACAGAGTTGGTTTGCTTGTCCCAGCACCCAACCCTCCTCTTTTCACAGCACGGGCTTGGGACCGGCCATGGCAGAGTGAAAAAATGTTGAAAACATTTCCCAAATTCCTCACCAAAATGGCTAGAAATATAGCGGCAACAAAACAAGATCCAAGGTCCCACTGTAGGAGAAACAGAATAGTCAAGGCTTCACAAATTCTTCAGACACATCCAACTGTGGTGCTGAATGTGATAATATGCTTGCTGCGGTTATTAGTAGGCTTCTTTGGTTGAGATCCTGAGGAATCCCAATGAGCTTTTCCAAGGCCCTCCCTGACCGTAGTAGCAAATAGTTTTTACAGAGCTGGTTTGCTTGTCCCAGCACCCAACCCTCCTCTTTTCACAGCACGGGCTTGGGACCGGCCACGGCAGAGTTAAAAAATTTTGAAAACATTTCCCAAATTCCTCACCAAAATGGCTAGAAATATAGCGGCAACAAAACAAGATCCAAGGTCCCACTGTAGGAGAAACAGAATAGTCAAGGCTTCACAAATTCTTCAGACACATCCAACTGTGGTGCTGAATGTGATAGTATGCTTACTGCGGTTATTAGTAGGCTTCTTTGGTTGAGATCCTGAGGAATCCCAATGAGCTTTTCCAAGGCCCTCCCTGACCGCAGTAGCAAATAGTTTTTACAGAGCTGGTTTGCTTGTCCCAGCACCCAACCCTCCTCTTTTCACAGCACGGGCTTGGGACCGGCCACGGCAGAGTTAAAAAATGTTGAAAACATTTCCCAAATTCCTCACCAAAATGGCTAGAAATATAGCGGCAACAAAACAAGATCCAAGGTCCCACTGTAGGAGAAACAGAATAGTCAAGGCTTCACAAATTCTTCAGACACATCCAACTGTGGTGCTGAATGTGATAGTATGCTTACTGCGGTTATTAGTAGGCTTCTTTGGTTGAGATCCTGAGGAATCCCAATGAGCTTTTCCAAGGCCCTCCCTGACCGCAGTAGCAAATAGTTTTTACAGAGCTGGTTTGCTTGTCCCAGCACCCAACCCTCCTCTTTTCACAGCACGGGCTTGGGACCGGCCACGGCAGAGTTAAAAAATGTTGAAAACATTTCCCAAATTCCTCACCAAAATGGCTAGAAATATAGCGGCAACAAAACAAGATCCAAGGTCCCACTGTAGGAGAAACAGAATAGTCAAGGCTTCACAAATTCTTCACACACATCCAACTGTGGTGCTGAATGTGATAGTATGCTTGCTGCGGTTATTAGTAGGCTTCTTTGGTTGAGATCATGAGGAATCCCTAAGAGCCTTTCCAAGGCCCTCCCTGACCGCAGTAGCAAATAGTTTTTACAGAGCTGGTTTGCTTGTCCCAGCACCCAACCCTCCTCTTTTCACAGCACGGGCTTGGGACCGGCCACGGCAGAGTTAAAAAATTTTGAAAACATTTCCCAAATTCCTCACCAAAATGGCTAGAAATATAGCGGCAACAAAACAAGATCCAAGGTCCCACTGTAGGAGAAACAGAATAGTGAAGGCTTCACAAATTCTTCAGACACATCCAACTGTGGTGCTGAATGTGATAGTATGCTTGCTGCGGTTATTAGTAGGCTTCTTTGGTTGAGATCCTGAGGAATCCCAATGAGCTTTTCCAAGGCCCTCCCTGACCGCAGTAGCAAATAGTTTTTACAGAGCTGGTTTGCTTGCCCCAGCACCCAACCCTCCTCTTTTCACAGCACGGGCTTGGGACCGGCCACGGCAGAGTTAAAAAATGTTGAAAACATTTCCCAAATTCCTCACCAAAATGGCTAGAAATATAGCGGCAACAAAACAAGATCCAAGGTCCCACTGTAGGAGAAACAGAATAGTCAAGGCTTCACAAATTCTTCAGACACATCCAACTGTGGTGCTGAATGTGATAGTATGCTTGCTGCGGTTATTAGTCGGCTTCTTTGGTTGAGATCCTGAGGAATCCCAATGAGCTTTTCCAAGGCCCTCCCTGACCGCAGTAGCAAATCGTTTTTACAGAGCTGGTTTGCTTGTCCCAGCACCCAACCCTCCTCTTTTCACAGCACGGGCTTGGGACCGGCCATGGCAGAGTGAAAAAATGTTGAAAACATTTCCCAAATTCCTCACCAAAATGGCTAGAAATATAGCGGCAACAAAACAAGATCCAAGGTCCCACTGTAGGAGAAACAGAATAGTCAAGGCTTCACAAATTCTTCACACACATCCAACTGTGGTGCTGAATGTGATAGTATGCTTGCTGCGGTTATTAGTAGGCTTCTTTGGTTGAGATCCTGAGGAATCCCAATGAGCTTTTCCAAGGCCCTCCCTGACCGCAGTAGCAAATCGTTTTTACAGAGTTGGTTTGCTTGTCCCAGCACCCAACCCTCCTCTTTTCACAGCACGGGCTTGGGACCGGCCATGGCAGAGTGAAAAAATGTTGAAAACATTTCCCAAATTCCTCACCAAAATGGCTAGAAATATAGCGGCAACAAAACAAGATCCAAGGTCCCACTGTAGGAGAAACAGAATAGTCAAGGCTTCACAAATTCTTCAGACACATCCAACTGTGGTGCTGAATGTGATAATATGCTTGCTGCGGTTATTAGTAGGCTTCTTTGGTTGAGATCCTGAGGAATCCCAATGAGCTTTTCCAAGGCCCTCCCTGACCGCAGTAGCAAATAGTTTTTACAGAGCTGGTTTGCTTGTTCCAGCACCCAACCCTCCTCTTTTCACAGCACGGGCTTGGGACCGGCCACGGCAGAGTTAAAAAATTTTGAAAACATTTCCCAAATTCCTCACCAAAATGGCTAGAAATATAGCGGCAACAAAACAAGATCCAAGGTCCCACTGTAGGAGAAACAGAATAGTCAAGGCTTCACAAATTCTTCAGACACATCCAACTGTGGTGCTGAATGTGATAGTATGCTTACTGCGGTTATTAGTAGGCTTCTTTGGTTGAGATCCTGAGGAATCCCAATGAGCTTTTCCAAGGCCCTCCCTGACCGCAGTAGCAAATAGTTTTTACAGAGCTGGTTTGCTTGTCCCAGCACCCAACCCTCCTCTTTTCACAGCACGGGCTTGGGACCGGCCACGGCAGAGTTAAAAAATGTTGAAAACATTTCCCAAATTCCTCACCAAAATGGCTAGAAATATAGCGGCAACAAAACAAGATCCAAGGTCCCACTGTAGGAGAAACAGAATAGTCAAGGCTTCACAAATTCTTCAGACACATCCAACTGTGGTGCTGAATGTGATAGTATGCTTGCTGCGGTTATTAGTCGGCTTCTTTGGTTGAGATCCTGAGGAATCCCAATGAGCTTTTCCAAGGCCCTCCCTGACCGCAGTAGCAAATCGTTTTTACAGAGCTGGTTTGCTTGTCCCAGCACCCAACCCTCCTCTTTTCACAGCACAGGCTTGGGACCGGAAATGGCAGAGTTAAAAAATTTTGAAAACATTTCCCAAATTCCTCACCAAAATGGCTAGAAATATAGCGGCAACAAAACAAGATCCAAGGTCCCACTGTAGGAGAAACAGAATAGTCAAGGCTTCACAAATTCTTCAGACACATCCAACTGTGGTGCTGAATGTGATAATATGCTTGCTGCGGTTATTAGTAGGCTTCTTTGGTTGAGATCCTGAGGAATCCCAATGAGCTTTTCCAAGGCCCTCCCTGACCGCAGTAGCAAATAGTTTTTACAGAGCTGGTTTGCTTGTCCCAGCACCCAACCCTCCTCTTTTCACAGCACGGGCTTGGGACCGGCCACGGCAGAGTTAAAAAATGTTGAAAACATTTCCCAAATTCCTCACCAAAATGGCTAGAAATATAGCGGCAACAAAACAAGATCCAAGGTCCCACTGTAGGAGAAACAGAATAGTCAAGGCTTCACAAATTCTTCAGACACATCCAACTGTGGTGCTGAATGTGATAGTATGCTTGCTGCGGTTATTAGTAGGCTTCTTTGGTTGAGATCCTGAGGAATCCCAATGAGCTTTTCCAAGGCCCTCCCTGACCGCAGTAGCAAATAGTTTTTACAGAGCTGGTTTGCTTGTCCCAGCACCCAACCCTCCTCTTTTCACAGCACGGGCTTGGGACCGGCCACGGCAGAGTTAAAAAATGTTGAAAACATTTCCCAAATTCCTCATCAAAATGGCTAGAAATATAGCGGCAACAAAACAAGATCCAAGGTCCCACTGTAGGAGAAACAGAATAGTCAAGGCTTCACAAATTCTTCAGACACATGCAAACTGTGGTGCTGAATGTGATAGTATGCTTGCTGCGGTTATTAGTAGGCTTCTTTGGTTGAGATCCTGAGGAATCCCAATGAGCTTTTCCAAGGCCCTCCCTGACCGCAGTAGCAAATAGTTTTTACAGAGCTGGTTTGCTTGTCCCAGCACCCAACCCTCCTCTTTTCACAGCACGGGCTTGGGACCGGCCATGGCAGAGTTAAAAAATTTTGAAAACATTTCCCAAATTCCTCACCAAAATGGCTAGAAATATAGCGGCAACAAAACAAGATCCAAGGTCCCACTGTAGGAGAAACAGAATAGTCAAGGCTTCACAAATTCTTCAGACACATCCAACTGTGGTGCTGAATGTGATAGTATGCTTACTGCGGATATTAGTAGGCTTCTTTGGTTGAGATCCTGAGGAATCCCAATGAGCTTTTCCAAGGCCCTCCCTGACCGCAGTAGCAAATAGTTTTTACAGAGCTGGTTTGCTTGTCCCAGCACCCAACCCTCCTCTTTTCACAGCACAGGCTTGGGACCGGCCACGGCAGAGTTAAAAAATGTTGAAAACATTTCCCAAATTCCTCACCAAAATGGCTAGAAATATAGCGGCAACAAAACAAGATCCAAGGTCCCACTGTAGGAGAAACAGAATAGTCAAGGCTTCACAAATTCTTCAGACACATCCAACTGTGGTGCTGAATGTGATAGTATGCTTGCTGCGGTTATTAGTAGGCTTCTTTGGTTGAGATCCTGAGGAATCCCAATGAGCTTTTCCAAGGCCCTCCCTGACCGCAGTAGCAAATAGTTTTTACAGAGCTGGTTTGCTTGTCCCAGCACCCAACCCTCCTCTTTTCACAGCACGGGCTTGGGACCGGCCACGGCAGAGTTAAAAAATGTTGAAAACATTTCCCAAATTCCTCACCAAAATGGCTAGAAATATAGCGGCAACAAAACAAGATCCAAGGTCCCACTGTAGGAGAAACAGAATAGTCAAGGCTTCATAAATTCTTCACACACATCCAACTGTGGTGCTGAATGTGATAGTATGCTTGCTGCGGTTATTAGTAGGCTTCTTTGGTTGAGATCATGAGGAATCCCAATGAGCCTTTCCAAGGCCCTCCCTGACCGCAGTAGCAAATAGTTTTTACAGAGCTGGTTTGCTTGTCCCAGCACCCAACCCTCCTCTTTTCACAGCACGGGCTTGGGACCGGCCACGGCAGAGTTAAAAAATGTTGAAAACATTTCCCAAATTCCTCACCAAAATGGCTAGAAATATAGCGGCAACAAAACAAGATCCAAGGTCCCACTGTAGGAGAAACAGAATAGTCAAGGCTTCACAAATTCTTCAGACACATCCAACTGTGGTGCTGAATGTGATAGTATGCTTGCTGCGGGTATTAGTAGGCTTCTTTGGTTGAGATCCTGAGGAATCCCAATGAGCTTTTCCAAGGCCCTCCCTGACCGCAGTAGCAAATAGTTTTTACAGAGCTGGTTTGCTTGCCCTAGCACCCAACCCTCCTCTTTTCACAGCACGGGCTTGGGACCGGCCACGGCAGAGTTAAAAAATGTTGAAAACATTTCCCAAATTCCTCACCAAAATGGCTAAAAATATAGCAAAAAACAAAACATGATCCAAGGTCCCACTGTAGGAGAAACAGAATAGTCAAGGCTTCACAAATTCTTCAGACACATCCAACTGTGGTGCTGAATGTGATAGTATGCTTGCTGCGGTTATTAGTCGGCTTCTTTGGTTGAGATCCTGAGGAATCCCAATGAGCTTTTCCAAGGCCCTCCCTGACCGCAGTAGCAAATCGTTTTTACAGAGCTGGTTTGCTTGTCCCAGCACCCAACCCTCCTCTTTTCACAGCACGGGCTTGGGACCGGCCATGGCAGAGTGAAAAAATGTTGAAAACATTTCCCAAATTCCTCACCAAAATGGCTAGAAATATAGCGGCAACAAAACAAGATCCAAGGTCCCACTGTAGGAGAAACAGAATAGTCAAGGCTTCACAAATCCTTCAGACACATCCAACTGTGGTGCTGAATGTGATAATATGCTTGCTGCGGTTATTAGTAGGCTTCTTTGGTTGAGATCCTGAGGAATCCCAATGAGCTTTTCCAAGGCCCTCCCTGACCGCAGTAGCAAATAGTTTTTACAGAGCTGGTTTGCTTGTCCCAGCACCCAACCCTCCTCTTTTCACAGCACGGGCTTGGGACCGGCCACGGCAGAGTTAAAAAATTTTGAAAACATTTCCCAAATTCCTCACCAAAATGGCTAGAAATATAGCGGCAACAAAACAAGATCCAAGGTCCCACTGTAGGAGAAACAGAATAGTCAAGGCTTCACAAATTCTTCAGACACATCCAACTGTGGTGCTGAATGTGATAGTATGCTTGCTGCGGTTATTAGTAGGCTTCTTTGGTTGAGATCCTGAGGAATCCCAATGAGCTTTTCCAAGGCCCTCCCTGACCGCAGTAGCAAATAGTTTTTACAGAGCTGGTTTGCTTGTCCCAGCACCCAACCCTCCTCTTTTCACAGCACGGGCTTGGGACCGGCCACGGCAGATTTAAAAAATGTTGAAAACATTTCCCAAATTCCTCACCAAAATGGCTAGAAATATTGCGGCAACAAAACAAGATCCAAGGTCCCACTGTAGGAGAAACAGAATAGTCAAGGCTTCACAAATTCTTCAGACACATCCAACTGTGGTGCTGAATGTGATGGTATGCTTTGTGCGGTTATTAGTAGGCTTCTTTGGTTGAGATCCTGAGGAATCCCAATGAGCTTTTCCAAGGCCCTCCATGACCGCCGTAGCAAATAGTTTTTACAGAGCTGGTTTGCTTGCCCCAGCACCCAACCCTCCTCTTTTCACAGCACGGGCTTGGGAATCGGCCACAGCAGAGTTAAAAAATGTTGAAAACATTTCCCAAATTCCTCACCAAAATGGCTAGAAATATAGCGGCAACAAAACAAGATCCAAGGTCCCACTGTAGGAGAAACAGAATAGTCAAGGCTTCACAAATTCTTCAGACACATCCAACTGTGGTGCTGAATGTGATAGTATGCTTGCTGCCATTATTATTAGGCTTCTTTGGTTGAGATCCTGAGGAATCCCAATGAGCTTTTCCAAGGCCCTCCCTGACCGCAGTAGCAAATAGTTTTTACAGAGCTGGTTTGCTTGTCCCAGCACCCAACCCTCCTCTTTTCACAGCACGGGCTTGGGACCGGCCACGGCAGAGTTAAAAAATGTTGAAAACATTTCCCAAATTCCTCACCAAAATGGCTAGAAATATAGCGGCAACAAAACAAGATCCAAGGTCCCACTGTAGGAGAAACAGAATAGTCAAGGCTTCACAAATTCTTCAGACACATCCAAACTGTGGTGCTGAATGTGATAGTATGCTTGCTGCGGTTATTAGTAGGCTTCTTTGGTTGAGATCCTGAGGAATCCCAATGAGCTTTTCCAAGGCCCTCCCTGACCGCAGTAGCAAATAGTTTTTACAGAGCTGGTTTGCTAGTCCCAGCACCCAACCCTCCTCTTTTCACAGCACGGGCTTGGGACCGGCCATGGCAGAGTTAAAAAATGTTGAAAACATTTCCCAAATTCCTCACCAAAATGGCTAGAAATATAGCGGCAACAAAACAAGATCCAAGGTCCCACTGTAGGAGAAACAGAATAGTCGAGGCTTCACAAATTCTTCAGACACATCCAACTGTGGTGCTGAATGTGATGGTATGCTTTGTGCGGTTATTAGTAGGCTTCTTTGGTTGAGATCCTGAGGAATCCCAATGAGCTTTTCCAAGGCCCTCCATGACCGCAGTAGCAAATAGTTTTTACAGAGCTGGTTTGCTTGCCCCAGCACCCAACCCTCCTCTTTTCACAGCACGGGCTTGGGAATCGGCCACAGCAGAGTTAAAAAATGTTGAAAACATTTCCCAAATTCCTCACCAAAATGGCTAGAAATATAGCGGCAACAAAACAAGATCCAAGGTCCCACTGTAGGAGAAACAGAATAGTCAAGGCTTCACAAATTCTTCAGACACATCCAACTGTGGTGCTGAATGTGATAGTATGCTTGCTGCCGTTATTATTAGGCTTCTTTGGTTGAGATCCTGAGGAATCCCAATGAGCTTTTCCAAGGCCCTCCCTGACCGCAGTAGCAAATAGTTTTTACAGAGCTGGTTTGCTTGTCCCAGCACCCAACCCTCCTCTTTTCACAGCACGGGCTTGGGACCGGCCACGGCAGAGTTAAAAAATGTTGAAAACATTTCCCAAATTCCTCACCAAAATGGCTAGAAATATAGCGGCAACAAAACAAGATCCAAGGTCCCACTGTAGGAGAAACAGAATAGTCAAGGCTTCACAAATTCTTCAGACACATCCAAACTGTGGTGCTGAATGTGATAGTATGCTTGCTGCGGTTATTAGTAGGCTTCTTTGGTTGAGATCCTGAGGAATCCCAATGAGCTTTTCCAAGGCCCTCCCTGACCGCAGTAGCAAATAGTTTTTACAGAGCTGGTTTGCTAGTCCCAGCACCCAACCCTCCTCTTTTCACAGCACGGGCTTGGGACCGGCCACGGCAGAGTTAAAAAATGTTAAAAACATTTCCCAAATTCCTCACCAAAATGACTAGAAATATAGCGGCAACAAAACAAGATCCAAGGTCCCACTATAGGAGAAACAGAATAGTCAAGGCTTCACAAATTCTTCAGACACATCCAAACTGTGGTGCTGAATGTGATAGTATGCTTGCTGCGGTTATTAGTAGGCTTCTTTGGTTGAGATCCTGAGGAATCCCAATGAGCTTTTCCAAGGCCCTCCCTGACCGCAGTAGCAAATAGTTTTTACAGAGCTGGTTTGCTTGTCCCAGCACCCAACCCTCCTCTTTTCACAGCACGGGCTTGGGACTGGCCATGGCAGAGTTAAAAAATTTTGAAAACATTTCCCAAATTCCTCACCAAAATGGCTAGAAATATAGCGGCAACAAAACAAGATCCAAGGTCCCACTGTAGGAGAAACAGAATAGTCAAGGCTTCACAAATTCTTCAGACACATCCAACTGTGGTGCTGAATGTGATAGTATGCTTGCTGCGGTTATTAGTAGGCTTCTTTGGTTGAGATCCTGAGGAATCCCAATGAGCTTTTCCAAGGCCCTCCCTGACCGCAGTAGCAAATAGTTTTTACAGAGCTGGTTTGCTTGCCCCAGCACCCAACCCTCCTCTTTTCACAGCACGGGCTTGGGACCGGCCACGGCAGAGTTAAAAAATGTTGAAAACATTTCCCAAATTCCTCATCAAAATGGCTAAAAATATAGCGGCATCAAAACATGATCCAAGGTCCCACTGTAGGAGAAACAGAATAGTCAAGGCTTCACAAATTCTTCAGACACATCCAACTGTGGTGCTGAATGTGATAATATGCTTGCTGCGGTTATTAGTAGGCTTCTTTGGTTGAGATCCTAAAGAAACCGAATGAGCTTTTCCAAGGCCCTCCCTGACCGCAGTAGCAAATAGTTTTTACAGAGCTGGTTTGCTTGTCCCAGCACCCAACCCTCCTCTTTTCACAGCACGGGCTTGGGACCGGCCACGGCAGAGTTAAAAAATTTTGAAAACATTTCCCAAATTCCTCACCAAAATGGCTAGAAATATAGCGGCAACAAAACAAGATCCATGGTCCCACTGTAGGAGAAACAGAATAGTCAAGGCTTCACAAATTCTTCAGACACATCCACCTGTGGTGCTGAATGTGATAGTATGCTTGCTGCGGTTATTAGTAGGCTTCTTTGGTTGAGATCCTGAGGAATCCCAATGAGCTTTTCCAAGGCCCTCCCTGACCGCAGTAGCAAATAGTTTTTACAGAGCTGGTTTGCTTGTCCCAGCACCCAACCCTCCTCTTTTCACAGCACGGGCTTGGGACCGGCCATGGCAGAGTTAAAAAATGTTGAAAACATTTCCCAAATTCCTCACCAAAATGGCTAGAAATATAGCGGCAACAAAAAAAGATCCAAGGTCCCACTGTAGGAGAAACAGAATGGTCAAGGCTTCACAAATTCTTCAGACACATCCAAACTGTGGTGCTGAATGTGATAGTATGCTTGCTGCGGTTATTAGTAGGCTTCTTTGGTTGAGATCCTGAGGAATCCCAATGAGCTTTTCCAAGGCCCTCCATGACCGCAGTAACAAATAGTTTTTACAGAGCTGGTTTGCTTGCCCCAGCACCCAACCCTCCTCTTTTCACAGCACGGGCTTGGGACCGGCCACAGCAGAGTTAAAAAATGTTGAAAACATTTCCCAAATTCCTCACCAAAATGGCTAGAAATATAGCGGCAACAAAACAAGATCCAAGGTCCCACTGTAGGAGAAACAGAATAGTCAAGGCTTCACAAATTCTTCAGACACATCCAAACTGTGGTGCTGAATGTGATAGTATGCTTGCTGCGGTTATTAGTAGGCTTCTTTGGTTGAGATCCTGAGGAATCCCAATGAGCTTTTCCAAGGCCCTCCCTGACCGCAGTAGCAAATAGTTTTTACAGAGCTGGTTTGCTAGTCCCAGCACCCAACCCTCCTCTTTTCACGGCACGGGCTTGGGACCGGCCACGGCAGAGTTAAAAAATGTTAAAAACATTTCCCAAATTCCTCACCAAAATGGCTAGAAATATAGCGGCAACAAAACAAGATCCAAGGTCCCACTGTAGGAGAAACAGAATAGTCAAGGCTTCACAAATTCTTCAGACACATCCAAACTGTGGTGCTGAATGTGATAGTATGCTTGCTGCGGTTATTAGTAGGCTTCTTTGGTTGAGATCCTGAGGAATCCCAATGAGCTTTTCCAAGGCCCTCCCTGACCGCAGTAGCAAATAGTTTTTACAGAGCTGGTTTGCTTGAACCAGCACCCAACCCTCCTCTTTTCACAGCATGGGCTTGGGACCGGCCACGGCAGAGTTAAAAAATGTTGAAAACATTTCCCAAATTCCTCACCAAAATGGCTAGAAATATAGCGGTAACAAAACAAGATCCAAGGTTCCTCTGTAGGAGAAACAGAATAGTCAAGGCTTCACAAATTCTTCAGACACATCCAACTGTGGTGCTGAATGTGATAGTATGCTTGCTGCGGTTATTATTAGGCTTCTTTGGTTGAGATCCTGAGGAATCCCAATGAGCTTTTCCAAGGCCCTCCCTGACCGCAGTAGCAAATAGTTTTTATAGAGCTGGTTTGCTTGCCCCAGCACCCAACCCTCCTCTTTTCACAGCACGGGCTTGGGACCGGCCACGGCAGAGTTAAAAAATGTTGAAAACATTTCCCAAATTCCTCACCAAAATGGCTAGAAATATAGCGGCAACAAAACAAGATCCAAGGTCCCACTGTAGGAGAAACAGAATAGTCAAGGCTTCACAAATTCTTCAGACACATCCAACTGTGGTGCTGAATGTGATAGTATGCTTGCTGCCGTTATTATTAGGCTTCTTTGGTTGAGATCCTGAGGAATCCCAATGAGCTTTTCCAAGGCCCTCCCTGACCGCAGTAGCAAATAGTTTTTACAGAGCTGGTTTGCTTGTCCCAGCACCCAACCCTCCTCTTTTCACAGCACGGGCTTGGGACCGGCCACGGCAGAGTTAAAAAATGTTGAAAACATTTCCCAAATTCCTCACCAAAATGGCTAGAAATATAGCGGCAACAAAACAAGATCCAAGGTCCCACTGTAGGAGAAACAGAATAGTCAAGGCTTCACAAATTCTTCAGACACATCCAACTGTGGTGCTGAATGTGATGGTATGCTTTGTGCGGTTATTATTAGGCTTCTTTGGTTGAGATCCTGAGGAATCCCAATGAGCTTTTCCAAGGCCCTCCATGACCGCCGTAGCAAATAGTTTTTACAGAGCTGGTTTGCTTGCCCCAGCACCCAGCCCTCCTCTTTTCACAGCACGGGCTTGGGAATCGGCCACAGCAGAGTTAAAAAATGTTGAAAACATTTCCCAAATTCCTCACCAAAATGGCTAGAAATATAGCGGCAACAAAACAAGATCCAAGGTCCCACTGTAGGAGAAACAGAATAGTCAAGGCTTCACAAATTCTTCAGACACATCCAACTGTGGTGCTGAATGTGATAGTATGCTTGCTGCCATTATTATTAGGCTTCTTTGGTTGAGATCCTGAGGAATCCCAATGAGCTTTTCCAAGGCCCTCCCTGACCGCAGTAGCAAATAGTTTTTACAGAGCTGGTTTGCTTGTCCCAGCACCCAACCCTCCTCTTTTCACAGCACGGGCTTGGGACCGGCCACGGCAGAGTTAAAAAATGTTGAAAACATTTCCCAAATTCCTCACCAAAATGGCTAGAAATATAGCGGCAACAAAACAAGATCCAAGGTCCCACTGTAGGAGAAACAGAATAGTCAAGGCTTCACAAATTCTTCAGACACATCCAAACTGTGGTGCTGAATGTGATAGTATGCTTGCTGCGGTTATTAGTAGGCTTCTTTGGTTGAGATCCTGAGGAATCCCAATGAGCTTTTCCAAGGCCCTCCCTGACCGCAGTAGCAAATAGTTTTTACAGAGCTGGTTTGCTAGTCCCAGCACCCAACCCTCCTCTTTTCACAGCACGGGCTTGGGACCGGCCATGGCAGAGTTAAAAAATGTTGAAAACATTTCCCAAATTCCTCACCAAAATGGCTAGAAATATAGCGGCAACAAAACAAGATCCAAGGTCCCACTGTAGGAGAAACAGAATAGTCAAGGCTTCACAAATTCTTCAGACACATCCAACTGTGGTGCTGAATGTGATGGTATGCTTTGTGTGGTTATTAGTAGGCTTCTTTGGTTGAGATCCTGAGGAATCCCAATGAGCTTTTCCAAGGCCCTCCATGACCGCAGTAGCAAATAGTTTTTACAGAGCTGGTTTGCTTGCCCCAGCACCCAACCCTCCTCTTTTCACAGCACGGGCTTGGGAATCGGCCACAGCAGAGTTAAAAAATGTTGAAAACATTTCCCAAATTCCTCACCAAAATGGCTAGAAATATAGCGGCAACAAAACAAGATCCAAGGTCCCACTGTAGGAGAAACAGAATAGTCAAGGCTTCACAAATTCTTCAGACACATCCAACTGTGGTGCTGAATGTGATAGTATGCTTGCTGCCGTTATTATTAGGCTTCTTTGGTTGAGATCCTGAGGAATCCCAATGAGCTTTTCCAAGGCCCTCCCTGACCGCAGTAGCAAATAGTTTTTACAGAGCTGGTTTGCTTGTCCCAGCACCCAACCCTCCTCTTTTCACAGCACGGGCTTGGGACCGGCCACGGCAGAGTTAAAAAATGTTGAAAACATTTCCCAAATTCCTCACCAAAATGGCTAGAAATATAGCGGCAACAAAACAAGATCCAAGGTCCCACTGTAGGAGAAACAGAATAGTCAAGGCTTCACAAATTCTTCAGACACATCCAAACTGTGGTGCTGAATGTGATAGTATGCTTGCTGCGGTTATTAGTAGGCTTCTTTGGTTGAGATCCTGAGGAATCCCAATGAGCTTTTCCAAGGCCCTCCCTGACCGCAGTAGCAAATAGTTTTTACAGAGCTGGTTTGCTAGTCCCAGCACCCAACCCTCCTCTTTTCACAGCACGGGCTTGGGACCGGCCACGGCAGAGTTAAAAAATGTTAAAAACATTTCCCAAATTCCTCACCAAAATGACTAGAAATATAGCGGCAACAAAACAAGATCCAAGGTCCCACTGTAGGAGAAACAGAATAGTCAAGGCTTCACAAATTCTTCAGACACATCCAAACTGTGGTGCTGAATGTGATAGTATGCTTGCTGCGGTTATTAGTAGGCTTCTTTGGTTGAGATCCTGAGGAATCCCAATGAGCTTTTCCAAGGCCCTCCCTGACCGCAGTAGCAAATAGTTTTTACAGAGCTGGTTTGCTTGTCCCAGCACCCAACCCTCCTCTTTTCACAGCACGGGCTTGGGACTGGCCATGGCAGAGTTAAAAAATTTTGAAAACATTTCCCAAATTCCTCACCAAAATGGCTAGAAATATAGCGGCAACAAAACAAGATCCAAGGTCCCACTGTAGGAGAAACAGAATAGTCAAGGCTTCACAAATTCTTCAGACACATCCAACTGTGGTGCTGAATGTGATAGTATGCTTGCTGCGGTTATTAGTAGGCTTCTTTGGTTGAGATCCTGAGGAATCCCAATGAGCTTTTCCAAGGCCCTCCCTGACCGCAGTAGCAAATAGTTTTTACAGAGCTGGTTTGCTTGCCCCAGCACCCAACCCTCCTCTTTTCACAGCACGGGCTTGGGACCGGCCACGGCAGAGTTAAAAAATGTTGAAAACATTTCCCAAATTCCTCATCAAAATGGCTAAAAATATAGCGGCATCAAAACATGATCCAAGGTCCCACTGTAGGAGAAACAGAATAGTCAAGGCTTCACAAATTCTTCAGACACATCCAACTGTGGTGCTGAATGTGATAGTATGCTTGCTGCGGTTATTAGTCGGCTTCTTTGGTTGAGATCCTGAGGAATCCTAATGAGCTTTTCCAAGGCCCTCCCTGACCGCAGTAGCAAATCGTTTTTACAGAGCTGGTTTGCTTGTCCCAGCACCCAACCCTCCTCTTTTCACAGCACGGGCTTGGGACCGGCCATGGCAGAGTGAAAAAATGTTGAAAACATTTCCCAAATTCCTCACCAAAATGGCTAGAAATATAGCGGCAACAAAACAAGATCCAAGGTCCCACTGTAGGAGAAACAGAATAGTCAAGGCTTCACAAATTCTTCAGACACATCCAACTGTGGTGCTGAATGTGATAATATGCTTGCTGCGGTTATTAGTAGGCTTCTTTGGTTGAGATCCTGAGGAATCCCAATGAGCTTTTCCAAGGCCCTCCCTGACCGCAGTAGCAAATAGTTTTTACAGAGCTGGTTTGCTTGTCCCAGCACCCAACCCTCCTCTTTTCACAGCACGGGCTTGGGACCGGCCACGGCAGAGTTAAAAAATTTTGAAAACATTTCCCAAATTCCTCACCAAAATGGCTAGAAATATAGCGGCAACAAAACAAGATCCATGGTCCCACTGTAGGAGAAACAGAATAGTCAAGGCTTCACAAATTCTTCAGACACATCCACCTGTGGTGCTGAATGTGATAGTATGCTTGCTGCGGTTATTAGTAGGCTTCTTTGGTTGAGATCCTGAGGAATCCCAATGAGCTTTTCCAAGGCCCTCCCTGACCGCAGTAGCAAATAGTTTTTACAGAGCTGGTTTGCTTGTCCCAGCACCCAACCCTCCTCTTTTCACAGCACGGGCTTGGGACCGGCCATGGCAGAGTTAAAAAATGTTGAAAACATTTCCCAAATTCCTCACCAAAATGGCTAGAAATATAGCGGCAACAAAAAAAGATCCAAGGTCCCACTGTAGGAGAAACAGAATGGTCAAGGCTTCACAAATTCTTCAGACACATCCAAACTGTGGTGCTGAATGTGATAGTATGCTTGCTGCGGTTATTAGTAGGCTTCTTTGGTTGAGATCCTGAGGAATCCCAATGAGCTTTTCCAAGGCTCTCCCTGACCGCAGTAGCAAATAGTTTTTACAGAGCTGGTTTGCTTGTCCCAGCACCCAACCCTCCTCTTTTCACAGCACGGGCTTGGGACCGGCCATGGCAGAGTTAAAAAATGTTGAAAACATTTCCCAAATTCCTCATCAAAATGGCTAAAAATATAGCGGCATCAAAACATGATCCAAGGTCCCACTGTAGGAGAAACAGAATAGTCAAGGCTTCACAAATTCTTCAGACACATCCAACTGTGGTGCTGAATGTGATAGTATGCTTGCTGCGGTTATTAGTCGGCTTCTTTGGTTGAGATCCTGAGGAATCCTAATGAGCTTTTCCAAGGCCCTCCCTGACCGCAGTAGCAAATCGTTTTTACAGAGCTGGTTTGCTTGTCCCAGCACCCAACCCTCCTCTTTTCACAGCACGGGCTTGGGACCGGCCATGGCAGAGTGAAAAAATGTTGAAAACATTTCCCAAATTCCTCACCAAAATGGCTAGAAATATAGCGGCAACAAAACAAGATCCAAGGTCCCACTGTAGGAGAAACAGAATAGTCAAGGCTTCACAAATTCTTCAGACACATCCAACTGTGGTGCTGAATGTGATAATATGCTTGCTGCGGTTATTAGTAGGCTTCTTTGGTTGAGATCCTGAGGAATCCCAATGAGCTTTTCCAAGGCCCTCCCTGACCGCAGTAGCAAATAGTTTTTACAGAGCTGGTTTGCTTGTCCCAGCACCCAACCCTCCTCTTTTCACAGCACGGGCTTGGGACCGGCCACGGCAGAGTTAAAAAATTTTGAAAACATTTCCCAAATTCCTCACCAAAATGGCTAGAAATATAGCGGCAACAAAACAAGATCCATGGTCCCACTGTAGGAGAAACAGAATAGTCAAGGCTTCACAAATTCTTCAGACACATCCACCTGTGGTGCTGAATGTGATAGTATGCTTGCTGCGGTTATTAGTAGGCTTCTTTGGTTGAGATCCTGAGGAATCCCAATGAGCTTTTCCAAGGCCCTCCCTGACCGCAGTAGCAAATAGTTTTTACAGAGCTGGTTTGCTTGTCCCAGCACCCAACCCTCCTCTTTTCACAGCACGGGCTTGGGACCGGCCATGGCAGAGTTAAAAAATGTTGAAAACATTTCCCAAATTCCTCACCAAAATGGCTAGAAATATAGCGGCAACAAAAAAAGATCCAAGGTCCCACTGTAGGAGAAACAGAATGGTCAAGGCTTCACAAATTCTTCAGACACATCCAAACTGTGGTGCTGAATGTGATAGTATGCTTGCTGCGGTTATTAGTAGGCTTCTTTGGTTGAGATCCTGAGGAATCCCAATGAGCTTTTCCAAGGCTCTCCCTGACCGCAGTAGCAAATAGTTTTTACAGAGCTGGTTTGCTTGTCCCAGCACCCAACCCTCCTCTTTTCACAGCACGGGCTTGGGACCGGCCATGGCAGAGTTAAAAAATGTTGAAAACATTTCCCAAATTCCTCACCAAAATGGCTAGAAATATAGCGGCAACAAAACAAAATCCAAGGTCCCACTGTAGGAGAAACAGAATAGTCAAGGCTTCACAAATTCTTCAGACACATCCAACTGTGGTGCTGAATGTGATGGTATGCTTTGTGCGGTTATTAGTAGGCTTCTTTGGTTGAGATCCTGAGGAATCCCAATGAGCTTTTCCAAGGCCCTCCATGACCGCAGTAACAAATAGTTTTTACAGAGCTGGTTTGCTTGCCCCAGCACCCAACCCTCCTCTTTTCACAGCACGGGCTTGGGACCGGCCACAGCAGAGTTAAAAAATGTTGAAAACATTTCCCAAATTCCTCACCAAAATGGCTAGAAATATAGCGGCAACAAAACAAGATCCAAGGTCCCACTGTAGGAGAAACAGAATAGTCAAGGCTTCACAAATTCTTCAGACACATCCAAACTGTGGTGCTGAATGTGATAGTATGCTTGCTGCGGTTATTAGTAGGCTTCTTTGGTTGAGATCCTGAGGAATCCCAATGAGCTTTTCCAAGGCTCTCCCTGACCGCAGTAGCAAATAGTTTTTACAGAGCTGGTTTGCTTGTCCCAGCACCCAACCCTCCTCTTTTCACAGCACGGGCTTGGGACCGGCCATGGCAGAGTTAAAAAATGTTGAAAACATTTCCCAAATTCCTCACCAAAATGGCTAGAAATATAGCGGCAACAAAACAAAATCCAAGGTCCCACTGTAGGAGAAACAGAATAGTCAAGGCTTCACAAATTCTTCAGACACATCCAACTGTGGTGCTGAATGTGATGGTATGCTTTGTGCGGTTATTAGTAGGCTTCTTTGGTTGAGATCCTGAGGAATCCCAATGAGCTTTTCCAAGGCCCTCCATGACCGCAGTAACAAATAGTTTTTACAGAGCTGGTTTGCTTGCCCCAGCACCCAACCCTCCTCTTTTCACAGCACGGGCTTGGGACCGGCCACAGCAGAGTTAAAAAATGTTGAAAACATTTCCCAAATTCCTCACCAAAATGGCTAGAAATATAGCGGCAACAAAACAAGATCCAAGGTCCCACTGTAGGAGAAACAGAATAGTCAAGGCTTCACAAATTCTTCAGACACATCCAAACTGTGGTGCTGAATGTGATAGTATGCTTGCTGCGGTTATTAGTAGGCTTCTTTGGTTGAGATCCTGAGGAATCCCAATGAGCTTTTCCAAGGCCCTCCCTGACCGCAGTAGCAAATAGTTTTTACAGAGCTGGTTTGCTAGTCCCAGCACCCAACCCTCCTCTTTTCACAGCACGGGCTTGGGACCGGCCACGGCAGAGTTAAAAAATGTTGAAAACATTTCCCAAATTCCTCACCAAAATGGCTAGAAATATAGCGGTAACAAAACAAGATCCAAGGTCCCTCTGTAGGAGAAACAGAATAGTCAAGGCTTCACAAATTCTTCAGACACATCCAACTGTGGTGCTGAATGTGATAGTATGCTTGCTGCGGTTATTATTAGGCTTCTTTGGTTGAGATCCTGAGGAATCCCAATGAGCTTTTCCAAGGCCCTCCCTGACCGCAGTAGCAAATAGTTTTTATAGAGCTGGTTTGCTTGCCCCAGCACCCAACCCTCCTCTTTTCACAGCACGGGCTTGGGACCGGCCACGGCAGAGTTAAAAAATGTTGAAAACATTTCCCAAATTCCTCACCAAAATGGCTAGAAATATAGCGGCAACAAAACAAGATCCAAGGTCCCACTGTAGGAGAAACAGAATAGTCAAGGCTTCACAAATTCTTCAGACACATCCAACTGTGGTGCTGAATGTGATAGTATGCTTGCTGCCGTTATTATTAGGCTTCTTTGGTTGAGATCCTGAGGAATCCCAATGAGCTTTTCCAAGGCCCTCCCTGACCGCAGTAGCAAATAGTTTTTACAGAGCTGGTTTGCTTGTCCCAGCACCCAACCCTCCTCTTTTCACAGCACGGGCTTGGGACCGGCCACGGCAGAGTTAAAAAATGTTGAAAACATTTCCCAAATTCCTCACCAAAATGGCTAGAAATATAGCGGCAACAAAACAAGATCCAAGGTCCCACTGTAGGAGAAACAGAATAGTCAATGCTTCACAAATTCTTCAGACACATCCAACTGTGGTGCTGAATGTGAAAGTATGCTTGCTGCGGTTATTAGTAGGCTTCTTTGGTTGAGATCCTGAGGAATCCCAATGAGCTTTTCCAAGGCCCTCCCTGACCGCAGTAGCAAATAGTTTTTACAGAGCTGGTTTGCTTGTCCCAGCACCCAACCCTCCTCTTTTCACAGCACAGGCTTGGGACCGGCCACGGCAGAGTTAAAAAATGTTGAAAACATTTCCCAAATTCCTCACCAAAATGGCTAGAAATATAGCGGCAACAAAACAAGATCCAAGGTCCCACTGTAGGAGAAACAGAATAGTCAAGGCTTCACAAATTCTTCAGACACATCCAACTGTGGTGCTGAATGTGATAGTATGCTTGCTGCCGTTATTATTAGGCTTCTTTGGTTGAGATCCTGAGGAATCCCAATGAGCTTTTCCAAGGCCCTCCCTGACCGCAGTAGCAAATAGTTTTTACAGAGCTGGTTTGCTTGTCCCAGCACCCAACCCTCCTCTTTTCACAGCACGGGCTTGGGACCGGCCACGGCAGAGTTAAAAAATGTTGAAAACATTTCCCAAATTCCTCACCAAAATGGCTAGAAATATAGCGGCAACAAAACAAGATCCAAGGTCCCACTGTAGGAGAAACAGAATAGTCAAGGCTTCACAAATTCTTCAGACACATCCAACTGTGGTGCTGAATGTGATAGTATGCTTGCTGCCGTTATTATTAGGCTTCTTTGGTTGAGATCCTGAGGAATCCCAATGAGCTTTTCCAAGGCCCTCCCTGACCGCAGTAGCAAATAGTTTTTACAGAGCTGGTTTGCTTGTCCCAGCACCCAACCCTCCTCTTTTCACAGCACGGGCTTGGGACCGGCCACGGCAGAGTTAAAAAATTTTGAAAACATTTCCCAAATTCCTCACCAAAATGGCTAGAAATATAGCGGCAACAAAACAAGATCCAAGGTCCCACTGTAGGAGAAACAGAATAGTCAAGGCTTCACAAATTCTTCAGACACATCCAACTGTGGTGCTGAATGTGATAGTATGCTTGCTGCGGTTATTAGTAGGCTTCTTTGGTTGAGATCCTGAGGAATCCCAATGAGCTTTTCCAAGGCCCTCCCTGACCGCAGTAGCAAATAGTTTTTACAGAGCTGGTTTGCTTGTCCCAGCACCCAACCCTCCTCTTTTCACAGCACGGGCTTGGGACCGGCCACGGCAGAGTTAAAAAATGTTGAAAACATTTCCCAAATTCCTCACCAAAATGGCTAGAAATATAGCGGCAACAAAACAAGATCCAAGGTCCCACTGTAGGAGAAACAGAATAGTCAAGGCTTCACAAATTCTTCAGACACATCCAAACTGTGGTGCTGAATGTGATAGTATGCTTGCTGCGGTTATTAGTAGGCTTCTTTGGTTGAGATCCTGAGGAATCCCAATGAGCTTTTCCAAGGCCCTCCCTGACCGCAGTAGCAAATAGTTTTTACAGAGCTGGTTTGCTTGTCCCAGCACCCAACCCTCCTCTTTTCACAGCATGGGCTTGGGACCGGCCATGGCAGAGTTAAAAAATGTTGAAAACATTTCCCAAATTCCTCACCAAAATGGCTAGAAATATAGCGGCAACAAAACAAGATCCAAGGTCCCACTGTAGGAGAAACAGAATAGTCAAGGCTTCACAAATTCTTCAGACACATCCAACTGTGGTGCTGAATGTGATGGTATGCTTTGTGCGGTTATTAGTAGGCTTCTTTGGTTGAGATCCTGAGGAATCCCAATGAGCTTTTCCAAGGCCCTCCATGACCGCAGTAGCAAATAGTTTTTACAGAGCTGGTTTGCTTGCCCCAGCACCCAACCCTCCTCTTTTCACAGCACAGGCTTGGGACCGGCCACAGCAGAGTTAAAAAATGTTGAAAACATTTCCCAAATTCCTCACCAAAATGTCTAGAAATATAGCGGCAACAAAACAAGATCCAAGGTCCCACTGTAGGAGAAACAGAATAGTCAAGGCTTCACAAATTCTTCAGACACATCCAACTGTGGTGCTGAATGTGATAGTATGCTTGCTGCCGTTATTATTAGGCTTCTTTGGTTGAGATCCTGAGGAATCCCAATGAGCTTTTCCAAGTCCCTCCCTGACCGCAGTAGCAAATAGTTTTTACAGAGCTGGTTTGCTAGTCCCAGCACCCAACCCTCCTCTTTTCACAGCACGGGCTTGGGACCGGCCACGGCAGAGTTAAAAAATGTTGAAAACATTTCCCAAATTCCTCACCAAAATGGCTAGAAATATAGCGGCAACAAAACAAGATCCAAGGTCCCACTGTAGGAGAAACAGAATAGTCAAGGCTTCACAAATTCTTCAGACACATCCAAACTGTGGTGCTGAATGTGATAGTATGCTTGCTGCAGTTATTAGTAGGCTTCTTTGGTTGAGATCCTGAGGAATCCCAATGAGCTTTTCCAAGGCCCTCCCTGACCGCAGTAGCAAATAGTTTTTACAGAGCTGGTTTGCTAGTCCCAGCACCCAACCCTCCTCTTTTCACAGCACGGGCTTGGGATCGGCCACGGCAGAGTTAAAAAATGTTGAAAACATTTCCCAAATTTCTCACCAAAATGGCTAGAAATATAGCGGCAACAAAACAAGATCCAAGGTCCCTCTGTAGGAGAAACAGAATAGTCAAGGCTTCACAAATTCTTCAGACACATCCAACTGTGGTGCTGAATGTGATAGTATGCTTGCTGCGGTAATTATTAGGCTTCTTTGGTTGAGATCCTGAGGAATCCCAATGAGCTTTTCCAAGGCCCTCCCTGACCGCAGTAGCAAATAGTTTTTACAGAGCTGGTTTGCTTGAACCAGCACCCAACCCTCCTCTTTTCACAGCACGGGCTTGGGACCGGCCACGGCAGAGTTAAAAAATGTTGAAAACATTTCCCAAATTCCTCACCAAAATGGCTAGTAATATAGCGGCAACAAAACAAGATCCAAGGTCCCACTGTAGGAGAAACAGAATAGTCAAGGCTTCACAAATTCTTCAGACACATCCAACTGTGGTGCTGAATGTGATAGTATGCTTGCTGCCGTTATTATTAGGCTTCTTTGGTTGAGATCCTGAGGAATCCCAATGAGCTTTTCCAAGGCCCTCCCTGACCGCAGTAGCAAATAGTTTTTACAGAGCTGGTTTGCTTGTCCCAGCACCCAACCCTCCTCTTTTCACAGCACGGGCTTGGGACCGGCCATGGCAGAGTTAAAAAATGTTGAAAACATTTCCCAAATTCCTCACCAAAATGGCTAGAAATATAGCGGCAACAAAACAAGATCCAAGGTCCCACTGTAGGAGAAACAGAATAGTCAATGCTTCACAAATTCTTCAGACACATCCAACTGTGGTGCTGAATGTGAAAGTATGCTTGCTGCGGTTATTAGTAGGCTTCTTTGGTTGAGATCCTGAGGAATCCCAATGAGCTTTTCCAAGGCCCTCCCTGACGGCAGTAGCAAATAGTTTTTACAGAGCTGGTTTGCTAGTCCCAGCACCCAACCCTCCTCTTTTCACAGCACGGGCTTGGGACCGGCCATGGCAGAGTTAAAAAATGTTGAAAACATTTCCCAAATTCCTCACCAAAATGGCTAGAAATATAGCGGCAACAAAACAAGATCCAAGGTCCCACTGTAGGAGAAACAGAATAGTCAAGGCTTCACAAATTATTCACACACATCCAACTGTGGTGCTGAATGTGATAGTATGCTTGCTGCGGTTATTAGTAGGCTTCTTTGGTTGAGATCATGAGGAATCCCAATGAGCCTTTCCAAGGCCCTCCCTGACTGCAGTAGCAAATAGTTTTTACAGAGCTGGTTTGCTTGTCCCAGCACCCAACCCTCCTTTTTTCACAGCACGGGCTTGGGACCGGCCACGGCAGAGTTAAAAAATGTTGAAAACATTTCCCAAATTCCTCACCAAAATGGCTAGAAATATAGCGGCAACAAAACAAGATCCAAGGTCCCACTGTAGGAGAAACAGAATAGTCAAGGCTTCACAAATTCTTCAGACACATCCAACTGTGGTGCTGAATGTGATGGTATGCTTTGTGCGGTTATTAGTAGGCTTCTTTGGTTGAGATCCTGAGGAATCCCAATGAGCTTTTCCAAGGCCCTCCCTGACCGCAGTAGCAAATAGTTTTTACAGAGCTGGTTTGCTAGTCCCAGCACCCAACCCTCCTCTTTTCACAGCACGGGCTTGGGATCGGCCACGGCAGAGTTAAAAAATGTTGAAAACATTTCCCAAATTTCTCACCAAAATGGCTAGAAATATAGCGGCAACAAAACAAGATCCAAGGTCCCTCTGTAGGAGAAACAGAATAGTCAAGGCTTCACAAATTCTTCAGACACATCCAACTGTGGTGCTGAATGTGATAGTATGCTTGCTGCGGTAATTATTAGGCTTCTTTGGTTGAGATCCTGAGGAATCCCAATGAGCTTTTCCAAGGCCCTCCCTGACCGCAGTAGCAAATAGTTTTTACAGAGCTGGTTTGCTTGAACCAGCACCCAACCCTCCTCTTTTCACAGCACGGGCTTGGGACCGGCCACGGCAGAGTTAAAAAATGTTGAAAACATTTCCCAAATTCCTCACCAAAATGGCTAGTAATATAGCGGCAACAAAACAAGATCCAAGGTCCCACTGTAGGAGAAACAGAATAGTCAAGGCTTCACAAATTCTTCAGACACATCCAACTGTGGTGCTGAATGTGATAGTATGCTTGCTGCCGTTATTATTAGGCTTCTTTGGTTGAGATCCTGAGGAATCCCAATGAGCTTTTCCAAGGCCCTCCCTGACCGCAGTAGCAAATAGTTTTTACAGAGCTGGTTTGCTTGTCCCAGCACCCAACCCTCCTCTTTTCACAGCACGGGCTTGGGACCGGCCATGGCAGAGTTAAAAAATGTTGAAAACATTTCCCAAATTCCTCACCAAAATGGCTAGAAATATAGCGGCAACAAAACAAGATCCAAGGTCCCACTGTAGGAGAAACAGAATAGTCAATGCTTCACAAATTCTTCAGACACATCCAACTGTGGTGCTGAATGTGAAAGTATGCTTGCTGCGGTTATTAGTAGGCTTCTTTGGTTGAGATCCTGAGGAATCCCAATGAGCTTTTCCAAGGCCCTCCCTGACGGCAGTAGCAAATAGTTTTTACAGAGCTGGTTTGCTAGTCCCAGCACCCAACCCTCCTCTTTTCACAGCACGGGCTTGGGACCGGCCATGGCAGAGTTAAAAAATGTTGAAAACATTTCCCAAATTCCTCACCAAAATGGCTAGAAATATAGCGGCAACAAAACAAGATCCAAGGTCCCACTGTAGGAGAAACAGAATAGTCAAGGCTTCACAAATTATTCACACACATCCAACTGTGGTGCTGAATGTGATAGTATGCTTGCTGCGGTTATTAGTAGGCTTCTTTGGTTGAGATCATGAGGAATCCCAATGAGCCTTTCCAAGGCCCTCCCTGACTGCAGTAGCAAATAGTTTTTACAGAGCTGGTTTGCTTGTCCCAGCACCCAACCCTCCTTTTTTCACAGCACGGGCTTGGGACCGGCCACGGCAGAGTTAAAAAATGTTGAAAACATTTCCCAAATTCCTCACCAAAATGGCTAGAAATATAGCGGCAACAAAACAAGATCCAAGGTCCCACTGTAGGAGAAACAGAATAGTCAAGGCTTCACAAATTCTTCAGACACATCCAACTGTGGTGCTGAATGTGATAGTATGCTTGCTGCGGTTATTAGAAGGCTTCTTTGGTTGAGATCCTGAGGAATCCCAATGAGCTTTTCCAAGGCCTTCCCTGACCGCAGTAGCAAATAATTTTTACAGAGCTGGTTTGCTTGCCCCAGCACCCAACCCTCCTCTTTTCACAGCACGGGCTTGGGACCGGCCACGGCAGAGTTAAAAAATGTTGAAAACGTTTCCCAAATTCCTCACCAAAATGGCTAAAAATATAGCGGCAACAAAACATGATCCAAGGTCCCACTGTAGGAGAAACAGAATAGTCAAGGCTTCACAAATTCTTCAGACACATCCAACTGTGGTGCTGAATGTGATAGTATGCTTGCTGCGGTTATTAGTCAGCTTCTTTGGTTGAGATCCTGAGGAATCCCAATGAGCTTTTCCAAGGCCCTCCCTGACCGCAGTAGCAAATCGTTTTTACAGAGCTGGTTTGCTTGTCCCAGCACCCAACCCCCCTCTTTTCACAGCACGGGCTTGGGACCGGCCATGGCAGAGTGAAAAAATGTTGAAAACATTTCCCAAATTCCTCACCAAAATGGCTAGAAATATAGCGGCAACAAAACAAGATCCAAGGTCCCACTGTAGGAGAAACAGAATAGTCAAGGCTTCACAAATTCTTCAGACACATCCAACTGTGGTGCTGAATGTGATAATATGCTTGCTGCGGTTATTAGTAGGCTTCTTTGGTTGAGATCCTGAGGAATCCCAATGAGCTTTTCCAAGGCCCTCCCTGACCGCAGTAGCAAATAGTTTTTACAGAGCTGGTTTGCTTGTCCCAGCACCCAACCCTCCTCTTTTCACAGCACGGGCTTGGGACCGGCCACGGCAGAGTTAAAAAATTTTGAAAACATTTCCCAAATTCCTCACCAAAATGGCTAGAAATATAGCGGCAACAAAACAAGATCCAAGGTCCCACTGTAGGAGAAACAGAATAGTCAAGGCTTCACAAATTCTTCAGACACATCCAACTGTGGTGCTGAATGTGATAGTATGCTTGCTGCGGTTATTAGTAGGCTTCTTTGGTTGAGATCCTGAGGAATCCCAATGAGCTTTTCCAAGGCCCTCCCTGACCGCAGTAGCAAATAGTTTTTACAGAGCTGGTTTGCTTGTCCCAGCACCCAACCCTCCTCTTTTCACAGCACGGGCTTGGGACCGGCCACGGCAGAGTTAAAAAATGTTGAAAACATTTCCCAAATTCCTCACCAAAATGGCTAGAAATATAGCGGCAACAAAACAAGATCCAAGGTCCCACTGTAGGAGAAACAGAATAGTCAAGGCTTCACAAATTCTTCAGACACATCCAAACTGTGGTGCTGAATGTGATAGTATGCTTGCTGCGGTTATTAGTAGGCTTCTTTGGTTGAGATCCTGAGGAATCCCAATGAGCTTTTCCAAGGCCCTCCCTGACCGCAGTAGCAAATAGTTTTTACAGAGCTGGTTTGCTAGTCCCAGCACCCAACCCTCCTCTTTTCACAGCACGGGCTTGGGATCGGCCACGGCAGAGTTAAAAAATGTTGAAAACATTTCCCAAATTCCTCACCAAAATGGCTAGAAATATAGCGGCAACAAAACAAGATCCAAGGTCCCTCTGTAGGAGAAACAGAATAGTCAAGGCTTCACAAATTCTTCAGACACATCCAACTGTGGTGCTGAATGTGATAGTATGCTTGCTGCGGTAATTATTAGGCTTCTTTGGTTGAGATCCTGAGGAATCCCAATGAGCTTTTCCAAGGCCCTCCCTGACCGCAGTAGCAAATAGTTTTTACAGAGCTGGTTTGCTTGAACCAGCACCCAACCCTCCTCTTTTCACAGCACGGGCTTGGGACCGGCCACAGCAGAGTTAAAAAATGTTGAAAACATTTCCCAAATTCCTCACCAAAATGTCTAGAAATATAGCGGCAACAAAACAAGATCCAAGGTCCCACTGTAGGAGAAACAGAATAGTCAAGGCTTCACAAATTCTTCAGACACATCCAACTGTGGTGCTGAATGTGATAGTATGCTTGCTGCAATTTTTATTAGGCTTCTTTGGTTGAGATCCTGAGGAATCCCAATGAGCTTTTCCAAGTCCCTCCCTGACCGCAGTAGCAAATAGTTTTTATAGAGCTGGTTTGCTAGTCCCAGCACCCAACCCTCCCCTTTTCACAGCACGGGCTTGGGACCGGCCACGGCAGAGTTAAAAAATGTTGAAAACATTTCCCAAATTCCTCACCAAAATGGCTAGAAATATAGCGGCAACAAAACAAGATCCAAGGTCCCACTGTAGGAGAAACAGAATAGTCAAGGCTTCACAAATTCTTCAGACACATCCAAACTGTGGTGCTGAATGTGATAGTATGCTTGCTGCGGTTATTAGTAGGCTTCTTTGGTTGAGATCCTGAGGAATCCCAATGAGCTTTTCCAAGGCCCTCCCTGACCGCAGTAGCAAATAGTTTTTACAGAGCTGGTTTGCTAGTCCCAGCACCCAACCCTCCTCTTTTCACAGCACGGGCTTGGGATCGGCCACGGCAGAGTTAAAAAATGTTGAAAACATTTCCCAAATTCCTCACCAAAATGGCTAGAAATATAGCGGCAACAAAACAAGATCCAAGGTCCCTCTGTAGGAGAAACAGAATAGTCAAGGCTTCACAAATTCTTCAGACACATCCAACTGTGGTGCTGAATGTGATAGTATGCTTGCTGCGGTAATTTTTAGGCTTCTTTGGTTGAGATCCTGAGGAATCCCAATGAGCTTTTCCAAGGCCCTCCCTGACCGCAGTAGCAAATAGTTTTTACAGAGCTGGTTTGCTTGAACCAGCACCCAACCCTCCTCTTTTCACAGCACGGGCTTGGGACCGGCCACGGCAGAGTTAAAAAATGTTGAAAACATTTCCCAAATTCCTCACCAAAATGGCTAGAAATATAGCGGCAACAAAACAAGATCCAAGGTCCCACTGTAGGAGAAACAGAATAGTCAAGGCTTCACAAATTCTTCAGACACATCCAACTGTGGTGCTGAATGTGATGGTATGCTTTGTGCGGTTATTAGTAGGCTTCTTTGGTTGAGATCCTGAGGAATCCCAATGAGCTTTTCCAAGGCCCTCCCTGACCGCAGTAGCAAATAGTTTTTACAGAGCTGGTTTGCTTGCCCCAGCACCCAACCCTCCTCTTTTCACAGCACGGGCTTGGGACCGGCCACGGCAGAGTTAAAAAATGTTGAAAACATTTCCCAAATTCCTCACCAAAATGGCTAGTAATATAGCGGCAACAAAACAAGATCCAAGGTCCCACTGTAGGAGAAACAGAATAGTCAAGGCTTCACAAATTCTTCAGACACATCCAACTGTGGTGCTGAATGTGATAGTATGCTTGCTGCCGTTATTATTAGGCTTCTTTGGTTGAGATCCTGAGGAATCCCAATGAGCTTTTCCAAGGCCCTCCCTGACCACAGTAGCAAATAGTTTTTACAGAGCTGGTTTGCTTGTCCCAGCACCCAACCCTCCTCTTTTCACAGCACGGGCTTGGGACCGGCCATGGCAGAGTTAAAAAATGTTGAAAACATTTCCCAAATTCCTCACCAAAATGGCTAGAAATATAGCGGCAACAAAACAAGATCCAAGGTCCCACTGTAGGAGAAACAGAATAGTCAATGCTTCACAAATTCTTCAGACACATCCAACTGTGGTGCTGAATGTGAAAGTATGCTTGCTGCGGTTATTAGTAGGCTTCTTTGGTTGAGATCCTGAGGAATCCCAATGAGCTTTTCCAAGGCCCTCCCTGACGGCAGTAGCAAATAGTTTTTACAGAGCTGGTTTGCTAGTCCCAGCACCCAACCCTCCTCTTTTCACAGCACGGGCTTGGGACCGGCCATGGCAGAGTTAAAAAATGTTGAAAACATTTCCCAAATTCCTCACCAAAATGGCTAGAAATATAGCGGCAACAAAACAAGATCCAAGGTCCCACTGTAGGAGAAACAGAATAGTCAAGGCTTCACAAATTATTCACACACATCCAACTGTGGTGCTGAATGTGATAGTATGCTTGCTGCGGTTATTAGTAGGCTTCTTTGGTTGAGATCATGAGGAATCCCAATGAGCCTTTCCAAGGCCCTCCCTGACTGCAGTAGCAAATAGTTTTTACAGAGCTGGTTTGCTTGTCCCAGCACCCAACCCTCCTTTTTTCACAGCACGGGCTTGGGACCGGCCACGGCAGAGTTAAAAAATGTTGAAAACATTTCCCAAATTCCTCACCAAAATGGCTAGAAATATAGCGGCAACAAAACAAGATCCAAGGTCCCACTGTAGGAGAAACAGAATAGTCAAGGCTTCACAAATTCTTCAGACACATCCAACTGTGGTGCTGAATGTGATAGTATGCTTGCTGCGGTTATTAGAAGGCTTCTTTGGTTGAGATCCTGAGGAATCCCAATGAGCTTTTCCAAGGCCTTCCCTGACCGCAGTAGCAAATAATTTTTACAGAGCTGGTTTGCTTGCCCCAGCACCCAACCCTCCTCTTTTCACAGCACGGGCTTGGGACCGGCAACGGCAGAGTTAAAAAATGTTGAAAACGTTTCCCAAATTCCTCACCAAAATGGCTAAAAATATAGCGGCAACAAAACATGATCCAAGGTCCCACTGTAGGAGAAACAGAATAGTCAAGGCTTCACAAATTCTTCAGACACATCCAACTGTGGTGCTGAATGTGATAGT
Source organism: Pelophylax lessonae (assembly GCF_965119305.1). NCBI lineage: Eukaryota > Metazoa > Chordata > Amphibia > Anura > Ranidae > Pelophylax > Pelophylax lessonae. Next base: position 175,786,043 of record NC_138771.1, read on the forward strand.
ATGCTTGCTGCGGTTATTAGTCAGCTTCTTTGGTTGAGATCCTGAGGAATCCCAATGAGCTTTTCCAAGGCCCTCCCTGACCGCAGTAGCAAATCGTTTTTACAGAGCTGGTTTGCTTGTCCCAGCACCCAACCCCCCTCTTTTCACAGCACGGGCTTGGGACCGGCCATGGCAGAGTGAAAAAATGTTGAAAACATTTCCCAAATTCCTCACCAAAATGGCTAGAAATATAGCGGCAACAAAACAAGATCCAAGGTCCCACTGTAGGAGAAACAGAATAGTCAAGGCTTCACAAATTCTTCAGACACATCCAACTGTGGTGCTGAATGTGATAATATGCTTGCTGCGGTTATTAGTAGGCTTCTTTGGTTGAGATCCTGAGGAATCCCAATGAGCTTTTCCAAGGCCCTCCCTGACTGCAGTAGCAAATAGTTTTTACAGAGCTGGTTTGCTTGTCCCAGCACCCAACCCTCCTCTTTTCACAGCACGGGCTTGGGACCGGCCACGGCAGAGTTAAAAAATTTTGAAAACATTTCCCAAATTCCTCACCAAAATGGCTAGAAATATAGCGGCAACAAAACAAGATCCAAGGTCCCACTGTAGGAGAAACAGAATAGTCAAGGCTTCACAAATTCTTCAGACACATCCAACTGTGGTGCTGAATGTGATAGTATGCTTGCTGCGGTTATTAGTAGGCTTCTTTGGTTGAGATCCTGAGGAATCCCAATGAGCTTTTCCAAGGCCCTCCCTGACCGCAGTAGCAAATAGTTTTTACAGAGCTGGTTTGCTTGTCCCAGCACCCAACCCTCCTCTTTTCACAGCACGGGCTTGGGACCGGCCACGGCAGAGTTAAAAAATGTTGAAAACATTTCCCAAATTCCTCACCAAAATGGCTAGAAATATAGCGGCAACAAAACAAGATCCAAGGTCCCACTGTAGGAGAAACAGAATAGTCAAGGCTTCACAAATTCTTCAGACACATCCAAACTGTGGTGCTGAATGTGATAGTATGCTTGCTGCGGTTATTAGTAGGCTTCTTTGGTTGAGATCCTGAGGAATCCCAATGAGCTTTTCCAAGGCCCTCCCTGACCGCAGTAGCAAATAGTTTTTACAGAGCTGGTTTGCTTGTCCCAGCACCCAACCCTCCTCTTTTCACAGCACGGGCTTGGGACCAGCCACGGCAGAGTTAAAAAATGTTGAAAACATTTCCCAAATTCCTCACCAAAATGGCTAGAAATATAGCGGCAACAAAACAAGATCCAAGGTCCCACTGTATGAGAAACAGAATAGTCAAGGCTTCACAAATTCTTTAGACACATCCAAACTGTGGTGCTGAATGTGATAGTATGCTTGCTGCGGTTATTAGTAGGCTTCTTTGGTTGAGATCCTGAGGAATCCCAATGAGCTTTTCCAAGGCCCTCCCTGACCGCAGTAGCAAATAGTTTTTACAGAGCTGGTTTGCTAGTCCCAGCACCCAACCCTCCTCTTTTCACAGCACGGGCTTGGGATCGGCCACGGCAGAGTTAAAAAATGTTGAAAACATTTCCCAAATTCCTCACCAAAATGGCTAGAAATATAGCGGCAACAAAACAAGATCCAAGGTCCCTCTGTAGGAGAAACAGAATAGTCAAGGCTTCACAAATTCTTCAGACACATCCAACTGTGGTGCTGAATGTGATAGTATGCTTGCTGCGGTTATTATTAGGCTTCTTTGGTTGAGATCCTGAGGAATCCCAATGAGCTTTTCCAAGGCCCTCCCTGACCGCAGTAGCAAATAGTTTTTACAGAGCTGGTTTGCTTGAACCAGCACCCAACCCTCCTCTTTTCACAGCACGGGCTTGGGACCGGCCACGGCAGAGTTAAAAAATGTTGAAAACATTTCCCAAATTCCTCACCAAAATGGCTAGAAATATAGCGGCAACAAAACAAGATCCAAGGTCCCACTGTAGGAGAAACAGAATAGTCAAGGCTTCACAAATTCTTCAGACACATCCAACTGTGGTGCTGAATGTGATGGTATGCTTTGTGCGGTTATTAGTAGGCTTCTTTGGTTGAGATCCTGAGGAATCCCAATGAGCTTTTCCAAGGCCCTCCCTGACCGCAGTAGCAAATAGTTTTTACAGAGCTGGATTGCTAGTCCCAGCACCCAACCCTCCTCTTTTCACAGCACGGGCTTGGGACCGGCCACGGCAGAGTTAAAAAATGTTGAAAACATTTCCCAAATTCCTCACCAAAATGGCTAGAAATATAGCGGCAACAAAACAAGATCCAAGGTCCCACTGTAGGAGAAACAGAATAGTCAAGGCTTCACAAATTCTTCAGACACATCCAACTGTGGTGCTGAATGTGATAGTATGCTTGCTGCGGTTATTAGTAGGCTTCTTTGGTTGAGATCCTGAGGAATCCCAATGAGCTTTTCCAAGGCCCTCCCTGACCGCAGTAGCAAATAGTTTTTACAGAGCTGGTTTGCTTGTCCCAGCACCCAACCCTCCTCTTTTCACAGCACGGGCTTGGGACCGGCCACGGCAGAGTTAAAAAATGTTGAAAACGTTTCCCAAATTCCTCACCAAAATGGCTAAAAATATAGCGGCAACAAAACATGATCCAAGGTCCCACTGTAGGAGAAACAGAATAGTCAAGGCTTCACAAATTCTTCAGACACATCCAACTGTGGTGCTGAATGTGATAGTATGCTTGCTGCGGTTATTAGTCGGCTTCTTTGGTTGAGATCCTGAGGAATCCCAATGAGCTTTTCCAAGGCCCTCCCTGACCGCAGTAGCAAATCGTTTTTACAGAGCTGGTTTGCTTGTCCCCGCACCCAACCCTCCTCTTTTCACAGCACGGGCTTGGGACCGGCCATGGCAGAGTGAAAAAATGTTGAAAACATTTCCCAAATTCCTCACCAAAATGGCTAGAAATATAGCGGCAACAAAACAAGATCCAAGGTCCCACTGTAGGAGAAACAGAATAGTCAAGGCTTCACAAATTCTTCAGACACATCCAACTGTGGTGCTGAATGTGATAATATGCTTGCTGCGGTTATTAGTAGGCTTCTTTGGTTGAGATCCTGAGGAATCCCAATGAGCTTTTCCAAGGCCCTCCCTGACCGCAGTAGCAAATAGTTTTTACAGAGCTGGTTTTTCTTGTCCCAGCACCCAACCCTCCTCTTTTCACAGCACGGGCTTGGGACCGGCCACGGCAGAGTTAAAAAATGTTAAAAACATTTCCCAAATTCCTCACCAAAATGGCTAGAAATAAAGCGGCAACAAAACAAGATCCAAGGTCCCACTGTAGGAGAAACAGAATAGTCAAGGCTTCACAAATTCTTCAGACACATCCAACTGTGGTGCTGAATGTGATGGTATGCTTTGTGCGGTTATTAGTAGGCTTCTTTGGTTGAGATCCTGAGGAATCCCAATGAGCTTTTCCAAGGCCCTCCCTGACCGCAGTAGCAAATAGTTTTTACAGAGCTGGTTTGCTTGCCCCAGCACCCAATCCTCCTCTTTTCACAGCACGGGCTTGGGACCGGCCACGGCAGAGTTAAAAAATGTTGAAAACATTTCCCAAATTCCTCACCAAAATGGCTAGAAATATAGCGGCAACAAAACAAGATCCAAGGTCCCACTGTAGGAGAAACAGAATAGTCAAGGCTTCACAAATTCTTCAGACACATCCAACTGTGGTGCTGAATGTGATAGTATGCTTGCTGCCGTTATTATTAGGCTTCTTTGGTTGAGATCCTGAGGAATCCCAATGAGCTTTTCCAAGGCCCTCCCTGACCGCAGTAGCAAATAGTTTTTACAGAGCTGGTTTGCTTGTCCCAGCACCCAACCCTCCTCTTTTCACAGCACGGGCTTGGGACCGGCCACGGCAGAGTTAAAAAATGTTGAAAACATTTCCCAAATTCCTCACCAAAATGGCTAGAAATATAGCGGCAACAAAACAAGATCCAAGGTCCCACTGTAGGAGAAACAGAATATTCAATGCTTCACAAATTCTTCAGACACATCCAACTGTGGTGCTGAATGTGAAAGTATGCTTGCTGCGGTTATTAGTAGGCTTCTTTGGTTGAGATCCTGAGGAATCCCAATGAGCTTTTCCAAGGCCCTCCCTGACCGCAGTAGCAAATAGTTTTTACAGAGCTGGTTTGCTTGTCCCAGCACCCAACCCTCCTCTTTTCACAGCACGGGCTTGGGACCGGCCACGGCAGAGTTAAAAAATGTTGAAAACATTTCCCAAATTCCTCACCAAAATGGCTAGAAATATAGCGGCAACAAAACAAGATCCAAGGTCCCACTGTAGGAGAAACAGAATAGTCAAGGCTTCACAAATTCTTCAGACACATCCAACTGTGGTGCTGAATGTGATAGTATGCTTGCTGCCGTTATTATTAGGCTTCTTTGGTTGAGATCCTGAGGAATCCCAATTAGCTTTTCCAAGGCCCTCCCTGACCGCAGTAGCAAATAGTTTTTACAGAGCTGGTTTGCTTGTCCCAGCACCCAACCCTCCTCTTTTCACAGCACGGGCTTGGGACCGGCCACGGCAGAGTTAAAAAATGTTGAAAACATTTCCCAAATTCCTCACCAAAATGGCTAGAAATATAGCAGCAACAAAACAAGATCCAAGGTCCCACTGTAGGAGAAACAGAATAGTCAAGGCTTCACAAATTCTTCAGACACATCCAAACTGTGGTGCTGAATGTGATAGTATGCTTGCTGCGGTTATTAGTAGGCTTCTTTGGTTGAGATCCTGAGGAATCCCAATGAGCTTTTCCAAGGCCCTCCCTGACCGCAGTAGCAAATAGTTTTTACAGAGCTGGATTGCTAGTCCCAGCACCCAACCCTCCTCTTTTCACAGCACGGGCTTGGGACCGGCCACGGCAGAGTTAAAAAATGTTGAAAACATTTCCCAAATTCCTCACCAAAATGGCTAGAAATATAGCGGCAACAAAACAAGATCCAAGGTCCCACTGTAGGAGAAACAGAATAGTCAAGGCTTCACAAATTATTCACACACATCCAACTGTGGTGCTGAATGTGATAGTATGCTTGCTGCGGTTATTAGTAGGCTTCTTTGGTTGAGATCATGAGGAATCCCAATGAGCCTTTCCAAGGCCCTCCCTGACCGCAGTAGCAAATAGTTTTTACAGAGCTGGTTTGCTTGTCCCAGCACCCAACCCTCCTCTTTTCACAGCACGGGCTTGGGACCGGCCACGGCAGAGTTAAAAAATGTTGAAAACATTTCCCAAATTCCTCACCAAAATGGCTAGAAATATAGCGGCAACAAAACAAGATCCAAGGTCCCACTGTAGGAGAAACAGAATAGTCAAGGCTTCACAAATTCTTCAGACACATCCAAACTGTGGTGCTGAATGTGATAGTATGCTTGCTGCGGTTATTAGTAGGCTTCTTTGGTTGAGATCCTGAGGAATCCCAATGAGCTTTTCCAAGGCCCTCCCTGACCGCAGTAGCAAATAGTTTTTACAGAGCTGGTTTGCTTGTCCCAGCACCCAACCCTCCTCTTTTCACAGCACGGGCTTGGGACCAGCCACGGCAGAGTTAAAAAATGTTGAAAACATTTCCCAAATTCCTCACCAAAATGGCTAGAAATATAGCGGCAACAAAACAAGATCCAAGGTCCCACTGTATGAGAAACAGAATAGTCAAGGCTTCACAAATTCTTTAGACACATCCAAACTGTGGTGCTGAATGTGATAGTATGCTTGCTGCGGTTATTAGTAGGCTTCTTTGGTTGAGATCCTGAGGAATCCCAATGAGCTTTTCCAAGGCCCTCCCTGACCGCAGTAGCAAATAGTTTTTACAGAGCTGGTTTGCTAGTCCCAGCACCCAACCCTCCTCTTTTCACAGCACGGGCTTGGGATCGGCCACGGCAGAGTTAAAAAATGTTGAAAACATTTCCCAAATTCCTCACCAAAATGGCTAGAAATATAGCGGCAACAAAACAAGATCCAAGGTCCCTCTGTAGGAGAAACAGAATAGTCAAGGCTTCACAAATTCTTCAGACACATCCAACTGTGGTGCTGAATGTGATAGTATGCTTGCTGCGGTTATTATTAGGCTTCTTTGGTTGAGATCCTGAGGAATCCCAATGAGCTTTTCCAAGGCCCTCCCTGACCGCAGTAGCAAATAGTTTTTACAGAGCTGGTTTGCTTGAACCAGCACCCAACCCTCCTCTTTTCACAGCACGGGCTTGGGACCGGCCACGGCAGAGTTAAAAAATGTTGAAAACATTTCCCAAATTCCTCACCAAAATGGCTAGAAATATAGCGGCAACAAAACAAGATCCAAGGTCCCACTGTAGGAGAAACAGAATAGTCAAGGCTTCACAAATTCTTCAGACACATCCAACTGTGGTGCTGAATGTGATGGTATGCTTTGTGCGGTTATTAGTAGGCTTCTTTGGTTGAGATCCTGAGGAATCCCAATGAGCTTTTCCAAGGCCCTCCCTGACCGCAGTAGCAAATAGTTTTTACAGAGCTGGATTGCTAGTCCCAGCACCCAACCCTCCTCTTTTCACAGCACGGGCTTGGGACCGGCCACGGCAGAGTTAAAAAATGTTGAAAACATTTCCCAAATTCCTCACCAAAATGGCTAGAAATATAGCGGCAACAAAACAAGATCCAAGGTCCCACTGTAGGAGAAACAGAATAGTCAAGGCTTCACAAATTCTTCAGACACATCCAACTGTGGTGCTGAATGTGATAGTATGCTTGCTGCGGTTATTAGTAGGCTTCTTTGGTTGAGATCCTGAGGAATCCCAATGAGCTTTTCCAAGGCCCTCCCTGACGGCAGTAGCAAATAGTTTTTACAGAGCTGGTTTGCTTGTCCCAGCACCCAACCCTCCTCTTTTCACAGCACGGGCTTGGGACCGGCCACGGCAGAGTTAAAAAATGTTGAAAACGTTTCCCAAATTCCTCACCAAAATGGCTAAAAATATAGCGGCAACAAAACATGATCCAAGGTCCCACTGTAGGAGAAACAGAATAGTCAAGGCTTCACAAATTCTTCAGACACATCCAACTGTGGTGCTGAATGTGATAGTATGCTTGCTGCGGTTATTAGTCGGCTTCTTTGGTTGAGATCCTGAGGAATCCCAATGAGCTTTTCCAAGGCCCTCCCTGACCGCAGTAGCAAATCGTTTTTACAGAGCTGGTTTGCTTGTCCCCGCACCCAACCCTCCTCTTTTCACAGCACGGGCTTGGGACCGGCCATGGCAGAGTGAAAAAATGTTGAAAACATTTCCCAAATTCCTCACCAAAATGGCTAGAAATATAGCGGCAACAAAACAAGATCCAAGGTCCCACTGTAGGAGAAACAGAATAGTCAAGGCTTCACAAATTCTTCAGACACATCCAACTGTGGTGCTGAATGTGATAATATGCTTGCTGCGGTTATTAGTAGGCTTCTTTGGTTGAGATCCTGAGGAATCCCAATGAGCTTTTCCAAGGCCCTCCCTGACCGCAGTAGCAAATAGTTTTTACAGAGCTGGTTTTTCTTGTCCCAGCACCCAACCCTCCTCTTTTCACAGCACGGGCTTGGGACCGGCCACGGCAGAGTTAAAAAATGTTAAAAACATTTCCCAAATTCCTCACCAAAATGGCTAGAAATAAAGCGGCAACAAAACAAGATCCAAGGTCCCACTGTAGGAGAAACAGAATAGTCAAGGCTTCACAAATTCTTCAGACACATCCAACTGTGGTGCTGAATGTGATGGTATGCTTTGTGCGGTTATTAGTAGGCTTCTTTGGTTGAGATCCTGAGGAATCCCAATGAGCTTTTCCAAGGCCCTCCCTGACCGCAGTAGCAAATAGTTTTTACAGAGCTGGTTTGCTTGCCCCAGCACCCAATCCTCCTCTTTTCACAGCACGGGCTTGGGACCGGCCACGGCAGAGTTAAAAAATGTTGAAAACATTTCCCAAATTCCTCACCAAAATGGCTAGAAATATAGCGGCAACAAAACAAGATCCAAGGTCCCACTGTAGGAGAAACAGAATAGTCAAGGCTTCACAAATTCTTCAGACACATCCAACTGTGGTGCTGAATGTGATAGTATGCTTGCTGCCGTTATTATTAGGCTTCTTTGGTTGAGATCCTGAGGAATCCCAATGAGCTTTTCCAAGGCCCTCCCTGACCGCAGTAGCAAATAGTTTTTACAGAGCTGGTTTGCTTGTCCCAGCACCCAACCCTCCTCTTTTCACAGCACGGGCTTGGGACCGGCCACGGCAGAGTTAAAAAATGTTGAAAACATTTCCCAAATTCCTCACCAAAATGGCTAGAAATATAGCGGCAACAAAACAAGATCCAAGGTCCCACTGTAGGAGAAACAGAATATTCAATGCTTCACAAATTCTTCAGACACATCCAACTGTGGTGCTGAATGTGAAAGTATGCTTGCTGCGGTTATTAGTAGGCTTCTTTGGTTGAGATCCTGAGGAATCCCAATGAGCTTTTCCAAGGCCCTCCCTGACCGCAGTAGCAAATAGTTTTTACAGAGCTGGTTTGCTTGTCCCAGCACCCAACCCTCCTCTTTTCACAGCACGGGCTTGGGACCGGCCACGGCAGAGTTAAAAAATGTTGAAAACATTTCCCAAATTCCTCACCAAAATGGCTAGAAATATAGCGGCAACAAAACAAGATCCAAGGTCCCACTGTAGGAGAAACAGAATAGTCAAGGCTTCACAAATTCTTCAGACACATCCAACTGTGGTGCTGAATGTGATAGTATGCTTGCTGCCGTTATTATTAGGCTTCTTTGGTTGAGATCCTGAGGAATCCCAATTAGCTTTTCCAAGGCCCTCCCTGACCGCAGTAGCAAATAGTTTTTACAGAGCTGGTTTGCTTGTCCCAGCACCCAACCCTCCTCTTTTCACAGCACGGGCTTGGGACCGGCCACGGCAGAGTTAAAAAATGTTGAAAACATTTCCCAAATTCCTCACCAAAATGGCTAGAAATATAGCAGCAACAAAACAAGATCCAAGGTCCCACTGTAGGAGAAACAGAATAGTCAAGGCTTCACAAATTCTTCAGACACATCCAAACTGTGGTGCTGAATGTGATAGTATGCTTGCTGCGGTTATTAGTAGGCTTCTTTGGTTGAGATCCTGAGGAATCCCAATGAGCTTTTCCAAGGCCCTCCCTGACCGCAGTAGCAAATAGTTTTTACAGAGCTGGATTGCTAGTCCCAGCACCCAACCCTCCTCTTTTCACAGCACGGGCTTGGGACCGGCCACGGCAGAGTTAAAAAATGTTGAAAACATTTCCAAAATTCCTCACCAAAATGGCTAGAAATATAGCGGCAACAAAACAAGATCCAAGGTCCCACTGTAGGAGAAACAGAATAGTCAAGGCTTCACAAATTATTCACACACATCCAACTGTGGTGCTGAATGTGATAGTATGCTTGCTGCGGTTATTAGTAGGCTTCTTTGGTTGAGATCATGAGGAATCCCAATGAGCCTTTCCAAGGCCCTCCCTGACCGCAGTAGCAAATAGTTTTTACAGAGCTGGTTTGCTTGTCCCAGCACCCAACCCTCCTCTTTTCACAGCACGGGCTTGGGACCGGCCACGGCAGAGTTAAAAAATGTTGAAAACATTTCCCAAATTCCTCACCAAAATGGCTAGAAATATAGCGGCAACAAAACAAGATCCAAGGTCCCACTGTAGGAGAAACAGAATAGTCAAGGCTTCACAAATTCTTCAGACACATCCAAACTGTGGTGCTGAATGTGATAGTATGCTTGCTGCGGTTATTAGTAGGCTTCTTTGGTTGAGATCCTGAGGAATCCCAATGAGCTTTTCCAAGGCCCTCCCTGACCGCAGTAGCAAATAGTTTTTACAGAGCTGGTTTGCTTGTCCCAGCACCCAACCCTCCTCTTTTCACAGCACGGGCTTGGGACCGGCCACGGCAGAGTTAAAAAATGTTGAAAACATTTCCCAAATTCCTCACCAAAATGGCTAGAAATATAGCGGCAACAAAACAAGATCCAAGGTCCCACTGTATGAGAAACAGAATAGTCAAGGCTTCACAAATTCTTTAGACACATCCAAACTGTGGTGCTGAATGTGATAGTATGCTTGCTGCGGTTATTAGTAGGCTTCTTTGGTTGAGATCCTGAGGAATCCCAATGAGCTTTTCCAAGGCCCTCCCTGACCGCAGTAGCAAATAGTTTTTACAGAGCTGGTTTGCTAGTCCCAGCACCCAACCCTCCTCTTTTCACAGCACGGGCTTGGGATCGGCCACGGCAGAGTTAAAAAATGTTGAAAACATTTCCCAAATTCCTCACCAAAATGGCTAGAAATATAGCGGCAACAAAACAAGATCCAAGGTCCCTCTGTAGGAGAAACAGAATAGTCAAGGCTTCACAAATTCTTCAGACACATCCAACTGTGGTGCTGAATGTGATAGTATGCTTGCTGCGGTTATTATTAGGCTTCTTTGGTTGAGATCCTGAGGAATCCCAATGAGCTTTTCCAAGGCCCTCCCTGACCGCAGTAGCAAATAGTTTTTACAGAGCTGGTTTGCTTGAACCAGCACCCAACCCTCCTCTTTTCACAGCACGGGCTTGGGACCGGCCACGGCAGAGTTAAAAAATGTTGAAAACATTTCCCAAATTCCTCACCAAAATGGCTAGAAATAAAGCGGCAACAAAACAAGATCCAAGGTCCCACTGTAGGAGAAACAGAATAGTCAAGGCTTCACAAATTCTTCAGACACATCCAACTGTGGTGCTGAATGTGATGGTATGCTTTGTGCGGTTATTAGTAGGCTTCTTTGGTTGAGATCCTGAGGAATCCCAATGAGCTTTTCCAAGGCCCTCCCTGACCGCAGTAGCAAATAGTTTTTACAGAGCTGGTTTGCTTGCCCCAGCACCCAATCCTCCTCTTTTCACAGCACGGGCTTGGGACCGGCCACGGCAGAGTTAAAAAATGTTGAAAACATTTCCCAAATTCCTCACCAAAATGGCTAGAAATATAGCGGCAACAAAACAAGATCCAAGGTCCCACTGTAGGAGAAACAGAATAGTCAAGGCTTCACAAATTCTTCAGACACATCCAACTGTGGTGCTGAATGTGATAGTATGCTTGCTGCCGTTATTATTAGGCTTCTTTGGTTGAGATCCTGAGGAATCCCAATGAGCTTTTCCAAGGCCCTCCCTGACCGCAGTAGCAAATAGTTTTTACAGAGCTGGTTTGCTTGTCCCAGCACCCAACCCTCCTCTTTTCACAGCACGGGCTTGGGACCGGCCACGGCAGAGTTAAAAAATGTTGAAAACATTTCCCAAATTCCTCACCAAAATGGCTAGAAATATAGCGGCAACAAAACAAGATCCAAGGTCCCACTGTAGGAGAAACAGAATATTCAATGCTTCACAAATTCTTCAGACACATCCAACTGTGGTGCTGAATGTGAAAGTATGCTTGCTGCGGTTATTAGTAGGCTTCTTTGGTTGAGATCCTGAGGAATCCCAATGAGCTTTTCCAAGGCCCTCCCTGACCGCAGTAGCAAATAGTTTTTACAGAGCTGGTTTGCTTGTCCCAGCACCCAACCCTCCTCTTTTCACAGCACGGGCTTGGGACCGGCCACGGCAGAGTTAAAAAATGTTGAAAACATTTCCCAAATTCCTCACCAAAATGGCTAGAAATATAGCGGCAACAAAACAAGATCCAAGGTCCCACTGTATGAGAAACAGAATAGTCAAGGCTTCACAAATTCTTTAGACACATCCAAACTGTGGTGCTGAATGTGATAGTATGCTTGCTGCGGTTATTAGTAGGCTTCTTTGGTTGAGATCCTGAGGAATCCCAATGAGCTTTTCCAAGGCCCTCCCTGACCGCAGTAGCAAATAGTTTTTACAGAGCTGGTTTGCTAGTCCCAGCACCCAACCCTCCTCTTTTCACAGCACGGGCTTGGGATCGGCCACGGCAGAGTTAAAAAATGTTGAAAACATTTCCCAAATTCCTCACCAAAATGGCTAGAAATATAGCGGCAACAAAACAAGATCCAAGGTCCCTCTGTAGGAGAAACAGAATAGTCAAGGCTTCACAAATTCTTCAGACACATCCAACTGTGGTGCTGAATGTGATAGTATGCTTGCTGCGGTTATTATTAGGCTTCTTTGGTTGAGATCCTGAGGAATCCCAATGAGCTTTTCCAAGGCCCTCCCTGACCGCAGTAGCAAATAGTTTTTACAGAGCTGGTTTGCTTGAACCAGCACCCAACCCTCCTCTTTTCACAGCACGGGCTTGGGACCGGCCACGGCAGAGTTAAAAAATGTTGAAAACATTTCCCAAATTCCTCACCAAAATGGCTAGAAATAAAGCGGCAACAAAACAAGATCCAAGGTCCCACTGTAGGAGAAACAGAATAGTCAAGGCTTCACAAATTCTTCAGACACATCCAACTGTGGTGCTGAATGTGATGGTATGCTTTGTGCGGTTATTAGTAGGCTTCTTTGGTTGAGATCCTGAGGAATCCCAATGAGCTTTTCCAAGGCCCTCCCTGACCGCAGTAGCAAATAGTTTTTACAGAGCTGGTTTGCTTGCCCCAGCACCCAATCCTCCTCTTTTCACAGCACGGGCTTGGGACCGGCCACGGCAGAGTTAAAAAATGTTGAAAACATTTCCCAAATTCCTCACCAAAATGGCTAGAAATATAGCGGCAACAAAACAAGATCCAAGGTCCCACTGTAGGAGAAACAGAATAGTCAAGGCTTCACAAATTCTTCAGACACATCCAACTGTGGTGCTGAATGTGATAGTATGCTTGCTGCCGTTATTATTAGGCTTCTTTGGTTGAGATCCTGAGGAATCCCAATGAGCTTTTCCAAGGCCCTCCCTGACCGCAGTAGCAAATAGTTTTTACAGAGCTGGTTTGCTTGTCCCAGCACCCAACCCTCCTCTTTTCACAGCACGGGCTTGGGACCGGCCACGGCAGAGTTAAAAAATGTTGAAAACATTTCCCAAATTCCTCACCAAAATGGCTAGAAATATAGCGGCAACAAAACAAGATCCAAGGTCCCACTGTAGGAGAAACAGAATATTCAATGCTTCACAAATTCTTCAGACACATCCAACTGTGGTGCTGAATGTGAAAGTATGCTTGCTGCGGTTATTAGTAGGCTTCTTTGGTTGAGATCCTGAGGAATCCCAATGAGCTTTTCCAAGGCCCTCCCTGACCGCAGTAGCAAATAGTTTTTACAGAGCTGGTTTGCTTGTCCCAGCACCCAACCCTCCTCTTTTCACAGCACGGGCTTGGGACCGGCCACGGCAGAGTTAAAAAATGTTGAAAACATTTCCCAAATTCCTCACCAAAATGGCTAGAAATATAGCGGCAACAAAACAAGATCCAAGGTCCCACTGTAGGAGAAACAGAATAGTCAAGGCTTCACAAATTCTTCAGACACATCCAACTGTGGTGCTGAATGTGATAGTATGCTTGCTGCCGTTATTATTAGGCTTCTTTGGTTGAGATCCTGAGGAATCCCAATGAGCTTTTCCAAGGCCCTCCCTGACCGCAGTAGCAAATAGTTTTTACAGAGCTGGTTTGCTTGTCCCAGCACCCAACCCTCCTCTTTTCACAGCACGGGCTTGGGACCGGCCACGGCAGAGTTAAAAAATGTTGAAAACATTTCCCAAATTCCTCACCAAAATGGCTAGAAATATAGCAGCAACAAAACAAGATCCAAGGTCCCACTGTAGGAGAAACAGAATAGTCAAGGCTTCACAAATTCTTCAGACACATCCAAACTGTGGTGCTGAATGTGATAGTATGCTTGCTGCGGTTATTAGTAGGCTTCTTTGGTTGAGATCCTGAGGAATCCCAATGAGCTTTTCCAAGGCCCTCCCTGTCCGCAGTAGCAAATAGTTTTTACAGAGCTGGATTGCTAGTCCCAGCACCCAACCCTCCTCTTTTCACAGCACGGGCTTGGGACCGGCCACGGCAGAGTTAAAAAATGTTGAAAACATTTCCCAAATTCCTCACCAAAATGGCTAGAAATATAGCGGCAACAAAACAAGATCCAAGGTCCCACTGTAGGAGAAACAGAATAGTCAAGGCTTCACAAATTATTCACACACATCCAACTGTGGTGCTGAATGTGATAGTATGCTTGCTGCGGTTATTAGTAGGCTTCTTTGGTTGAGATCATGAGGAATCCCAATGAGCCTTTCCAAGGCCCTCCCTGACCGCAGTAGCAAATAGTTTTTACAGAGCTGGTTTGCTTGCCCCAGCACCCAACCCTCCTCTTTTCACAGCACGGGCTTGGGACCGGCCACGGCAGAGTTAAAAAATGTTGAAAACGTTTCCCAAATTCCTCACCAAAATGGCTAAAAATATAGCGGCAACAAAACATGATGCAAGGTCCCACTGTAGGAGAAACAGAATAGTCAAGGCTTCACAAATTCTTCAGACACATCCAACTGTGGTGCTGAATGTGATAGTATGCTTGCTGCGGTTATTAGTCGGCTTCTTTGGTTGAGATCCTGAGGAATCCCAATGAGCTTTTCCAAGGCCCTCCCTGACCGCAGTAGCAAATCGTTTTTACAGAGCTGGTTTGCTTGTCCCAGCACCCAACCCTCCTCTTTTCACAGCACGGGCTTGGGATCGGCCATGGCAGAGTGAAAAAATGTTGAAAACATTTCCCAAATTCCTCACCAAAATGGCTAGAAATATAGCGGCAACAAAACAAGATCCAAGGTCCCACTGTAGGAGAAACAGAATAGTCAAGGCTTCACAAATTCTTCAGACACATCCAACTGTGGTGCTGAATGTGATAATATGCTTGCTGCGGTTATTAGTAGGCTTCTTTGGTTGAGATCCTGAGGAATCCCAATGAGCTTTTCCAAGGCCCTCCCTGACCGCAGTAGCAAATAGTTTTTACAGAGCTGGTTTGCTTGTCCCAGCACCCAACCCTCCTCTTTTCACAGCACGGGCTTGGGACCGGCCACGGCAGAGTTAAAAAATGTTGAAAACATTTCCCAAATTCCTCACCAAAATGGCTAGAAATATAGCGGCAACAAAACAAGATCCAAGGTCCCACTGTAGGAGAAACAGAATAGTCAAGGCTTCACAAATTCTTCAGACACATCCAAACTGTGGTGCTGAATGTGATAGTATGCTTGCTGCGGTTATTAGTAGGCTTCTTTGGTTGAGATCCTGAGGAATCCCAATGAGCTTTTCCAAGGCCCTCCCTGACCGCAGTAGCAAATAGTTTTTACAGAGCTGGATTGCTAGTCCCAGCACCCAACCCTCCTCTTTTCACAGCACGGGCTTGGGACCGGCCACGGCAGAGTTAAAAAATGTTGAAAACATTTCCCAAATTCCTCACCAAAATGGCTAGAAATATAGCGGCAACAAAACAAGATCCAAGGTCCCACTGTAGGAGAAACAGAATAGTCAAGGCTTCACAAATTATTCACACACATCCAACTGTGGTGCTGAATGTGATAGTATGCTTGCTGCGGTTATTAGTAGGCTTCTTTGGTTGAGATCATGAGGAATCCCAATGAGCCTTTCCAAGGCCCTCCCTGACCGCAGTAGCAAATAGTTTTTACAGAGCTGGTTTGCTTGTCCCAGCACCCAACCCTCCTCTTTTCACAGCACGGGCTTGGGACCGGCCACGGCAGAGTTAAAAAATGTTGAAAACATTTCCCAAATTCCTCACCAAAATGGCTAGAAATATAGCGGCAACAAAACATGATCCAAGGTCCCACTGTAGGAGAAACAGAATAGTCAAGGCTTCACAAATTCTTCAGACACATCCAACTGTGGTGCTGAATGTGATAGTATGCTTGCTGCGGTTATTAGTAGGCTTCTTTGGTTGAGATCCTGAGGAATCCCAATGAGCTTTTCCAAGGCCCTCCCTGACCGCAGTAGCAAATAATTTTTACAGAGCTGGTTTGCTTGCCCCAGCACCCAACCCTCCTCTTTTCACAGCACGGGCTTGGGACCGGCCACGGCAGAGTTAAAAAATGTTGAAAACATTTCCCAAATTCCTCACCAAAATGGCTAAAAATATAGCGGCAACAAAACATGATGCAAGGTCCCACTGTAGGAGAAACAGAATAGTCAAGGCTTCACAAATTCTTCAGACACATCCAACTGTGGTGCTGAATGTGATAGTATGCTTGCTGCGGTTATTAGTCGGCTTCTTTGGTTGAGATCCTGAGGAATCCCAATGAGCTTTTCCAAGGCCCTCCCTGACCGCAGTAGCAAATCGTTTTTACAGAGCTGGTTTGCTTGTCCCAGCACCCAACCCTCCTCTTTTCACAGCACGGGCTTGGGATCGGCCATGGCAGAGTGAAAAAATGTTGAAAACATTTCCCAAATTCCTCACCAAAATGGCTAGAAATATAGCGGCAACAAAACAAGATCCAAGGTCCCACTGTAGGAGAAACAGAATAGTCAAGGCTTCACAAATTCTTCAGACACATCCAACTGTGGTGCTGAATGTGATAATATGCTTGCTGCGGTTATTAGTAGGCTTCTTTGGTTGAGATCCTCAGGAATCCCAATGAGCTTTTCCAAGGCCCTCCCTGACCGCAGTAGCAAATGGTTTTTACAGAGCTGGTTTGCTTGTCCCAGCACCCAACCCTCCTCTTTTCACAGCACGGGCTTGGGACCGGCCACGGCAGAGTTAAAAAATGTTGAAAACATTTCCCAAATTCCTCACCAAAATGGCTAGAAATATAGCGGCAACAAAACAAGATCCAAGGTCCCACTGTAGGAGAAACAGAATAGTCAAGGCTTCACAAATTCTTCAGACACATCCAACTGTGGTGCTGAATGTGATGGTATGCTTTGTGCGGTTATTAGTAGGCTTCTTTGGTTGAGATCCTGAGGAATCCCAATGAGCTTTTCCAAGGCCCTCCCTGACCGCAGTAGCAAATAGTTTTTACAGAGCTGGTTTGCTTGCCCCAGCACCCAACCCTCCTCTTTTCACAGCACGGGCTTGGGACCGGCCACGGCAGAGTTAAAAAATGTTGAAAACATTTCCCAAATTCCTCACCAAAATGGCTAGAAATATAGCGGCAACAAAACAAGATCCAAGGTCCCACTGTAGGAGAAATAGAATAGTCAAGGCTTCACAAATTCTTCAGACACATCCAACTGTGGTGCTGAATGTGATAATATGCTTGCTGCGGTTATTAGTAGGCTTCTTTGGTTGAGATCCTGAGGAATCCCAATGAGCTTTTCCAAGGCCCTCCCTGACCGCAGTAGCAAATAGTTTTTATAGAGCTGGTTTGCTTGTCCCAGCACCCAACCCTCCTCTTTTCACAGCACGGGCTTGGGACCGGCCACGGCAGAGTTAAAAAATGTTGAAAACATTTCCCAAATTCCTCACCAAAATGGCTAGAAATATAGCGGCAACAAAACAAGATCCAAGGTCCCACTGTAGGAGAAACAGAATAGTCAAGGCTTCACAAATTCTTCAGACACATCCAACTGTGGTGCTGAATGTGATAGTATGCTTGCTGCGGTTATTAGTAGGCTTCTTTGGTTGAGATCCTGAGGAATCCCAATGAGCTTTTCCAAGGCCCTCCCTGACCGCAGTAGCAAATAGTTTTTACAGAGCTGGTTTGCTTGTCCCAGCACCCAACCCTCCTCTTTTCACAGCACGGGCTTGGGACCGGCCACGGCAGAGTTAAAAAATGTTGAAAACATTTCCCAAATTCCTCACCAAAATGGCTAGAAATATAGCGGCAACAAAACAAGATCCAAGGTCCCACTGTAGGAGAAACAGAATAGTCAAGGCTTCACAAATTCTTCAGACACATCCAAACTGTGGTGCTGAATGTGATAGTATGCTTGCTGCGGTTATTAGTAGGCTTCTTTGGTTGAGATCCTGAGGAATCCCAATGAGCTTTTCCAAGGCCCTCCCTGACCGCAGTAGCAAATAGTTTTTACAGAGCTGGTTTGCTTGTCCCAGCACCCAACCCTCCTCTTTTCACAGCACGGGCTTGGGCCCGGCCATGACAGAGTTAAAAAATGTTGAAAACATTTCCCAAATTCCTCACCAAAATGGCTAGAAATATAGCGGCAACAAAACAAGATCCAAGGTCCCACTGTAGGAGAAACAGAATAGTCAAGGCTTCACAAATTCTTCAGACACATCCAACTGTGGTGCTGAATGTGATGGTATGCTTTGTGCGGTTATTAGTAGGCTTCTTTGGTTGAGATCCTGAGGAATCCCAATGAGCTTTTCCAAGGCCCTCCATGACCGCAGTAGCAAATAGTTTTTACAGAGCTGGTTTGCTTGCCCCAGCACCCAACCCTCCTCTTTTCACAGCACGGGCTTGGGACCGGCCACAGCAGAGTTAAAAAATGTTGAAAACATTTCCCAAATTCCTCACCAAAATGTCTAGAAATATAGCGGCAACAAAACAAGATCCAAGGTCCCACTGTAGGAGAAACAGAATAGTCAAGGCTTCACAAATTCTTCAGACACATCCAACTGTGGTGCTGAATGTGATAGTATGCTTGCTGCCGTTATTATTAGGCTTCTTTGGTTGAGATCCTGAGGAATCCCAATGAGCTTTTCCAAGGCCCTCCCTGACCGCAGTAGCAAATCGTTTTTACAGAGCTGGTTTGCTTGTCCCAGCACCCAACCCTCCTCTTTTCACAGCACGGGCTTGGGACCGGCCACGGCAGAGTTAAAAAATGTTGAAAACATTTCCCAAATTCCTCACCAAAATGGCTAGAAATATAGCGGCAACAAAACAAGATCCAAGGTCCCACTGTAGGAGAAACAGAATAGTCAAGGCTTCACAAATTCTTCAGACACATCCAAACTGTGGTGCTGAATGTGATAGTATGCTTGCTGCGGTTATTAGTAGGCTTCTTTGGTTGAGATCCTGAGGAATCCCAATGAGCTTTTCCAAGGCCCTCCCTGACCGCAGTAGCAAATAGTTTTTACAGAGCTGGTTTGCTTGCCCCAGCACCCAACCCTCCTCTTTTCACAGCACGGGCTTGGGACCGGCCACGGCAGAGTTAAAAAATGTTGAAAACATTTCCCAAATTCCTCACCAAAATGGCTAGAAATATAGCGGCAACAAAACAAGATCCAAGGTCCCACTGTAGGAGAAACAGAATAGTCAAGGCTTCACAAATTCTTCAGACACATCCAACTGTGGTGCTGAATGTGATAGTATGCTTGCTGCCGTTATTATTAGGCTTCTTTGGTTGAGATCCTGAGGAATCCCAATGAGCTTTTCCAAGGCCCTCCCTGACCGCAGTAGCAAATAGTTTTTACAGAGCTGGTTTGCTTGTCCCAGCACCCAACCCTCCTCTTTTCACAGCACGGGCTTGGGACCGGCCACGGCAGAGTTAAAAAATGTTGAAAACATTTCCCAAATTCCTCACCAAAATGGCTAGAAATATAGCGGCAACAAAACAAGATCCAAGGTCCCACTGTAGGAGAAACAGAATAGTCAATGCTTCACAAATTCTTCAGACACATCTAACTGTGGTGCTGAATGTGAAAGTATGCTTGCTGCGGTTATTAGTAGGCTTCTTTGGTTGAGATCCTGAGGAATCCCAATGAGCTTTTCCAAGGCCCTCCCTGACCGCAGTAGCAAATAGTTTTTACAGAGCTGGTTTGCTTGTCCCAGCACCCAACCCTCCTCTTTTCACAGCACGGGCTTGGGACCGGCCACGGCAGAGTTAAAAAATGTTGAAAACATTTCCCAAATTCCTCACCAAAATGGCTAGAAATATAGCGGCAACAAAACAAGATCCAAGGTCCCACTGTAGGAGAAACAGAATAGTCAATGCTTCACAAATTCTTCAGACACATCCAACTGTGGTGCTGAATGTGATAGTATGCTTGCTGCCGTTATTATTAGGCTTCTTTGGTTGAGATCCTGAGGAATCCCAATGAGCTTTTCCAAGGCCCTCCCTGACCGCAGTAGCAAATAGTTTTTACAGAGCTGGTTTGCTTGTCCCAGCACCCAACCCTCCTCTTTTCACAGCACGGGCTTGGGACCGGCCACAGCAGAGTTAAAAAATGTTGAAAACATTTCCCAAATTCCTCACCAAAATGGCTAGAAATATAGCGGCAACAAAACAAGATCCAAGGTCCCACTGTAGGAGAAACAGAATAGTCAAGGCTTCACAAATTCTTCAGACACATCCAAACTGTGGTGCTGAATGTGATAGTATGCTTGCTGCGGTTATTAGTAGGCTTCTTTGGTTGAGATCCTGAGGAATCCCAATGAGCTTTTCCAAGGCCCTCCCTGACCGCAGTAGCAAATAGTTTTTACAGAGCTGGTTTGCTAGTCCCAGCACCCAACCCTCCTCTTTTCACAGCACGGGCTTGGGACCGGCCACGGCAGAGTTAAAAAATGTTGAAAACATTTCCCAAATTCCTCACCAAAATGGCTAGAAATATAGCGGCAACAAAACAAGATCCAAGGTCCCACTGTAGGAGAAACAGAATAGTCAAGGCTTCACAAATTCTTCAGACACATCCAAACTGTGGTTCTGAATGTGATAGTATGCTTGCTGCGGTTATTAGTAGGCTTCTTTGGTTGAGATCCTGAGAAATCCCAATGAGCTTTTCCAAGGCCCTCCCTGACCGCAGTAGCAAATAGTTTTTACAGAGCTGGTTTGCTAGTCCCAGCACCCAACCCTCCTCTTTTCACAGCACGGGCTTGGGACCGGCCACGGCAGAGTTAAAAAATGTTGAAAACATTTCCCAAATTCCTCACCAAAATGGCTAGATATATAGCGGCAACAAAACAAGATCCAAGGTCCCTCTGTAGGAGAAACAGAATAGTCAAGGCTTCACAAATTCTTCAGACACATCCAACTGTGGTGCTGAATGTGAAAGTATGCTTGCTGCGGTTATTAGTAGGCTTCTTTGGTTGAGATCCTGAGGAATCCCAATGAGCTTTTCCAAGGCCCTCCCTGACCGCAGTAGCAAATAGTTTTTACAGAGCTGGTTTGCTTGTCCCAGCACCCAACCCTCCTCTTTTCACAGCACGGGCTTGGGACCGGCCACGGCAGAGTTAAAAAATGTTGAAAACATTTCCCAAATTCCTCACCAAAATGGCTAGAAATATAGCGGCAACAAAACAAGATCCAAGGTCCCACTGTAGGAGAAACAGAATAGTCAATGCTTCACAAATTCTTCAGACACATCCAACTGTGGTGCTGAATGTGATAGTATGCTTGCTGCCGTTATTATTAGGCTTCTTTGGTTGAGATCCTGAGGAATCCCAATGAGCTTTTCCAAGGCCCTCCCTGACCGCAGTAGCAAATAGTTTTTACAGAGCTGGTTTGCTTGTCCCAGCACCCAACCCTCCTCTTTTCACAGCACGGGCTTGGGACCGGCCACAGCAGAGTTAAAAAATGTTGAAAACATTTCCCAAATTCCTCACCAAAATGGCTAGAAATATAGCGGCAACAAAACAAGATCCAAGGTCCCACTGTAGGAGAAACAGAATAGTCAAGGCTTCACAAATTCTTCAGACACATCCAAACTGTGGTGCTGAATGTGATAGTATGCTTGCTGCGGTTATTAGTAGGCTTCTTTGGTTGAGATCCTGAGGAATCCCAATGAGCTTTTCCAAGGCCCTCCCTGACCGCAGTAGCAAATAGTTTTTACAGAGCTGGTTTGCTAGTCCCAGCACCCAACCCTCCTCTTTTCACAGCACGGGCTTGGGACCGGCCACGGCAGAGTTAAAAAATGTTGAAAACATTTCCCAAATTCCTCACCAAAATGGCTAGAAATATAGCGGCAACAAAACAAGATCCAAGGTCCCACTGTAGGAGAAACAGAATAGTCAAGGCTTCACAAATTCTTCAGACACATCCAAACTGTGGTTCTGAATGTGATAGTATGCTTGCTGCGGTTATTAGTAGGCTTCTTTGGTTGAGATCCTGAGGAATCCCAATGAGCTTTTCCAAGGCCCTCCCTGACCGCAGTAGCAAATAGTTTTTACAGAGCTGGTTTGCTAGTCCCAGCACCCAACCCTCCTCTTTTCACAGCACGGGCTTGGGACCGGCCACGGCAGAGTTAAAAAATGTTGAAAACATTTCCCAAATTCCTCACCAAAATGGCTAGATATATAGCGGCAACAAAACAAGATCCAAGGTCCCTCTGTAGGAGAAACAGAATAGTCAAGGCTTCACAAATTCTTCAGACACATCCAACTGTGGTGCTGAATGTGATAGTATGCTTGCTGCGGTTATTATTAGGCTTCTTTGGTTGAGATCCTGAGGAATCCCAATGAGCTTTTCCAAGGCCCTCCCTGACCGCAGTAGCAAATAGTTTTTACAGAGCTGGTTTGCTTGAACCAGCACCCAACCCTCCTCTTTTCACAGCACGGGCTTGGGACCGGCCACGGCAGAGTTAAAAAATGTTGAAAACATTTCCCAAATTCCTCACCAAAATGGCTAGATATATAGCGGCAACAAAACAAGATCCAAGGTCCCACTGTAGGAGAAACAGAATAGTCAAGGCTTCACAAATTCTTCAGACACATCCAAACTGTGGTTCTGAATGTGATAGTATGCTTGCTGCGGTTATTAGTAGGCTTCTTTGGTTGAGATCCTGAGGAATCCCAATGAGCTTTTCCAAGGCCCTCCCTGACCGCAGTAGCAAATAGTTTTTACAGAGCTGGTTTGCTAGTCCCAGCACCCAACCCTCCTCTTTTCACAGCACGGGCTTGGGACCGGCCACGGCAGAGTTAAAAAATGTTGAAAACATTTCCCAAATTCCTCACCAAAATGGCTAGATATATAGCGGCAACAAAACAAGATCCAAGGTCCCTCTGTAGGAGAAACAGAATAGTCAAGGCTTCACAAATTCTTCAGACACATCCAACTGTGGTGCTGAATGTGATAATATGCTTGCTGCGGTTATTAGTAGGCTTCTTTGGTTGAGATCCTGAGGAATCCCAATGAGCTTTTCCAAGGCCCTCCCTGACCGCAGTAGCAAATAGTTTTTACAGAGCTGGTTTGCTTGTCCCAGCACCCAACCCTCCTCTTTTCACAGCACGGGCTTGGGACCGGCCACGGCAGAGTTAAAAAATGTTGAAAACATTTCCCAAATTCCTCACCAAAATGGCTAGAAATATAGCGGCAACAAAACAAGATCCAAGGTCCCACTGTAGGAGAAACAGAATAGTCAAGGCTTCACAAATTCTTCAGACACATCCAACTGTGGTGCTGAATGTGATAATATGCTTGCTGCGGTTATTAGTAGGCTTCTTTGGTTGAGATCCTGAGGAATCCCAATGAGCTTTTCCAAGGCCCTCCCTGACCGCAGTAGCAAATAGTTTTTACAGAGCTGGTTTGCTTGTCCCAGCACCCAACCCTCCTCTTTTCACAGCACGGGCTTGGGACCGGCCACGGCAGAGTTAAAAAATGTTGAAAACATTTCCCAAATTCCTCACCAAAATGGCTAGAAATATAGCGGCAACAAAACAAGATCCAAGGTCCCACTGTAGGAGAAACAGAATAGTCAAGGCTTCACAAATTCTTCAGACACATCCAAACTGTGGTGCTGAATGTGATAGTATGCTTGCTGCGGTTATTAGTAGGCTTCTTTGGTTGAGATCCTGAGGAATCCCAATGAGCTTTTCCAAGGCCCTCCCTGACCGCAGTAGCAAATAGTTTTTACAGAGCTGGATTGCTAGTCCCAGCACCCAACCCTCCTCTTTTCACAGCACGGGCTTGGGACCGGCCACGGCAGAGTTAAAAAATGTTGAAAACATTTCCCAAATTCCTCACCAAAATGGCTAGAAATATAGCGGCAACAAAACAAGATCCAAGGTCCCACTGTAGGAGAAACAGAATAGTCAAGGCTTCACAAATTATTCACACACATCCAACTGTGGTGCTGAATGTGATAGTATGCTTGCTGCGGTTATTAGTAGGCTTCTTTGGTTGAGATCATGAGGAATCCCAATGAGCCTTTCCAAGGCCCTCCCTGACCGCAGTAGCAAATAGTTTTTACAGAGCTGGTTTGCTTGTCCCAGCACCCAACCCTCCTCTTTTCACAGCACGGGCTTGGGACCGGCCACGGCAGAGTTAAAAAATGTTGAAAACATTTCCCAAATTCCTCACCAAAATGGCTAGAAATATAGCGGCAACAAAACATGATCCAAGGTCCCACTGTAGGAGAAACAGAATAGTCAAGGCTTCACAAATTCTTCAGACACATCCAACTGTGGTGCTGAATGTGATAGTATGCTTGCTGCGGTTATTAGTAGGCTTCTTTGGTTGAGATCCTGAGGAATCCCAATGAGCTTTTCCAAGGCCCTCCCTGACCGCAGTAGCAAATAATTTTTACAGAGCTGGTTTGCTTGCCCCAGCACCCAACCCTCCTCTTTTCACAGCACGGGCTTGGGACCGGCCACGGCAGAGTTAAAAAATGTTGAAAACATTTCCCAAATTCCTCACCAAAATGGCTAAAAATATAGCGGCAACAAAACATGATGCAAGGTCCCACTGTAGGAGAAACAGAATAGTCAAGGCTTCACAAATTCTTCAGACACATCCAACTGTGGTGCTGAATGTGATAGTATGCTTGCTGCGGTTATTAGTCGGCTTCTTTGGTTGAGATCCTGAGGAATCCCAATGAGCTTTTCCAAGGCCCTCCCTGACCGCAGTAGCAAATCGTTTTTACAGAGCTGGTTTGCTTGTCCCAGCACCCAACCCTCCTCTTTTCACAGCACGGGCTTGGGATCGGCCATGGCAGAGTGAAAAAATGTTGAAAACATTTCCCAAATTCCTCACCAAAATGGCTAGAAATATAGCGGCAACAAAACAAGATCCAAGGTCCCACTGTAGGAGAAACAGAATAGTCAAGGCTTCACAAATTCTTCAGACACATCCAACTGTGGTGCTGAATGTGATAATATGCTTGCTGCGGTTATTAGTAGGCTTCTTTGGTTGAGATCCTGAGGAATCCCAATGAGCTTTTCCAAGGCCCTCCCTGACCGCAGTAGCAAATGGTTTTTACAGAGCTGGTTTGCTTGTCCCAGCACCCAACCCTCCTCTTTTCACAGCACGGGCTTGGGACCGGCCACGGCAGAGTTAAAAAATGTTGAAAACATTTCCCAAATTCCTCACCAAAATGGCTAGAAATATAGCGGCAACAAAACAAGATCCAAGGTCCCACTGTAGGAGAAACAGAATAGTCAAGGCTTCACAAATTCTTCAGACACATCCAACTGTGGTGCTGAATGTGATGGTATGCTTTGTGCGGTTATTAGTAGGCTTCTTTGGTTGAGATCCTGAGGAATCCCAATGAGCTTTTCCAAGGCCCTCCCTGACCGCAGTAGCAAATAGTTTTTACAGAGCTGGTTTGCTTGCCCCAGCACCCAACCCTCCTCTTTTCACAGCACGGGCTTGGGACCGGCCACGGCAGAGTTAAAAAATGTTGAAAACATTTCCCAAATTCCTCACCAAAATGGCTAGAAATATAGCGGCAACAAAACAAGATCCAAGGTCCCACTGTAGGAGAAACAGAATAGTCAAGGCTTCACAAATTCTTCAGACACATCCAACTGTGGTGCTGAATGTGATAATATGCTTGCTGCGGTTATTAGTAGGCTTCTTTGGTTGAGATCCTGAGGAATCCCAATGAGCTTTTCCAAGGCCCTCCCTGACCGCAGTAGCAAATAGTTTTTATAGAGCTGGTTTGCTTGTCCCAGCACCCAACCCTCCTCTTTTCACAGCACGGGCTTGGGACCGGCCACGGCAGAGTTAAAAAATGTTGAAAACATTTCCCAAATTCCTCACCAAAATGGCTAGAAATATAGCGGCAACAAAACAAGATCCAAGGTCCCACTGTAGGAGAAACAGAATAGTCAAGGCTTCACAAATTCTTCAGACACATCCAACTGTGGTGCTGAATGTGATAGTATGCTTGCTGCGGTTATTAGTAGGCTTCTTTGGTTGAGATCCTGAGGAATCCCAATGAGCTTTTCCAAGGCCCTCCCTGACCGCAGTAGCAAATAGTTTTTACAGAGCTGGTTTGCTTGTCCCAGCACCCAACCCTCCTCTTTTCACAGCACGGGCTTGGGACCGGCCACGGCAGAGTTAAAAAATGTTGAAAACATTTCCCAAATTCCTCACCAAAATGGCTAGAAATATAGCGGCAACAAAACAAGATCCAAGGTCCCACTGTAGGAGAAACAGAATAGTCAAGGCTTCACAAATTCTTCAGACACATCCAAACTGTGGTGCTGAATGTGATAGTATGCTTGCTGCGGTTATTAGTAGGCTTCTTTGGTTGAGATCCTGAGGAATCCCAATGAGCTTTTCCAAGGCCCTCCCTGACCGCAGTAGCAAATAGTTTTTACAGAGCTGGTTTGCTTGTCCCAGCACCCAACCCTCCTCTTTTCACAGCACGGGCTTGGGCCCGGCCATGACAGAGTTAAAAAATGTTGAAAACATTTCCCAAATTCCTCACCAAAATGGCTAGAAATATAGCGGCAACAAAACAAGATCCAAGGTCCCACTGTAGGAGAAACAGAATAGTCAAGGCTTCACAAATTCTTCAGACACATCCAACTGTGGTGCTGAATGTGATGGTATGCTTTGTGCGGTTATTAGTAGGCTTCTTTGGTTGAGATCCTGAGGAATCCCAATGAGCTTTTCCAAGGCCCTCCATGACCGCAGTAGCAAATAGTTTTTACAGAGCTGGTTTGCTTGCCCCAGCACCCAACCCTCCTCTTTTCACAGCACGGGCTTGGGACCGGCCACAGCAGAGTTAAAAAATGTTGAAAACATTTCCCAAATTCCTCACCAAAATGTCTAGAAATATAGCGGCAACAAAACAAGATCCAAGGTCCCACTGTAGGAGAAACAGAATAGTCAAGGCTTCACAAATTCTTCAGACACATCCAACTGTGGTGCTGAATGTGATAGTATGCTTGCTGCCGTTATTATTAGGCTTCTTTGGTTGAGATCCTGAGGAATCCCAATGAGCTTTTCCAAGGCCCTCCCTGACCGCAGTAGCAAATCGTTTTTACAGAGCTGGTTTGCTTGTCCCAGCACCCAACCCTCCTCTTTTCACAGCACGGGCTTGGGACCGGCCACGGCAGAGTTAAAAAATGTTGAAAACATTTCCCAAATTCCTCACCAAAATGGCTAGAAATATAGCGGCAACAAAACAAGATCCAAGGTCCCACTGTAGGAGAAACAGAATAGTCAAGGCTTCACAAATTCTTCAGACACATCCAAACTGTGGTGCTGAATGTGATAGTATGCTTGCTGCGGTTATTAGTAGGCTTCTTTGGTTGAGATCCTGAGGAATCCCAATGAGCTTTTCCAAGGCCCTCCCTGACCGCAGTAGCAAATAGTTTTTACAGAGCTGGTTTGCTTGCCCCAGCACCCAACCCTCCTCTTTTCACAGCACGGGCTTGGGACCGGCCACGGCAGAGTTAAAAAATGTTGAAAACATTTCCCAAATTCCTCACCAAAATGGCTAGAAATATAGCGGCAACAAAACAAGATCCAAGGTCCCACTGTAGGAGAAACAGAATAGTCAAGGCTTCACAAATTCTTCAGACACATCCAACTGTGGTGCTGAATGTGATAGTATGCTTGCTGCCGTTATTATTAGGCTTCTTTGGTTGAGATCCTGAGGAATCCCAATGAGCTTTTCCAAGGCCCTCCCTGACCGCAGTAGCAAATAGTTTTTACAGAGCTGGTTTGCTTGTCCCAGCACCCAACCCTCCTCTTTTCACAGCACGGGCTTGGGACCGGCCACGGCAGAGTTAAAAAATGTTGAAAACATTTCCCAAATTCCTCACCAAAATGGCTAGAAATATAGCGGCAACAAAACAAGATCCAAGGTCCCACTGTAGGAGAAACAGAATAGTCAATGCTTCACAAATTCTTCAGACACATCTAACTGTGGTGCTGAATGTGAAAGTATGCTTGCTGCGGTTATTAGTAGGCTTCTTTGGTTGAGATCCTGAGGAATCCCAATGAGCTTTTCCAAGGCCCTCCCTGACCGCAGTAGCAAATAGTTTTTACAGAGCTGGTTTGCTTGTCCCAGCACCCAACCCTCCTCTTTTCACAGCACGGGCTTGGGACCGGCCACGGCAGAGTTAAAAAATGTTGAAAACATTTCCCAAATTCCTCACCAAAATGGCTAGAAATATAGCGGCAACAAAACAAGATCCAAGGTCCCACTGTAGGAGAAACAGAATAGTCAATGCTTCACAAATTCTTCAGACACATCCAACTGTGGTGCTGAATGTGATAGTATGCTTGCTGCCGTTATTATTAGGCTTCTTTGGTTGAGATCCTGAGGAATCCCAATGAGCTTTTCCAAGGCCCTCCCTGACCGCAGTAGCAAATAGTTTTTACAGAGCTGGTTTGCTTGTCCCAGCACCCAACCCTCCTCTTTTCACAGCACGGGCTTGGGACCGGCCACAGCAGAGTTAAAAAATGTTGAAAACATTTCCCAAATTCCTCACCAAAATGGCTAGAAATATAGCGGCAACAAAACAAGATCCAAGGTCCCACTGTAGGAGAAACAGAATAGTCAAGGCTTCACAAATTCTTCAGACACATCCAAACTGTGGTGCTGAATGTGATAGTATGCTTGCTGCGGTTATTAGTAGGCTTCTTTGGTTGAGATCCTGAGGAATCCCAATGAGCTTTTCCAAGGCCCTCCCTGACCGCAGTAGCAAATAGTTTTTACAGAGCTGGTTTGCTAGTCCCAGCACCCAACCCTCCTCTTTTCACAGCACGGGCTTGGGACCGGCCACGGCAGAGTTAAAAAATGTTGAAAACATTTCCCAAATTCCTCACCAAAATGGCTAGAAATATAGCGGCAACAAAACAAGATCCAAGGTCCCACTGTAGGAGAAACAGAATAGTCAAGGCTTCACAAATTCTTCAGACACATCCAAACTGTGGTTCTGAATGTGATAGTATGCTTGCTGCGGTTATTAGTAGGCTTCTTTGGTTGAGATCCTGAGAAATCCCAATGAGCTTTTCCAAGGCCCTCCCTGACCGCAGTAGCAAATAGTTTTTACAGAGCTGGTTTGCTAGTCCCAGCACCCAACCCTCCTCTTTTCACAGCACGGGCTTGGGACCGGCCACGGCAGAGTTAAAAAATGTTGAAAACATTTCCCAAATTCCTCACCAAAATGGCTAGATATATAGCGGCAACAAAACAAGATCCAAGGTCCCTCTGTAGGAGAAACAGAATAGTCAAGGCTTCACAAATTCTTCAGACACATCCAACTGTGGTGCTGAATGTGAAAGTATGCTTGCTGCGGTTATTAGTAGGCTTCTTTGGTTGAGATCCTGAGGAATCCCAATGAGCTTTTCCAAGGCCCTCCCTGACCGCAGTAGCAAATAGTTTTTACAGAGCTGGTTTGCTTGTCCCAGCACCCAACCCTCCTCTTTTCACAGCACGGGCTTGGGACCGGCCACGGCAGAGTTAAAAAATGTTGAAAACATTTCCCAAATTCCTCACCAAAATGGCTAGAAATATAGCGGCAACAAAACAAGATCCAAGGTCCCACTGTAGGAGAAACAGAATAGTCAATGCTTCACAAATTCTTCAGACACATCCAACTGTGGTGCTGAATGTGATAGTATGCTTGCTGCCGTTATTATTAGGCTTCTTTGGTTGAGATCCTGAGGAATCCCAATGAGCTTTTCCAAGGCCCTCCCTGACCGCAGTAGCAAATAGTTTTTACAGAGCTGGTTTGCTTGTCCCAGCACCCAACCCTCCTCTTTTCACAGCACGGGCTTGGGACCGGCCACAGCAGAGTTAAAAAATGTTGAAAACATTTCCCAAATTCCTCACCAAAATGGCTAGAAATATAGCGGCAACAAAACAAGATCCAAGGTCCCACTGTAGGAGAAACAGAATAGTCAAGGCTTCACAAATTCTTCAGACACATCCAAACTGTGGTGCTGAATGTGATAGTATGCTTGCTGCGGTTATTAGTAGGCTTCTTTGGTTGAGATCCTGAGGAATCCCAATGAGCTTTTCCAAGGCCCTCCCTGACCGCAGTAGCAAATAGTTTTTACAGAGCTGGTTTGCTAGTCCCAGCACCCAACCCTCCTCTTTTCACAGCACGGGCTTGGGACCGGCCACGGCAGAGTTAAAAAATGTTGAAAACATTTCCCAAATTCCTCACCAAAATGGCTAGAAATATAGCGGCAACAAAACAAGATCCAAGGTCCCACTGTAGGAGAAACAGAATAGTCAAGGCTTCACAAATTCTTCAGACACATCCAAACTGTGGTTCTGAATGTGATAGTATGCTTGCTGCGGTTATTAGTAGGCTTCTTTGGTTGAGATCCTGAGGAATCCCAATGAGCTTTTCCAAGGCCCTCCCTGACCGCAGTAGCAAATAGTTTTTACAGAGCTGGTTTGCTAGTCCCAGCACCCAACCCTCCTCTTTTCACAGCACGGGCTTGGGACCGGCCACGGCAGAGTTAAAAAATGTTGAAAACATTTCCCAAATTCCTCACCAAAATGGCTAGATATATAGCGGCAACAAAACAAGATCCAAGGTCCCTCTGTAGGAGAAACAGAATAGTCAAGGCTTCACAAATTCTTCAGACACATCCAACTGTGGTGCTGAATGTGATAGTATGCTTGCTGCGGTTATTATTAGGCTTCTTTGGTTGAGATCCTGAGGAATCCCAATGAGCTTTTCCAAGGCCCTCCCTGACCGCAGTAGCAAATAGTTTTTACAGAGCTGGTTTGCTTGAACCAGCACCCAACCCTCCTCTTTTCACAGCACGGGCTTGGGACCGGCCACGGCAGAGTTAAAAAATGTTGAAAACATTTCCCAAATTCCTCACCAAAATGGCTAGATATATAGCGGCAACAAAACAAGATCCAAGGTCCCACTGTAGGAGAAACAGAATAGTCAAGGCTTCACAAATTCTTCAGACACATCCAAACTGTGGTTCTGAATGTGATAGTATGCTTGCTGCGGTTATTAGTAGGCTTCTTTGGTTGAGATCCTGAGGAATCCCAATGAGCTTTTCCAAGGCCCTCCCTGACCGCAGTAGCAAATAGTTTTTACAGAGCTGGTTTGCTAGTCCCAGCACCCAACCCTCCTCTTTTCACAGCACGGGCTTGGGACCGGCCACGGCAGAGTTAAAAAATGTTGAAAACATTTCCCAAATTCCTCACCAAAATGGCTAGATATATAGCGGCAACAAAACAAGATCCAAGGTCCCTCTGTAGGAGAAACAGAATAGTCAAGGCTTCACAAATTCTTCAGACACATCCAACTGTGGTGCTGAATGTGATAGTATGCTTGCTGCGGTTATTATTAGGCTTCTTTGGTTGAGATCCTGAGGAATCCCAATGAGCTTTTCCAAGGCCCTCCCTGACCGCAGTAGCAAATAGTTTTTACAGAGCTGGTTTGCTTGAACCAGCACCCAACCCTCCTCTTTTCACAGCACGGGCTTGGGACCGGCCACGGCAGAGTTAAAAGATGTTGAAAACATTTCCCAAATTCCTCACCAAAATGGCTAGAAATATAGCGGCAACAAAACAAGATCCAAGGTCCCACTGTAGGAGAAACAGAATAGTCAAGGCTTCACAAATTCTTCAGACACATCCAACTGTGGTGCTGAATGTGATGGTATGCTTTGTGTGGTTATTAGTAGGCTTCTTTGGTTGAGATCCTGAGGAATCCCAATGAGCTTTTCCAAGGCCCTCCATGACCGCAGTAGCAAATAGTTTTTACAGAGCTGGTTTGCTTGCCCCAGCACCCAACCCTCCTCTTTTCACTGCACGGGCTTGGGACCGGCCACGGAAGAGTTAAAAAATGTTGAAAACATTTCCCAAATTCCTCACCAAAATGGCTAGAAATATAGCGGCAACAAAACAAGATCCAAGGTCCCACTGTAGGAGAAACAGAATAGTCAAGGCTTCACAAATTCTTCAGACACATCCAACTGTGGTGCTGAATGTGATAGTATGCTTGCTGCGGTTATTAGTAGGCTTCTTTGGTTGAGATCCTGAGGAATCCCAATGAGCTTTTCCAAGGCCCTCCCTGACCGCAGTAGCAAATAGTTTTTACAGAGCTGGTTTGCTTGTCCCAGCACCCAACCCTCCTCTTTTCACAGCACGGGCTTGGGACCGGCCACGGCAGAGTTAAAAAATGTTGAAAACATTTCCCAAATTCCTCACCAAAATGGCTAGAAATATAGCGGCAACAAAACAAGATCCAAGGTCCCACTGTAGGAGAAACAGAATAGTCAAGGCTTCACAAATTCTTCAGACACATCCAACTGTGGTGCTGAATGTGATAGTATGCTTGCTGCCGTTATTATTAGGCTTCTTTGGTTGAGATCCTGAGGAATCCCAATGAGCTTTTCCAAGGCCCTCCCTGACCGCAGTAGCAAATCGTTTTTACAGAGCTGGTTTGCTTGTCCCAGCACCCAACCCTCCTCTTTTCATAGCACGGGCTTGGGACCGGCCACGGCAGAGTTAAAAAATGTTGAAAACATTTCCCAAATTCCTCACCAAAATGGCTAGAAATATAGCGGCAACAAAACAAGATCCAAGGTCCCACTGTAGGAGAAACAGAATAGTCAAGGCTTCACAAATTCTTCAGACACATCCAAACTGTGGTGCTGAATGTGATAGTATGCTTGCTGCGGTTATTAGTAGGCTTCTTTGGTTGAGATCCTGAGGAATCCCAGTGAGCTTTTCCAAGTCCCTCCCTGACCGCAGTAGCAAATAGTTTTTACAGAGCTGGTTTGCTAGTCCCAGCACCGAACCCTCCTCTTTTCACAGCACGGGCTTGGGACCGGCCACGGCAGAGTTAAAAAATGTTGAAAACATTTCCCAAATTCCTCACCAAAATGGCTAGAAATATAGCGGCAACAAAACAAGATCCAAGGTCCCACTGTAGGAGAAACAGAATAGTCAAGGCTTCACAAATTCTTCAGACATATCCAAACTGTGGTGCTGAATGTGATAGTATGCTTGCTGCGGTTATTAGTAGGCTTCTTTGGTTGAGATCCTGAGGAATCCCAATGAGCTTTTCCAAGGCCCTCCCTGACCGCAGTAGCAAATAGTTTTTACAGAGCTGGTTTGCTAGTCCCAGCACCCAACCCTCCTCTTTTCACAGCACGGGCTTGGGATCGGCCACGGCAGAGTTAAAAAATGTTGAAAACATTTCCCAAATTCCTCACCAAAATGGCTAGAAATATAGCGGCAACAAAACAAGATCCAAGGTCCCTCTGTAGGAGAAACAGAATAGTCAAGGCTTCACAAATTCTTCAGACACATCCAACTGTGGTGCTGAATGTGATAGTATGCTTGCTGCGGTAATTATTAGGCTTCTTTGGTTGAGATCCTGAGGAATCCCAATGAGCTTTTCCAAGGCCCTCCCTGACCGCAGTAGCAAATAGTTTTTACAGAGCTGGTTTGCTTGAACCAGCACCCAACCCTCCTCTTTTCACAGCACGGGCTTGGGACCGGCCACGGCAGAGTTAAAAAATGTTGAAAACATTTCCCAAATTCCTCACCAAAATGGCTAGAAATATAGCGGCAACAAAACAAGATCCAAGGTCCCACTGTAGGAGAAACAGAATAGTCAAGGCTTCACAAATTCTTCAGACACATCCAACTGTGGTGCTGAATGTGATGGTATGCTTTGTGCGGTTATTAGTAGGCTTCTTTGGTTGAGATCCTGAGGAATCCCAATGAGCTTTTCCAAGGCCCTCCCTGACCGCAGTAGCAAATAGTTTTTACAGAGCTGGTTTGCTTGCCCCAGCACCCAACCCTCCTCTTTTCACAGCACGGGCTTGGGACCGGCCACGGCAGAGTTAAAAAATGTTGAAAACATTTCCCAAATTCCTCACCAAAATGGCTAGAAATATAGCGGCAACAAAACAAGATCCAAGGTCCCACTGTAGGAGAAACAGAATAGTCAAGGCTTCACAAATTCTTCAGACACATCCAACTGTGGTGCTGAAAGTGATAGTATGCTTGCTGCCGTTATTATTAGGCTTCTTTGGTTGAGATCCTGAGGAATCCCAATGAGCTTTTCCAAGGCCCTCCCTGACCGCAGTAGCAAATAGTTTTTACAGAGCTGGTTTGCTTGTCCCAGCACCCAACCCTCCTCTTTCCACAGCACGGGCTTGGGACCGGCCACAGCAGAGTTAAAAAATGTTGAAAACATTTCCCAAATTCCTCACCAAAATGGCTAGAAATATAGCGGCAACAAAACAAGATCCATGGTCCCACTGTAGGAGAAACAGAATAGTCAAGGCTTCACAAATTCTTCAGACACATCCAAACTGTGGTGCTGAATGTGATAGTATGCTTGCTGCGGTTATTAGTAGGCTTCTTTGGTTGAGATCCTGAGGAATCCCAATGAGCTTTTCCAAGGCCCTCCCTGACCGCAGTAGCAAATAGTTTTTACAGAGCTGGTTTGCTAGTCCCAGCACCCAACCCTCCTCTTTTCACAGCACGGGCTTGGGACCGGCCACGGCAGAGTTAAAAAATGTTGAAAACATTTCCCAAATTCCTCACCAAAATGGCTAGAAATATAGCGGCAACAAAACAAGATCCAAGGTCCCACTGTAGGAGAAACAGAATAGTCAAGGCTTCACAAATTCTTCAGACACATCCAAACTGTGGTGCTGAATGTGATAGTATGCTTGCTGCGGTTATTAGTAGGCTTCTTTGGTTGAGATCCTGAGGAATCCCAATGAGCTTTTCCAAGGCCCTCCCTGACCGCAGTAGCAAATAGTTTTTACAGAGCTGGTTTGCTAGTCCCAGCACCCAACCCTCCTCTTTTCACAGCACGGGCTTGGGACCGGCCACGGCAGAGTTAAAAAATGTTGAAAACATTTCCCAAATTCCTCACCAAAATGGCTAGAAATATAGCGGCAACAAAACAAGATCCAAGGTCCCTCTGTAGGAGAAACAGAATAGTCAAGGCTTCACAAATTCTTCAGACACATCCAACTGTGGTGCTAAATGTGATAGTATGCTTGCTGCGGTTATTATTAGGCTTCTTTGGTTGAGATCCTGAGGAATCCCAATGAGCTTTTCCAAGGCCCTCCCTGACCGCAGTAGCAAATAGTTTTTACAGAGCTGGTTTGCTTGAACCAGCACCCAACCCTCCTCTTTTTACAGCACGGGCTTGGGACCGGCCACGGCAGAGTTAAAAAATGTTGAAAACATTTCCCAAATTCCTCACCAAAATGGCTAGAAATATAGCGGCAACAAAACAAGATCCAAGGTCCCACTGTAGGAGAAACAGAATAGTCAAGGCTTCACAAATTCTTCAGACACATCCAACTGTGGTGCTGAATGTGATGGTATGCTTTGTGCGGTTATTAGTAGGCTTCTTTGGTTGAGATCCTGAGGAATCCCAATGAGCTTTTCCAAGGCCCTCCATGACCGCAGTAGCAAATAGTTTTTACAGAGCTGGTTTGCTTGCCCCAGCACCCAACCCTCCTCTTTTCACAGCACGGGCTTGGGACCGGCCACGGCAGAGTTAAAAAATGTTGAAAACATTTCCCAAATTCCTCACCAAAATGGCTAGAAATATAGCGGCAACAAAACAAGATCCAAGGTCCCACTGTAGGAGAAACAGAATAGTCAAGGCTTCACAAATTCTTCAGACACATCCAACTGTGGTGCTGAATGTGATAGTATGCTTGCTGCGGTTATTAGTAGGCTTCTTTGGTTGAGATCCTGAGGAATCCCAATGAGCTTTTCCAAGGCCCTCCCTGACCGCAGTAGCAAATAGTTTTTACAGAGCTGGTTTGCTTGTCCCAGCACCCAACCCTCCTTTTTTCACAGCACAGGCTTGGGACCGGCCACGGCAGAGTTAAAAAATGTTGAAAACATTTCCCAAATTCCTCACCAAAATGGCTAGAAATATAGCGGCAACAAAACAAGATCCAAGGTCCCACTGTAGGAGAAACAGAATAGTCAAGGCTTCACAAATCCTTCAGACACATCCAACTGTGGTGCTGAATGTGATAGTATGCTTGCTGCGGTTATTAGTAGGCTTCTTTGGTTGAGATCCTGAGGAATCCCAATGAGCTTTTCCAAGGCCCTCCCTGACCGCAGTAGCAAATAGTTTTTACAGAGCTGGTTTGCTTGCCCCAGCACCCAACCCTCCTCTTTTCACAGCACGGGCTTGGGACCGGCCACGGCAGAGTTAAAAAATGTTGAAAACATTTCCCAAATTCCTCACCAAAATGGCTAAAAATATAGCGGCAACAAAACATGATCCAAGGTCCCACTGTAGGAGAAACAGAATAGTCAAGGCTTCACAAATTCTTCAGACACATCCAACTGTGGTGCTGAATGTGATAGTATGCTTGCTGCGGTTATTAGTCGGCTTCTTTGGTTGAGATCCTGAGGAATCCCAATGAGCTTTTCCAAGGCCCTCCCTGACCGCAGTAGCAAATCGTTTTTACAGAGCTGGTTTGCTTGTCCCAGCACCCAACCCTCCTCTTTTCACAGCACGGGCTTGGGACCGGCCATGGCAGAGTGAAAAAATGTTGAAAACATTTCCCAAATTCCTCACCAAAATGGCTAGAAATATAGCGGCAACAAAACAAGATCCAAGGTCCCACTGTAGGAGAAACAGAATAGTCAAGGCTTCACAAATTCTTCAGACACATCCAACTGTGGTGCTGAATGTGATAATATGCTTGCTGCGGTTATTAGTAAGCTTCTTTGGTTGAGATCCTGAGGAATCCCAATGAGCTTTTCCAAGGCCCTCCCTGACCGCAGTAGCAAATAGTTTTTACAGAGCTGGTTTGCTTGTCCCAGCACCCAACCCTCCTCTTTTCACAGCACGGGCTTGGGACCGGCCACGGCAGAGTTAAAAAATTTTGAAAACATTTCCCAAATTCCTCACCAAAATGGCTAGAAATATAGCGGCAACAAAACAAGATCCAAGGTCCCACTGTAGGAGAAAGAGAATAGTCAAGGCTTCACAAATTCTTCAGACACATCCAACTGTGGTGCTGAATGTGATAGTATGCTTGCTGCGGTTATTAGTAGGCTTCTTTGGTTGAGATCCTGAGGAATCCCAATGAGCTTTTCCAAGTCCCTCCCTGACCGCAGTAGCAAATAGTTTTTACAGAGCTGGTTTGCTAGTCCCAGCACCCAACCCTCCTCTTTTCACAGCACGGGCTTGGGATCGGCCACGGCAGAGTTAAAAAATGTTGAAAACATTTCCCAAATTCCTCACCAAAATGGCTAGAAATATAGCGGCAACAAAACAAGATCCAAGGTCCCTCTGTAGGAGAAACAGAATAGTCAAGGCTTCACAAATTCTTCAGACACATCCAACTGTGGTGCTGAATGTGATAGTATGCTTGCTGCGGTAATTATTAGGCTTCTTTGGTTGAGATCCTGAGGAATCCCAATGAGCTTTTCCAAGGCCCTCCCTGACCGCAGTAGCAAATAGTTTTTACAGAGCTGGTTTGCTTGAACCAGCACCCAACCCTCCTCTTTTCACAGCACGGGCTTGGGACCGGCCACGGCAGAGTTAAAAAATGTTGAAAACATTTCCCAAATTCCTCACCAAAATGGCTAGAAATATAGCGGCAACAAAACAAGATCCAAGGTCCCACTGTAGGAGAAACAGAATAGTCAAGGCTTCACAAATTCTTCAGACACATCCAACTGTGGTGCTGAATGTGATGGTATGCTTTGTGCGGTTATTAGTAGGCTTCTTTGGTTGAGATCCTGAGGAATCCCAATGAGCTTTTCCAAGGCCCTCCCTGACCGCAGTAGCAAATAGTTTTTACAGAGCTGGTTTGCTTGCCCCAGCACCCAACCCTCCTCTTTTCACAGCACGGGCTTGGGACCGGCCACGGCAGAGTTAAAAAATGTTGAAAACATTTCCCAAATTCCTCACCAAAATGGCTAGAAATATAGCGGCAACAAAACAAGATCCAAGGTCCCACTGTAGGAGAAACAGAATAGTCAAGGCTTCACAAATTCTTCAGACACATCCAACTGTGGTGCTGAATGTGATAGTATGCTTGCTGCGGTAATTATTAGGCTTCTTTGGTTGAGATCCTGAGGAATCCCAATGAGCTTTTCCAAGGCCCTCCCTGACCGCAGTAGCAAATAGTTTTTACAGAGCTGGTTTGCTTGAACCAGCACCCAACCCTCCTCTTTTCACAGCACGGGCTTGGGACCGGCCACGGCAGAGTTAAAAAATGTTGAAAACATTTCCCAAATTCCTCACCAAAATGGCTAGAAAT
The DNA here is from genome assembly GCF_965119305.1 of Pelophylax lessonae. Taxonomy (NCBI): domain Eukaryota; kingdom Metazoa; phylum Chordata; class Amphibia; order Anura; family Ranidae; genus Pelophylax; species Pelophylax lessonae. Next base: position 175,824,272 of record NC_138771.1, read on the forward strand.
ATAGCGGCAACAAAACAAGATCCAAGGTCCCACTGTAGGAGAAACAGAATAGTCAAGGCTTCACAAATTCTTCAGACACATCCAACTGTGGTGCTGAATGTGATGGTATGCTTTGTGCGGTTATTAGTAGGCTTCTTTGGTTGAGATCCTGAGGAATCCCAATGAGCTTTTCCAAGGCCCTCCCTGACCGCAGTAGCAAATAGTTTTTACAGAGCTGGTTTGCTTGCCCCAGCACCCAACCCTCCTCTTTTCACAGCACGGGCTTGGGACCGGCCACGGCAGAGTTAAAAAATGTTGAAAACATTTCCCAAATTCCTCACCAAAATGGCTAGAAATATAGCGGCAACAAAACAAGATCCAAGGTCCCACTGTAGGAGAAACAGAATAGTCAAGGCTTCACAAATTCTTCAGACACATCCAACTGTGGTGCTGAAAGTGATAGTATGCTTGCTGCCGTTATTATTAGGCTTCTTTGGTTGAGATCCTGAGGAATCCCAATGAGCTTTTCCAAGGCCCTCCCTGACCGCAGTAGCAAATAGTTTTTACAGAGCTGGTTTGCTTGTCCCAGCACCCAACCCTCCTCTTTCCACAGCACGGGCTTGGGACCGGCCACAGCAGAGTTAAAAAATGTTGAAAACATTTCCCAAATTCCTCACCAAAATGGCTAGAAATATAGCGGCAACAAAACAAGATCCATGGTCCCACTGTAGGAGAAACAGAATAGTCAAGGCTTCACAAATTCTTCAGACACATCCAAACTGTGGTGCTGAATGTGATAGTATGCTTGCTGCGGTTATTAGTAGGCTTCTTTGGTTGAGATCCTGAGGAATCCCAATGAGCTTTTCCAAGGCCCTCCCTGACCGCAGTAGCAAATAGTTTTTACAGAGCTGGTTTGCTAGTCCCAGCACCCAACCCTCCTCTTTTCACAGCACGGGCTTGGGACCGGCCACGGCAGAGTTAAAAAATGTTGAAAACATTTCCCAAATTCCTCACCAAAATGGCTAGAAATATAGCGGCAACAAAACAAGATCCAAGGTCCCACTGTAGGAGAAACAGAATAGTCAAGGCTTCACAAATTCTTCAGACACATCCAAACTGTGGTGCTGAATGTGATAGTATGCTTGCTGCGGTTATTAGTAGGCTTCTTTGGTTGAGATCCTGAGGAATCCCAATGAGCTTTTCCAAGGCCCTCCCTGACCGCAGTAGCAAATAGTTTTTACAGAGCTGGTTTGCTAGTCCCAGCACCCAACCCTCCTCTTTTCACAGCACGGGCTTGGGAGCGGCCACGGCAGAGTTAAAAAATGTTGAAAACATTTCCCAAATTCCTCACCAAAATGGCTAGAAATATAGCGGCAACAAAACAAGATCCAAGGTCCCTCTGTAGGAGAAACAGAATAGTCAAGGCTTCACAAATTCTTCAGACACATCCAACTGTGGTGCTAAATGTGATAGTATGCTTGCTGCGGTTATTATTAGGCTTCTTTGGTTGAGATCCTGAGGAATCCCAATGAGCTTTTCCAAGGCCCTCCCTGACCGCAGTAGCAAATAGTTTTTACAGAGCTGGTTTGCTTGAACCAGCACCCAACCCTCCTCTTTTTACAGCACGGGCTTGGGACCGGCCACGGCAGAGTTAAAAAATGTTGAAAACATTTCCCAAATTCCTCACCAAAATGGCTAGAAATATAGCGGCAACAAAACAAGATCCAAGGTCCCACTGTAGGAGAAACAGAATAGTCAAGGCTTCACAAATTCTTCAGACACATCCAACTGTGGTGCTGAATGTGATGGTATGCTTTGTGCGGTTATTAGTAGGCTTCTTTGGTTGAGATCCTGAGGAATCCCAATGAGCTTTTCCAAGGCCCTCCATGACCGCAGTAGCAAATAGTTTTTACAGAGCTGGTTTGCTTGCCCCAGCACCCAACCCTCCTCTTTTCACAGCACGGGCTTGGGACCGGCCACGGCAGAGTTAAAAAATGTTGAAAACATTTCCCAAATTCCTCACCAAAATGGCTAGAAATATAGCGGCAACAAAACAAGATCCAAGGTCCCACTGTAGGAGAAACAGAATAGTCAAGGCTTCACAAATTCTTCAGACACATCCAACTGTGGTGCTGAATGTGATAGTATGCTTGCTGCGGTTATTAGTAGGCTTCTTTGGTTGAGATCCTGAGGAATCCCAATGAGCTTTTCCAAGGCCCTCCCTGACCGCAGTAGCAAATAGTTTTTACAGAGCTGGTTTGCTTGTCCCAGCACCCAACCCTCCTTTTTTCACAGCACAGGCTTGGGACCGGCCACGGCAGAGTTAAAAAATGTTGAAAACATTTCCCAAATTCCTCACCAAAATGGCTAGAAATATAGCGGCAACAAAACAAGATCCAAGGTCCCACTGTAGGAGAAACAGAATAGTCAAGGCTTCACAAATCCTTCAGACACATCCAACTGTGGTGCTGAATGTGATAGTATGCTTGCTGCGGTTATTAGTAGGCTTCTTTGGTTGAGATCCTGAGGAATCCCAATGAGCTTTTCCAAGGCCCTCCCTGACCGCAGTAGCAAATAGTTTTTACAGAGCTGGTTTGCTTGCCCCAGCACCCAACCCTCCTCTTTTCACAGCACGGGCTTGGGACCGGCCACGGCAGAGTTAAAAAATGTTGAAAACATTTCCCAAATTCCTCACCAAAATGGCTAAAAATATAGCGGCAACAAAACATGATCCAATGTCCCACTGTAGGAGAAACAGAATAGTCAAGGCTTCACAAATTCTTCAGACACATCCAACTGTGGTGCTGAATGTGATAGTATGCTTGCTGCGGTTATTAGTCGGCTTCTTTGGTTGAGATCCTGAGGAATCCCAATGAGCTTTTCCAAGGCCCTCCCTGACCGCAGTAGCAAATCGTTTTTACAGAGCTGGTTTGCTTGTCCCAGCACCCAACCCTCCACTTTTCACAGCACGGGCTTGGGACCGGCCATGGCAGAGTGAAAAAATGTTGAAAACATTTCCCAAATTCCTCACCAAAATGGCTAGAAATATAGCGGCAACAAAACAAGATCCAAGGTCCCACTGTAGGAGAAACAGAATAGTCAAGGCTTCACAAATTCTTCAGACACATCCAACTGTGGTGCTGAATGTGATAATATGCTTGCTGCGGTTATTAGTAAGCTTCTTTGGTTGAGATCCTGAGGAATCCCAATGAGCTTTTCCAAGGCCCTCCCTGACCGCAGTAGCAAATAGTTTTTACAGAGCTGGTTTGCTTGTCCCAGCACCCAACCCTCCTCTTTTCACAGCACAGGCTTGGGACCGGCCACGGCAGAGTTAAAAAATTTTGAAAACATTTCCCAAATTCCTCACCAAAATGGCTAGAAATATAGCGGCAACAAAACAAGATCCAAGGTCCCACTGTAGGAGAAAGAGAATAGTCAAGGCTTCACAAATTCTTCAGACACATCCAACTGTGGTGCTGAATGTGATAGTATGCTTGCTGCGGTTATTAGTAGGCTTCTTTGGTTGAGATCCTGAGGAATCCCAATGAGCTTTTCCAAGGCCCTCCCTGACCGCAGTAGCAAATAGTTTTTACAGAGCTGGTTTGCTTGTCCCAGCACCCAACCCTCCTCTTTTCACAGCACGGGCTTGGGACCGGCCACGGCAGAGTTAAAAAATGTTGAAAACATTTCCCAAATTCCTCACCAAAATGGCTAGAAATATAGCGGCAACAAAACAAGATCCAAGGTCCCACTGTAGGAGAAACAGAATAGTCAAGGCTTCACAAATTCTTCAGACACATCCAACTGTGGTGCTGAATGTGATAGTATGCTTGCTGCCGTTATTATTAGGCTTCTTTGGTTGAGATCCTGAGGAATCCCAATGAGCTTTTCCAAGGCCCTCCCTGACCGCAGTAGCAAATAGTTTTTACAGAGCTGGTTTGCTTGTCCCAGCACCCAACCCTCCTCTTTTCACAGCACGGGCTTGGGACCGGCCACGGCAGAGTTAAAAAATGTTGAAAACATTTCCCAAATTCCTCACCAAAATGGCTAGAAATATAGCGGCAACAAAACAAGATCCAAGGTCCCACTGTAGGAGAAACAGAATAGTCAAGGCTTCACAAATTCTTCAGACACATTCAAACTGTGGTGCTGAATGTGATAGTATGCTTGCTGCGGTTATTAGTAGGCTTCTTTGGTTGAGATCCTGAGGAATCCCAATGAGCTTTTCCAAGGCCCTCCCTGACCGCAGTAGCAAATAGTTTTTACAGAGCTGGTTTGCTAGTCCCAGCACCCAACCCTCCTCTTTTCACAGCACGGGCTTGGGACCGGCCACGGCAGAGTTAAAAAATGTTGAAAACATTTCCCAAATTCCTCACCAAAATGGCTAGAAATATAGCGGCAACAAAACAAGATCCAAGGTCCCACTGTAGGAGAAACAGAATAGTCAAGGCTTCACAAATTCTTCAGACACATCCAACTGTGGTGCTGAATGTGATGGTATGCTTTGTGCGGTTATTAGTAGGCTTCTTTGGTTGAGATCCTGAGGAATCCCAATGAGCTTTTCCAAGGCCCTCCCTGACCGCAGTAGCAAATAGTTTTTACAGAGCTGGTTTGCTTGTCCCAGCACCCAACCCTCCTCTTTTCACAGCACGGGCTTGGGACCGGCCACGGCAGAGTTAAAAAATGTTGAAAACATTTCCCAAATTCCTCACCAAAATGGCTAGAAATATAGCGGCAACAAAACAAGATCCAAGGTCCCACTGTAGGAGAAACAGAATAGTCAAGGCTTCACAAATTCTTCAGACACATCCAACTGTGGTGCTGAATGTGATAGTATGCTTGCTGCGGTTATTAGTAGGCTTCTTTGGTTGAGATCCTGAGGAATCCCAATGAGCTTTTCCAAGGCCCTCCCTGACCGCAGTAGCAAATAGTTTTTACAGAGCTGGTTTGCTTGCCCCAGCACCCAACCCTCCTCTTTTCACAGCACGTGCTTGGGACCGGCCACGGCAGAGTTAAAAAATGTTGAAAACATTTCCCAAATTCCTCACCAAAATGGCTAGAAATATAGCGGCAACAAAACAAGATCCAAGGTCCCACTGTAGGAGAAACAGAATAGTCAAGGCTTCACAAATTCTTCAAACACATCCAACTGTGGTGCTGAATGTGAAAGTATGCTTGCTGCAGTTATTAGTAGGCTTCTTTGGTTGAGATCCTGAGGAATCCCAATGAGCTTTTCCAAGGCCCTCCCTGACCGCAGTAGCAAATCGTTTTTACAGAGCTGGTTTGCTTGTCCCAGCACCCAACCCTCCTCTTTTCACAGCACGGGCTTGGGACCGGCCACGGCAGAGTTAAAAAATGTTGAAAACATTTCCCAAATTCCTCACCAAAATGGCTAGAAATATAGCGACAACAAAACAAGATCCAAGGTCCCACTGTAGGAGAAACAGAATAGTCAAGGCTTCACAAATTCTTCAGACACATCCAACTGTGGTGCTGAATGTGATGGTATGCTTTGTGCGGTTATTAGTAGGCTTCTTTGGTTGAGATCCTGAGGAATCCCAATGAGCTTTTCCAAGGCCCTCCCTGACCGCAGTAGCAAATAGTTTTTACAGAGCTGGTTTGCTTGTCCCAGCACCCAACCCTCCTCTTTTCACAGCACGGGCTTGGGACCGGCCACGGCAGAGTTAAAAAATGTTGAAAACATTTCCCAAATTCCTCACCAAAATGGCTAGAAATATAGCGGCAACAAAACAAGATCCAAGGTCCCACTGTAGGAGAAACAGAATAGTCAAGGCTTCACAAATTCTTCAGACACATCCAACTGTGGTGCTGAATGTGATAGTATGCTTGCTGCCGTTATTATTAGGCTTCTTTGGTTGAGATCCTGAGGAATCCCAATGAGCTTTTCCAAGGCCCTCCATGACCGCAGTAGCAAATAGTTTTTACAGAGCTGGTTTGCTTGTCCCAGCACCCAACCCTCCTCTTTTCACAGCACGGGCTTGGGACCGGCCACGGCAGAGTTAAAAAATGTTGAAAACATTTCCCAAATTCCTCACCAAAATGGCTAGAAATATAGCGGCAACAAAACAAGATCCAAGGTCCCACTGTAGGAGAAACAGAATAGTCAAGGCTTCACAAATTCTTCAGACACATCCAACTGTGGTGCTGAATCTGAAAGTATGCTTGCTGCGGTTATTAGTAGGCTTCTTTGGTTGAGATCCTGAGGAATCCCAATGAGCTTTTCCAAGGCCCTCCCTGACCGCAGTAGCAAATCGTTTTTACAGAGCTGGTTTGCTTGTCCCAGCACCCAACCCTCCTCTTTTCACAGCACGGGCTTGGGACCGGCCACGGCAGAGTTAAAAAATGTTTAAAACATTTCCCAAATTCCTCACCAAAATGGCTAGAAATATAGCGACAACAAAACAAGATCCAAGGTCCCACTGTAGGAGAAAAAGAATAGTCAAGGCTTTACAAATTCTTCAGACACATCCAAACTGTGGTGCTGAATGTGATAGTATGCTTGCTGCGGTTATTAGTAGGCTTCTTTGGTTGAGATCCTGAGGAATCCCAATGAGCTTTTCCAAGGCCCTCCCTGACCGCAGTAGCAAATAGTTTTTACAGAGCTGGTTTGCTAGTCCCAGCACCAAACCCTCCTCTTTTCACAGCACGGGCTTGGGACCGGCCACGGCAGAGTTAAAAAATGTTGAAAACATTTCCCAAATTCCTCACCAAAATGGCTAGAAATATAGCGGCAACAAAACAAGATCCAAGGTCCCTCTGTAGGAGAAACAGAATAGTCAAGGCTTCACAAATTCTTCAGACACATCCAACTGTGGTGCTGAATGTGATAGTATGCTTGCTGCGGTTATTAGTAGGCTTCTTTGGTTGAGATCCTGAGGAATCCCAATGAGCTTTTCCAAGGCCCTCCCTGACCGCAGTAGCAAATAGTTTTTACAGAGCTGGTTTGCTTGAACCAGCACCCAACCCTCCTCTTTTCACAGCACGGGCTTGGGACCGGCCACGGCAGAGTTAAAAAATGTTGAAAACATTTCCCAAATTCCTCACCAAAATGGCTAGAAATATAGCGGCAACAAAACAAGATCCAAGGTCCCACTGTAGGAGAAACAGAATAGTTAAGGCTTCACAAATTCTTCAGACACATCCAACTGTGGTGCTGAATGTGATAGTATGCTTGCTGCGGTTATTAGTAGGCTTCTTTGGTTGAGATCCTGAGAAATCCCAATGAGCTTTTCCAAGGCCCTCCCTGACCGCAGTAGCAAATAGTTTTTACAGAGCTGGTTTGCTTGAACCAGCACCCAACCCTCCTCTTTTCACAGCACGGGCTTGGGACCGGCCACGGCAGAGTTAAAAAATGTTGAAAACATTTCCCAAATTCCTCACCAAAATGGCTAGAAATATAGCGGCAACAAAACAAGATCCAAGGTCCCACTGTAGGAGAAACAGAATAGTCAAGGCTTCACAAATTCTTCAGACACATCCAACTGTGGTGCTGAATGTGATGGTATGCTTTGTAAGGTTATTAGTAGGCTTCTTTGGTTGAGATCCTGAGGAATCCCAATGAGCTTTTCCAAGGCCCTCCATGACCGCAGTAGAAAATAGTTTTTACAGAGCTGGTTTGCTTGCCCCAGCACCCAACCCTCCTCTTTTCACAGCACGGGCTTGGGACCGGCCACGGCAGAGTTAAAAAATGTTGAAAACATTTCCCAAATTCCTCACCAAAATGGCTAGAAATATAGCGGCAACAAAACAAGATCCAAGGTCCCACTGTAGGAAAAACAGAATAGTCAAGGCTTCACAAATTCTTCAGACACATCCAACTGTGGTGCTGAATGTGATAGTATGCTTGCTGCGGTTATTAGTAGGCTTCTTTGGTTGAGATCCTGAGGAATCCCAATGAGCTTTTCCAAGGCCCTCCCTGACCGCAGTAGCAAATAGTTTTTACAGAGCTGGTTTGCTTGTCCCAGCACCCAACCCTCCTCTTTTCACAGCACGGGCTTGGGACCGGCCACGGCAGAGTTAAAAAATGTTGAAAACATTTCCCAAATTCCTCACCAAAATGGCTAGAAATATAGCGGCAACAAAACAAGATCCAAGGTCCCACTGTAGGAGAAACAGAATAGTCAAGGCTTCACAAATTCTTCAGACACATTCAACTGTGGTGCTGAATGTGATAGTATGCTTGCTGCGGTTATTAGTCGGCTTCTTTGGTTGAGATCCTGAGGAATCCCAATGAGCTTTTCCAAGGCCCTCCCTGACCGCAGTAGCAAATCGTTTTTACAGAGCTGGTTTGCTTGTCCCAGCACCCAACCCTCCTCTTTTCACAGCACGGGCTTGGGACCGGCCATGGCAGATTGAAAAAATGTTGAAAACATTTCCCAAATTCCTCACCAAAATGGCTAGAAATATAGCGGCAACAAAACAAGATCCAAGGTCCCACTGTAGGAGAAACAGAATAGTCAAGGCTTCCCAAATTCTTCAGACACATCCAACTGTGGTGCTGAATGTGATAATATGCTTGCTGCGGTTATTAGTAGGCTTCTTTGGTTGAGATCCTGAGGAATCCCAATGAGCTTTTCCAAGGCCCTCCCTGACCGCAGTAGCAAATAGTTTTTACAGAGCTGGTTTGCTTGTCCCAGCACCCAACCCTCCTCTTTTAACAGCACGGGCTTGGGACCGGCCACGGCAGAGTTAAAAAATGTTGAAAACATTTCCCAAATTCCTCACCAAAATGGCTAGAAATATAGCGGCAACAAAACAAGATCCAAGGTCCCACTGTAGGAGAAACAGAATAGTCAAGGCTTCACAAATTCTTCAGACACATTCAACTGTGGTGCTGAATGTGATAGTATGCTTGCTGCGGTTATTAGTCGGCTTCTTTGGTTGAGATCCTGAGGAATCCCAATGAGCTTTTCCAAGGCCCTCCCTGACCGCAGTAGCAAATCGTTTTTACAGAGCTGGTTTGCTTGTCCCAGCACCCAACCCTCCTCTTTTCACAGCACGGGCTTGGGACCGGCCATGGCAGATTGAAAAAATGTTGAAAACATTTCCCAAATTCCTCACCAAAATGGCTAGAAATATAGCGGCAACAAAACAAGATCCAAGGTCCCACTGTAGGAGAAACAGAATAGTCAAGGCTTCCCAAATTCTTCAGACACATCCAACTGTGGTGCTGAATGTGATAATATGCTTGCTGCGGTTATTAGTAGGCTTCTTTGGTTGAGATCCTGAGGAATCCCAATGAGCTTTTCCAAGGCCCTCCCTGACCGCAGTAGCTTTTATTTTTTACAGAGCTGGTTTGCTTGTCCCAGCACAAAACCCTCCTCTTTTAACAGCACGGGCTTGGGACCGGCCACGGCAGAGTTAAAAAATGTTGAAAACATTTCCCAAATTCCTCACCAAAATGGCTAGAAATATAGCGGCAACAAAACAAGATCCAAGGTCCCACTGTAGGAGAAACAGAATAGTCAAGGCTTCACAAATTCTTCAGACACATCCAACTGTGGTGCTGAATGTGATAGTATGCTTGCTGCGGTTATTAGTAGGCTTCTTCGGTTGAGATCCTGAGGAATCCCAATGAGCTTTTCCAAGGCCCTCCCTGACCGCAGTAGCAAATAGTTTTTACAGAGCTGGTTTGCTTGTCCCAGCACCCAACCCTCCTCTTTTCACAGCACGGGCTTGGGACCGGCCACGGCAGAGTTAAAAAATGTTGAAAACATTTCCCAAATTCCTCACCAAAATGGCTAGAAATATAGCGGCAACAAAACAAGATCCAAGGTCCCACTGTAGGAGAAACAGAATAGTAAAGGCTTCTCAAATTCTTCAGACACATCCAAACTGTGGTGCTAAATGTGATAGTATGCTTGCTGCAGTTATTAGTAGGCTTCTTTGGTTGAGATCCTGAGGAATCCCAATGAGCTTTTCCAAGGCCCTCCCTGACCGCAGTAGCAAATAGTTTTTACAGAGCTGGTTTGCTTGCCCCAGCACCCAACCCTCCTCTTTTCACAGCACGGGCTTGGGACCGGCCACGGCAGAGTTAAAAAATGTTGAAAACATTTCCCAAATTCCTCACCAAAATGGCTAGAAATATAGCGGCAACAAAACAAGATCCAAGGTCCCACTGTAGGAGAAACAGAATAGTCAAGACTTCACAAATTCTTCAGACACATCCAACTGTGGTGCTGAATGTGATAGTATGCTTGCTGCCGTTATTATTAGGCTTCTTTGGTTGAGATCCTGAGGAATCCCAATGAGCTTTTCCAAGGCCCTCCCTGACCGCAGTAGCAAATAGTTTTTACAGAGCTGGTTTGCTTGTCCCAGCACCCAACCCTCCTCTTTTCACAGCACGGGCTTGGGACCGGCCACGGCAGAGTTAAAAAATGTTGAAAACATTTCCCAAATTCCTCACCAAAATGGCTAGAAATATAGCGGCAACAAAACAAGATCCAAGGTCCCACTGTAGGAGAAACAGAATAGTCAAGGCTTCACAAATTCTTCAGACACATCCAACTGTGGTGCTGAATGTGAAAGTATGCTTGCTGCGGTTATTAGTAGGCTTCTTTGGTTGAGATCCTGAGGAATCCCAATGAGCTTTTCCAAAGCCCTCCCTGACCGCAGTAGCAAATAGTTTTTACAGAGCTGGTTTGCTTGTCCCAGCACCCAACCCTCCTCTTTTCACAGCACGGGCTTGGGACCGGCCACAGCAGAGTTAAAAAATGTTGAAAACATTTCCCAAATTCCTCACCAAAATGGCTAGAAATATAGCGGCAACAAAACAAGATCCAAGGTCCCACTGTAGGAGAAACAGAATAGTCAAGGCTTCACAAACTCTTCAGACACATCCAAACTGTGGTGCTGAATGTGATAGTATGCTTTCTGCGGTAATAAGTAGGCTTCTTTGGTTGGGATCCTGAGGAATCCCAATGAGCTTTTCCAAGGCCCTCCTTGACCGCAGTAGCAAATAGTTTTTACAGAGCTGGTTTGCTTGTCCCAGCACCCAACCCTCCTCTTTTCACAGCACGGGCTTGGGACCGGCCACGGCAGAGTTAAAAAATGTTGAAAACATTTCCCAAATTCCTCACCAAAATGACTAGAAATATAGCGGCAACAAAACAAGAACCAAGGTCCCACTGTAGGAGAAAAAGAATAGTCAAGGCTTCACAAATTCTTCAGACACATCCAACTGTGGTGCTGAATGTGATGGTACGCTTTGTGCGGTTATTAGTAGGCTTCTTTGGTTGAGATCCTGAGGAATCCCAATGAGCTTTTCCAAGGCCCTCCCTGACCGCAGTAGCAAATAGTTTTTACAGAGCTGGTTTGCTTGTCCCAGCACCCAACCCTCCTCTTTTCACAGCACGGGCTTGGGACCGGCCACGGCAGAGTTAAAAAATGTTGAAAACATTTCCCAAATTCCTCACCAAAATGGCTAGAAATATAGCGGCAACAAAACAAGATCCAAGGTCCCACTGTAGGAGAAACAGAATAGTCAAGGCTTCACAAATTCTTCAGACACATCCAAACTGTGGTGCTAAATGTGATAGTATGCTTGCTGCGGTTATTAGTAGGCTTCTTTGGTTGAGATCCTGAGGAATCCCAATGAGCTTTTCCAAGGCCCTCCCTGACCGCAGTAGCAAATAGTTTTTACAGAGCTGGTTTGCTAGTCCCAGCACCCAACCCTCCTCTTTTCACAGCACGGGCTTGGGACCGGCCACGGCAGAGTTAAAAGATGTTGAAAACATTTCCCAAATTCCTCACCAAAATGGCTAGAAATATAGCGGCAACAAAACAAGATCCAAGGTCCCTCTGTAGGAGAAACAGAATAGTCAAGGCTTCACAAATTCTTCAGACACATCCAACTGTGGTGCTGAATGTGATAGTATGCTTGCTGCGGTTATTAGTAGGCTTCTTTGGTTGAGATCCTGAGGAATCCCAATGAGCTTTTCCAAGGCCCTCCCTGACCGCAGTAGCAAATAGTTTTTACAGAGCTGGTTTGCTTGAACCAGCACCCAACCCTCCTCTTTTCACAGCATGGGCTTGGGACCGACCACGGCAGAGTTAAAAAATGTTGAAAACATTTCCCAAATTCCTCACCAAAATGGCTAGAAATATAGCGGCAACAAAACAAGATCCAAGGTCCCACTGTAGGAGAAACAGAATAGTCAAGGCTTCACAAATTCTTCAGACACATCCAACTGTGGTGCTGAATGAGATAGTATGCTTGCTGCGGTTATTAGTAGGCTTCTTTGGTTGAGATCCTGAGGAATCCCAATGAGCTTTTCCAAGGCCCTCCCTGACCGCAGTAGCAAATAGTTTTTACAGAGCTGGTTTGCTTGAACCAGCACCCAACCCTCCTCTTTTCACAGCACGGGCTTGGGACCCGCCACGGCAGAGTTAAAAAATGTTGAAAACATTTCCCAAATTCCTCACCAAAATGGCTAGAAATATAGCGGCAACAAAACAAGATCCAAGGTCCCACTGTAGGAGAAACATAATAGTCAAGGCTTCACAAATTCTTCAGACACATCCAACTGTGGTGCTGAATGTGATAGTATGCTTGCTGCGGTTATTAGTAGGCTTCTTTGGTTGAGATCCTGAGGAATCCCAATGAGCTTTTCCAAGGCCCTCCCTGACCGCAGTAGCAAATAGTTTTTACAGAGCTGGTTTGCTTGAACCAGCACCCAACCCTCCTCTTTTCACAGCACGGGCTTGGGACCGGCCACGGCAGAGTTAAAAAATGTTGAAAACATTTCCAAAATTCCTCACCAAAATGGCTAGAAATATAGCGGCAACAAAACAAGATCCAAGGTCCCACTGTAGGAGAAACAGAATAGTCAAGGCTTCACAAATTCTTCAGACACATCCAACTGTGGTGCTGAATGTGATGGTATGCTTTGTGCGGTTATTAGTAGGCTTCTTTGGTTGAGATCCTGAGGAATCCCAATGAGCTTTTCCAAGGCCCTCCATGACCGCAGTAGCAAATAGTTTTTACAGAGCTGGTTTGCTTGCCCCAGCACCCAACCCTCCTCTTTTCACAGCACGGGCTTGGGACCGGCCACGGCAGAGTTAAAAAATGTTGAAAACATTTCCCAAATTCCTCACCAAAATGGCTAGAAATATAGCGGCAACAAAACAAGATCCAAGGTCCCACTGTAGGAGAAACAGAATAGTCAAGGCTTCACAAATTCTTCAGACACATCCAACTGTGGTGCTGAATGTGATAGTATGCTTGCTGCGGTTATTAGTAGGCTTCTTTGGTTGAGATCCTGAGGAATCCCAATGAGCTTTTCCAAGGCCCTCCCTGACCGCAGTAGCAAATAGTTTTTACAGAGCTGGTTTGCTTGTCCCAGCACCCAACCCTCCTCTTTTCACAGCACGGGCTTGGGACCGGCCACGGCAGAGTTAAAAAATGTTGAAAACATTTCCCAAATTCCTCACCAAAATGGCTAGAAATATAGCGGCAACAAAACAAGATCCAAGGTCCCACTGTAGGAGAAACAGAATAGTCAAGGCTTCACAAATTCTTCAGACACATCCAACTGTGGTGCTGAATGTGATAGTATGCTTGCTGCGGTTATTAGTAGGCTTCTTTGGTTGAGATCCTGAGGAATCCCAATGAGCTTTTCCAAGGCCCTCCCTGACCGCAGTAGCAAATAGTTTTTACAGAGCTGGTTTGCTTGTCCCAGCACCTAACCCTCCTCTTTTCACAGCACGGGCTTGGGACCGGCCACGGCAGAGTTAAAAAATGTTGAAAACATTTCCCAAATTCCTCACCAAAATGGCTAGAAATATAGCGGCAACAAAACAAGATCCAAGGTCCCACTGTAGGAGAAACAGAATAGTCAAGGCTTCACAAATTCTTCAGACACATCCAACTGTGGTGCTGAATGTGAAAGTATGCTTGCTGCGGTTATTAGTAGGCTTCTTTGGTTGAGATCCTGAGGAATCCCAATGAGCTTTTCCAAGGCCCTTCCTGACCGCAGTAGCAAATAGTTTTTACAGAGCTGGTTTGCTTGTCCCAGCACCCAACCCTCCTCTTTTCACAGCACGGGCTTGGGACCGGCCACGGCAGAGTTAAAAAATGTTGAAAACATTTCCCAAATTCCTCACCAAAATGGCTAGTAATATAGCGGCAACAAAACAAGATCCAAGGTCCCACTGTAGGAGAAACAGAATAGTCAAGGCTTTACAAATTCTTCAGACACATCCAAACTGTGGTGCTGAATGTGATAGTATGCTTGCTGCGGTTATTAGTAGGCTTCTTTGGTTGAGATCCTGAGGAATCCCAATGAGCTTTTCCAAGGCCCTCCCTGACCGCAGTAGCAAATAGTTTTTACAGAGCTGGTTTGCTAGTCCCAGCACCAAACCCTCCTCTTTTCACAGCACGGGCTTGGGACCGGCCACGGCAGAGTTAAAAAATGTTGAAAACATTTCCCAAATTCCTCACCAAAATGGCTAGAAATATAGCGGCAACAAAACAAGATCCAAGGTCCCTCTGTAGGAGAAACAGAATAGTCAAGGCTTCACAAATTCTTCAGACACATCCAACTGTGGTGCTGAATGTGATAGTATGCTTGCTGCGGTTATTAGTAGGCTTCTTTGGTTGAGATCCTGAGGAATCCCAATGAGCTTTTCCAAGGCCCTCCCTGACCGCAGTAGCAAATAGTTTTTACAGAGCTGGTTTGCTTGAACCAGCACCCAACCCTCCTCTTTTCACAGCACGGGCTTGGGACCGGCCACGGCAGAGTTAAAAAATGTTGAAAACATTTCCCAAATTCCTCACCAAAATGGCTAGAAATATAGCGGCAACAAAACAAGATCCAAGGTCCCACTGTAGGAGAAACAGAATAGTTAAGGCTTCACAAATTCTTCAGACACATCCAACTGTGGTGCTGAATGTGATAGTATGCTTGCTGCGGTTATTAGTAGGCTTCTTTGGTTGAGATCCTGAGAAATCCCAATGAGCTTTTCCAAGGCCCTCCCTGACCGCAGTAGCAAATAGTTTTTACAGAGCTGGTTTGCTTGAACCAGCACCCAACCCTCCTCTTTTCACAGCACGGGCTTGGGACCGGCCACGGCAGAGTTAAAAAATGTTGAAAACATTTCCCAAATTCCTCACCAAAATGGCTAGAAATATAGCGGCAACAAAACAAGATCCAAGGTCCCACTGTAGGAGAAACAGAATAGTCAAGGCTTCACAAATTCTTCAGACACATCCAACTGTGGTGCTGAATGTGATGGTATGCTTTGTAAGGTTATTAGTAGGCTTCTTTGGTTGAGATCCTGAGGAATCCCAATGAGCTTTTCCAAGGCCCTCCATGACCGCAGTAGAAAATAGTTTTTACAGAGCTGGTTTGCTTGCCCCAGCACCCAACCCTCCTCTTTTCACAGCACGGGCTTGGGACCGGCCACGGCAGAGTTAAAAAATGTTGAAAACATTTCCCAAATTCCTCACCAAAATGGCTAGAAATATAGCGGCAACAAAACAAGATCCAAGGTCCCACTGTAGGAAAAACAGAATAGTCAAGGCTTCACAAATTCTTCAGACACATCCAACTGTGGTGCTGAATGTGATAGTATGCTTGCTGCGGTTATTAGTAGGCTTCTTTGGTTGAGATCCTGAGGAATCCCAATGAGCTTTTCCAAGGCCCTCCCTGACCGCAGTAGCAAATAGTTTTTACAGAGCTGGTTTGCTTGTCCCAGCACCCAACCCTCCTCTTTTCACAGCACGGGCTTGGGACCGGCCACGGCAGAGTTAAAAAATGTTGAAAACATTTCCCAAATTCCTCACCAAAATGGCTAGAAAAATAGCGGCAACAAAACAAGATCCAAGGTCCCACTGTAGGAGAAACAGAATAGTCAAGGCTTCACAAATTCTTCAGACACATTCAACTGTGGTGCTGAATGTGATAGTATGCTTGCTGCGGTTATTAGTCGGCTTCTTTGGTTGAGATCCTGAGGAATCCCAATGAGCTTTTCCAAGGCCCTCCCTGACCGCAGTAGCAAATCGTTTTTACAGAGCTGGTTTGCTTGTCCCAGCACCCAACCCTCCTCTTTTCACAGCACGGGCTTGGGACCGGCCATGGCAGATTGAAAAAATGTTGAAAACATTTCCCAAATTCCTCACCAAAATGGCTAGAAATATAGCGGCAACAAAACAAGATCCAAGGTCCCACTGTAGGAGAAACAGAATAGTCAAGGCTTCCCAAATTCTTCAGACACATCCAACTGTGGTGCTGAATGTGATAATATGCTTGCTGCGGTTATTAGTAGGCTTCTTTGGTTGAGATCCTGAGGAATCCCAATGAGCTTTTCCAAGGCCCTCCCTGACCGCAGTAGCAAATAGTTTTTACAGAGCTGGTTTGCTAGTCCCAGCACCAAACCCTCCTCTTTTCACAGCACGGGCTTGGGACCGGCCACGGCAGAGTTAAAAAATGTTGAAAACATTTCCCAAATTCCTCACCAAAATGGCTAGTAATATAGCGGCAACAAAACAAGATCCAAGGTCCCACTGTAGGAGAAACAGAATAGTCAAGGCTTCACAAATTCTTCAGACACATCCAAACTGTGGTGCTGAATGTGATAGTATGCTTGCTGCGGTTATTAGTAGGCTTCTTTGGTTGAGATCCTGAGGAATCCCAATGAGCTTTTCCAAGGCCCTCCCTGACCGCAGTAGCAAATAGTTTTTACAGAGCTGGTTTGCTAGTCCCAGCACCCAACCCTCCTCTTTTCACAGCACGGGCTTGGGACCGGCCATGGCAGAGTTAAAAAATGTTGAAAACATTTCCCAAATTCCTCACCAAAATGGCTAGAAATATAGCGGCAACAAAACAAGATCCAAGGTCCCTCTGTAGGAGAAACAGAATAGTCAAGGCTTCACAAATTCTTCAGACACATCCAACTGTGGTGCTGAATGTGATAGTATGCTTGCTGCGGTTATTAGTAGGCTTCTTTGGTTGAGATCCTGAGGAATCCCAATGAGCTTTTCCAAGGCCCTCCCTGACCGCAGTAGCAAATAGTTTTTACAGAGCTGGTTTGCTTGTCCCAGCACCCAACCCTCCTCTTTTCACAGCACGGGCTTGGGACCGGCCACGGCAGAGTTAAAAAATGTTGAAAACATTTCCCAAATTCCTCACCAAAATGGCTAGAAAAATAGCGGCAACAAAACAAGATCCAAGGTCCCACTGTAGGAGAAACGGAATAGTCAAGGCTTCACAAATTCTTCAGACACATCCAACTGTGGTGCTGAATGTGATAGTATGCTTGCTGCGGTTATTAGTAGGCTTCTTTGGTTGAGATCCTGAGGAATCCCAATGAGCTTTTCCAAGGCCCT
This sequence comes from Pelophylax lessonae, assembly GCF_965119305.1. Lineage (NCBI taxonomy): Eukaryota > Metazoa > Chordata > Amphibia > Anura > Ranidae > Pelophylax > Pelophylax lessonae. The sequence goes on from NC_138771.1 coordinate 175,841,598, forward strand.
CCCTGACCGCAGTAGCAAATAGTTTTTACAGAGCTGGTTTGCTTGTCCCAGAACCCAACCCTCCTCTTTTCACAGCACGGGCTTGGGACCGGCCACGGCAGAGTTAAAAAATGTTGAAAACATTTCCCAAATTCCTCACCAAAATGGCTAGAAAAATAGCGGCAACAAAACAAGATCCAAGGTCCCACTGTAGGAGAAACAGAATAGTCAAGGCTTCCCAAATTCTTCAGACACATCCAACTGTGGTGCTGAATGTGATAATATGCTTGCTGCGGTTATTAGTAGGCTTCTTTGGTTGAGATCCTGAGGAATCCCAATGAGCTTTTCCAAGGCCCTCCCTGACCGCAGTAGCAAATAGTTTTTACAGAGCTGGTTTGCTAGTCCCAGCACCAAACCCTCCTCTTTTCACAGCACGGGCTTGGGACCGGCCACGGCAGAGTTAAAAAATGTTGAAAACATTTCCCAAATTCCTCACCAAAATGGCTAGATATATAGCGGCAACAAAACAAGATCCAAGGTCCCTCTGTAGGAGAAACAGAATAGTCAAGGCTTCACAAATTCTTCAGACACATCCAACTGTGGTGCTGAATGTGATAGTATGCTTGCTGCGGTTATTAGTAGGCTTCTTTGGTTGAGATCCTGAGGAATCCCAATGAGCTTTTCCAAGGCCCTCCCTGACCGCAGTAGCAAATAGTTTTTACAGAGCTGGTTTGCTTGAACCAGCACCCAACCCTCCTCTTTTCACAGCACGGGCTTGGGACCGGCCACGGCAGAGTTAAAAAATGTTGAAAACATTTCCCAAATTCCTCACCAAAATGGCTAGAAATATAGCGGCAACAAAACAAGATCCAAGGTCCCACTGTAGGAGAAACAGAATAGTTAAGGCTTCACAAATTCTTCAGACACATCCAACTGTGGTGCTGAATGTGATAGTATGCTTGCTGCGGTTATTAGTAGGCTTCTTTGGTTGAGATCCTGAGAAATCCCAATGAGCTTTTCCAAGGCCCTCCCTGACCGCAGTAGCAAATAGTTTTTACAGAGCTGGTTTGCTTGAACCAGCACCCAACCCTCCTCTTTTCACAGCACGGGCTTGGGACCGGCCACGGCAGAGTTAAAAAATGTTGAAAACATTTCCCAAATTCCTCACCAAAATGGCTAGAAATATAGCGGCAACAAAACAAGATCCAAGGTCCCACTGTAGGAGAAACAGAATAGTCAAGGCTTCACAAATTCTTCAGACACATCCAACTGTGGTGCTGAATGTGATGGTATGCTTTGTAAGGTTATTAGTAGGCTTCTTTGGTTGAGATCCTGAGGAATCCCAATGAGCTTTTCCAAGGCCCTCCATGACCGCAGTAGAAAATATTTTTTACAGAGCTGGTTTGCTTGAACCAGCACCCAACCCTCCTCTTTTCACAGCACGGGCTTGGGACCGGCCACGGCAGAGTTAAAAAATGTTGAAAACATTTCCCAAATTCCTCACCAAAATGGCTAGAAATATAGCGGCAACAAAACAAGATCCAAGGTCCCACTGTAGGAAAAACAGAATAGTCAAGGCTTCACAAATTCTTCAGACACATCCAACTGTGGTGCTGAATGTGATAGTATGCTTGCTGCGGTTATTAGTAGGCTTCTTTGGTTGAGATCCTGAGGAATCCCAATGAGCTTTTCCAAGGCCCTCCCTGACCGCAGTAGCAAATAGTTTTTACAGAGCTGGTTTGCTTGTCCCAGCACCCAACCCTCCTCTTTTCACAGCACGGGCTTGGGACCGGCCACGGCAGAGTTAAAAAATGTTGAAAACATTTCCCAAATTCCTCACCAAAATGGCTAGAAAAATAGCGGCAACAAAACAAGATCCAAGGTCCCACTGTAGGAGAAACAGAATAGTCAAGGCTTCACAAATTCTTCAGACACATTCAACTGTGGTGCTGAATGTGATAGTATGCTTGCTGCGGTTATTAGTCGGCTTCTTTGGTTGAGATCCTGAGGAATCCCAATGAGCTTTTCCAAGGCCCTCCCTGACCGCAGTAGCAAATCGTTTTTACAGAGCTGGTTTGCTTGTCCCAGCACCCAACCCTCCTCTTTTCACAGCACGGGCTTGGGACCGGCCATGGCAGATTGAAAAAATGTTGAAAACATTTCCCAAATTCCTCACCAAAATGGCTAGAAATATAGCGGCAACAAAACAAGATCCAAGGTCCCACTGTAGGAGAAACAGAATAGTCAAGGCTTCCCAAATTCTTCAGACACATCCAACTGTGGTGCTGAATGTGATAATATGCTTGCTGCGGTTATTAGTAGGCTTCTTTGGTTGAGATCCTGAGGAATCCCAATGAGCTTTTCCAAGGCCCTCCCTGACCGCAGTAGCTTTTATTTTTTACAGAGCTGGTTTGCTTGTCCCAGCACCCAACCCTCCTCTTTTAACAGCACGGGCTTGGGACCGGCCACGGCAGAGTTAAAAAATGTTGAAAACATTTCCCAAATTCCTCACCAAAATGGCTAGAAATATAGCGGCAACAAAACAAGATCCAAGGTCCCACTGTAGGAGAAACAGAATAGTCAAGGCTTCACAAATTCTTCAGACACATCCAACTGTGGTGCTGAATGTGATAGTATGCTTGCTGCGGTTATTAGTAGGCTTCTTTGGTTGAGATCCTGAGGAATCCCAATGAGCTTTTCCAAGGCCCTCCCTGACCGCAGTAGCAAATAGTTTTTACAGAGCTGGTTTGCTTGTCCCAGCACCCAACCCTCCTCTTTTCACAGCACGGGCTTGGGACCGGCCACGGCAGAGTTAAAAAATGTTGAAAACATTTCCCAAATTCCTCACCAAAATGGCTAGAAATATAGCGGCAACAAAACAAGATCCAAGGTCCCACTGTAGGAGAAACAGAATAGTAAAGGCTTCTCAAATTCTTCAGACACATCCAAACTGTGGTGCTAAATGTGATAGTATGCTTGCTGCGGTTATTAGTAGGCTTCTTTGGTTGAGATCCTGAGGAATCCCAATGAGCTTTTCCAAGGCCCTCCCTGACCGCAGTAGCAAATAGTTTTTACAGAGCTGGTTTGCTTGCCCCAGCACCCAACCCTCCTCTTTTCACAGCACGGGCTTGGGACCGGCCACGGCAGAGTTAAAAAATGTTGAAAACATTTCCCAAATTCCTCACCAAAATGGCTAGAAATATAGCGGCAACAAAACAAGATCCAAGGTCCCACTGTAGGAGAAACAGAATAGTCAAGGCTTCACAAATTCTTCAGACACATCCAACTGTGGTGCTGAATGTGATAGTATGCTTGCTGCCGTTATTATTAGGCTTCTTTGGTTGAGATCCTGAGGAATCCCAATGAGCTTTTCCAAGGCCCTCCCTGACCGCAGTAGCAAATAGTTTTTACAGAGCTGGTTTGCTTGTCCCAGCACCCAACCCTCCTCTTTTCACAGCACGGGCTTGGGACCGGCCACGGCAGAGTTAAAAAATGTTGAAAACATTTCCCAAATTCCTCACCAAAATGGCTAGAAATATAGCGGCAACAAAACAAGATCCAAGGTCCCACTGTAGGAGAAACAGAATAGTCAAGGCTTCACAAATTCTTCAGACACATCCAACTGTGGTGCTGAATGTGAAAGTATGCTTGCTGCGGTTATTAGTAGGCTTCTTTGGTTGAGATCCTGAGGAATCCCAATGAGCTTTTCCAAGGCCCTCCTTGACCGCAGTAGCAAATAGTTTTTACAGAGCTGGTTTGCTTGTCCCAGCACCCAACCCTCCTCTTTTCACAGCACGGGCTTGGGACCGGCCACGGCAGAGTTAAAAGATGTTGAAAACATTTCCCAAATTCCTCACCAAAATGGCTAGAAATATAGCGGCAACAAAACAAGATCCAAGGTCCCTCTGTAGGAGAAACAGAATAGTCAAGGCTTCACAAATTCTTCAGACACATCCAACTGTGGTGCTGAATGTGATAGTATGCTTGCTGCGGTTATTAGTAGGCTTCTTTGGTTGAGATCCTGAGGAATCCCAATGAGCTTTTCCAAGGCCCTCCCTGACCGCAGTAGCAAATAGTTTTTACAGAGCTGGTTTGCTTGAACCAGCACCCAACCCTCCTCTTTTCACAGCATGGGCTTGGGACCGACCACGGCAGAGTTAAAAAATGTTGAAAACATTTCCCAAATTCCTCACCAAAATGGCTAGAAATATAGCGGCAACAAAACAAGATCCAAGGTCCCACTGTAGGAGAAACAGAATAGTCAAGGCTTCACAAATTCTTCAGACACATCCAACTGTGGTGCTGAATGAGATAGTATGCTTGCTGCGGTTATTAGTAGGCTTCTTTGGTTGAGATCCTGAGGAATCCCAATGAGCTTTTCCAAGGCCCTCCCTGACCGCAGTAGCAAATAGTTTTTACAGAGCTGGTTTGCTTGAACCAGCACCCAACCCTCCTCTTTTCACAGCACGGGCTTGGGACCCGCCACGGCAGAGTTAAAAAATGTTGAAAACATTTCCCAAATTCCTCACCAAAATGGCTAGAAATATAGCGGCAACAAAACAAGATCCAAGGTCCCACTGTAGGAGAAACATAATAGTCAAGGCTTCACAAATTCTTCAGACACATCCAACTGTGGTGCTGAATGTGATAGTATGCTTGCTGCGGTTATTAGTAGGCTTCTTTGGTTGAGATCCTGAGGAATCCCAATGAGCTTTTCCAAGGCCCTCCCTGACCGCAGTAGCAAATAGTTTTTACAGAGCTGGTTTGCTTGAACCAGCACCCAACCCTCCTCTTTTCACAGCACGGGCTTGGGACCGGCCACGGCAGAGTTAAAAAATGTTGAAAACATTTCCAAAATTCCTCACCAAAATGGCTAGAAATATAGCGGCAACAAAACAAGATCCAAGGTCCCACTGTAGGAGAAACAGAATAGTCAAGGCTTCACAAATTCTTCAGACACATCCAACTGTGGTGCTGAATGTGATGGTATGCTTTGTGCGGTTATTAGTAGGCTTCTTTGGTTGAGATCCTGAGGAATCCCAATGAGCTTTTCCAAGGCCCTCCATGACCGCAGTAGCAAATAGTTTTTACAGAGCTGGTTTGCTTGCCCCAGCACCCAACCCTCCTCTTTTCACAGCACGGGCTTGGGACCGGCCACGGCAGAGTTAAAAAATGTTGAAAACATTTCCCAAATTCCTCACCAAAATGGCTAGAAATATAGCGGCAACAAAACAAGATCCAAGGTCCCACTGTAGGAGAAACAGAATAGTCAAGGCTTCACAAATTCTTCAGACACATCCAACTGTGGTGCTGAATGTGATAGTATGCTTGCTGCGGTTATTAGTAGGCTTCTTTGGTTGAGATCCTGAGGAATCCCAATGAGCTTTTCCAAGGCCCTCCCTGACCGCAGTAGCAAATAGTTTTTACAGAGCTGGTTTGCTTGTCCCAGCACCCAACCCTCCTCTTTTCACAGCACGGGCTTGGGACCGGCCACGGCAGAGTTAAAAAATGTTGAAAACATTTCCCAAATTCCTCACCAAAATGGCTAGAAATATAGCGGCAACAAAACAAGATCCAAGGTCCCACTGTAGGAGAAACAGAATAGTCAAGGCTTCACAAATTCTTCAGACACATCCAACTGTGGTGCTGAATGTGATAGTATGCTTGCTGCGGTTATTAGTAGGCTTCTTTGGTTGAGATCCTGAGGAATCCCAATGAGCTTTTCCAAGGCCCTCCCTGACCGCAGTAGCAAATAGTTTTTACAGAGCTGGTTTGCTTGTCCCAGCACCTAACCCTCCTCTTTTCACAGCACGGGCTTGGGACCGGCCACGGCAGAGTTAAAAAATGTTGAAAACATTTCCCAAATTCCTCACCAAAATGGCTAGAAATATAGCGGCAACAAAACAAGATCCAAGGTCCCACTGTAGGAGAAACAGAATAGTCAAGGCTTCACAAATTCTTCAGACACATCCAACTGTGGTGCTGAATGTGAAAGTATGCTTGCTGCGGTTATTAGTAGGCTTCTTTGGTTGAGATCCTGAGGAATCCCAATGAGCTTTTCCAAGGCCCTTCCTGACCGCAGTAGCAAATAGTTTTTACAGAGCTGGTTTGCTTGTCCCAGCACCCAACCCTCCTCTTTTCACAGCACGGGCTTGGGACCGGCCACGGCAGAGTTAAAAAATGTTGAAAACATTTCCCAAATTCCTCACCAAAATGGCTAGTAATATAGCGGCAACAAAACAAGATCCAAGGTCCCACTGTAGGAGAAACAGAATAGTCAAGGCTTTACAAATTCTTCAGACACATCCAAACTGTGGTGCTGAATGTGATAGTATGCTTGCTGCGGTTATTAGTAGGCTTCTTTGGTTGAGATCCTGAGGAATCCCAATGAGCTTTTCCAAGGCCCTCCCTGACCGCAGTAGCAAATAGTTTTTACAGAGCTGGTTTGCTAGTCCCAGCACCAAACCCTCCTCTTTTCACAGCACGGGCTTGGGACCGGCCACGGCAGAGTTAAAAAATGTTGAAAACATTTCCCAAATTCCTCACCAAAATGGCTAGAAATATAGCGGCAACAAAACAAGATCCAAGGTCCCTCTGTAGGAGAAACAGAATAGTCAAGGCTTCACAAATTCTTCAGACACATCCAACTGTGGTGCTGAATGTGATAGTATGCTTGCTGCGGTTATTAGTAGGCTTCTTTGGTTGAGATCCTGAGGAATCCCAATGAGCTTTTCCAAGGCCCTCCCTGACCGCAGTAGCAAATAGTTTTTACAGAGCTGGTTTGCTTGAACCAGCACCCAACCCTCCTCTTTTCACAGCACGGGCTTGGGACCGGCCACGGCAGAGTTAAAAAATGTTGAAAACATTTCCCAAATTCCTCACCAAAATGGCTAGAAATATAGCGGCAACAAAACAAGATCCAAGGTCCCACTGTAGGAGAAACAGAATAGTTAAGGCTTCACAAATTCTTCAGACACATCCAACTGTGGTGCTGAATGTGATAGTATGCTTGCTGCGGTTATTAGTAGGCTTCTTTGGTTGAGATCCTGAGAAATCCCAATGAGCTTTTCCAAGGCCCTCCCTGACCGCAGTAGCAAATAGTTTTTACAGAGCTGGTTTGCTTGAACCAGCACCCAACCCTCCTCTTTTCACAGCACGGGCTTGGGACCGGCCACGGCAGAGTTAAAAAATGTTGAAAACATTTCCCAAATTCCTCACCAAAATGGCTAGAAATATAGCGGCAACAAAACAAGATCCAAGGTCCCACTGTAGGAGAAACAGAATAGTCAAGGCTTCACAAATTCTTCAGACACATCCAACTGTGGTGCTGAATGTGATGGTATGCTTTGTAAGGTTATTAGTAGGCTTCTTTGGTTGAGATCCTGAGGAATCCCAATGAGCTTTTCCAAGGCCCTCCATGACCGCAGTAGAAAATAGTTTTTACAGAGCTGGTTTGCTTGCCCCAGCACCCAACCCTCCTCTTTTCACAGCACGGGCTTGGGACCGGCCACGGCAGAGTTAAAAAATGTTGAAAACATTTCCCAAATTCCTCACCAAAATGGCTAGAAATATAGCGGCAACAAAACAAGATCCAAGGTCCCACTGTAGGAAAAACAGAATAGTCAAGGCTTCACAAATTCTTCAGACACATCCAACTGTGGTGCTGAATGTGATAGTATGCTTGCTGCGGTTATTAGTAGGCTTCTTTGGTTGAGATCCTGAGGAATCCCAATGAGCTTTTCCAAGGCCCTCCCTGACCGCAGTAGCAAATAGTTTTTACAGAGCTGGTTTGCTTGTCCCAGCACCCAACCCTCCTCTTTTCACAGCACGGGCTTGGGACCGGCCACGGCAGAGTTAAAAAATGTTGAAAACATTTCCCAAATTCCTCACCAAAATGGCTAGAAAAATAGCGGCAACAAAACAAGATCCAAGGTCCCACTGTAGGAGAAACAGAATAGTCAAGGCTTCACAAATTCTTCAGACACATTCAACTGTGGTGCTGAATGTGATAGTATGCTTGCTGCGGTTATTAGTCGGCTTCTTTGGTTGAGATCCTGAGGAATCCCAATGAGCTTTTCCAAGGCCCTCCCTGACCGCAGTAGCAAATCGTTTTTACAGAGCTGGTTTGCTTGTCCCAGCACCCAACCCTCCTCTTTTCACAGCACGGGCTTGGGACCGGCCATGGCAGATTGAAAAAATGTTGAAAACATTTCCCAAATTCCTCACCAAAATGGCTAGAAATATAGCGGCAACAAAACAAGATCCAAGGTCCCACTGTAGGAGAAACAGAATAGTCAAGGCTTCCCAAATTCTTCAGACACATCCAACTGTGGTGCTGAATGTGATAATATGCTTGCTGCGGTTATTAGTAGGCTTCTTTGGTTGAGATCCTGAGGAATCCCAATGAGCTTTTCCAAGGCCCTCCCTGACCGCAGTAGCAAATAGTTTTTACAGAGCTGGTTTGCTAGTCCCAGCACCAAACCCTCCTCTTTTCACAGCACGGGCTTGGGACCGGCCACGGCAGAGTTAAAAAATGTTGAAAACATTTCCCAAATTCCTCACCAAAATGGCTAGTAATATAGCGGCAACAAAACAAGATCCAAGGTCCCACTGTAGGAGAAACAGAATAGTCAAGGCTTCACAAATTCTTCAGACACATCCAAACTGTGGTGCTGAATGTGATAGTATGCTTGCTGCGGTTATTAGTAGGCTTCTTTGGTTGAGATCCTGAGGAATCCCAATGAGCTTTTCCAAGGCCCTCCCTGACCGCAGTAGCAAATAGTTTTTACAGAGCTGGTTTGCTAGTCCCAGCACCCAACCCTCCTCTTTTCACAGCACGGGCTTGGGACCGGCCATGGCAGAGTTAAAAAATGTTGAAAACATTTCCCAAATTCCTCACCAAAATGGCTAGAAATATAGCGGCAACAAAACAAGATCCAAGGTCCCTCTGTAGGAGAAACAGAATAGTCAAGGCTTCACAAATTCTTCAGACACATCCAACTGTGGTGCTGAATGTGATAGTATGCTTGCTGCGGTTATTAGTAGGCTTCTTTGGTTGAGATCCTGAGGAATCCCAATGAGCTTTTCCAAGGCCCTCCCTGACCGCAGTAGCAAATAGTTTTTACAGAGCTGGTTTGCTTGTCCCAGCACCCAACCCTCCTCTTTTCACAGCACGGGCTTGGGACCGGCCACGGCAGAGTTAAAAAATGTTGAAAACATTTCCCAAATTCCTCACCAAAATGGCTAGAAAAATAGCGGCAACAAAACAAGATCCAAGGTCCCACTGTAGGAGAAACAGAATAGTCAAGGCTTCACAAATTCTTCAGACACATCCAACTGTGGTGCTGAATGTGATAGTATGCTTGCTGCGGTTATTAGTAGGCTTCTTTGGTTGAGATCCTGAGGAATCCCAATGAGCTTTTCCAAGGCCCTCCCTGACCGCAGTAGCAAATAGTTTTTACAGAGCTGGTTTGCTTGTCCCAGAACCCAACCCTCCTCTTTTCACAGCACGGGCTTGGGACCGGCCACGGCAGAGTTAAAAAATGTTGAAAACATTTCCCAAATTCCTCACCAAAATGGCTAGAAAAATAGCGGCAACAAAACAAGATCCAAGGTCCCACTGTAGGAGAAACAGAATAGTCAAGGCTTCCCAAATTCTTCAGACACATCCAACTGTGGTGCTGAATGTGATAATATGCTTGCTGCGGTTATTAGTAGGCTTCTTTGGTTGAGATCCTGAGGAATCCCAATGAGCTTTTCCAAGGCCCTCCCTGACCGCAGTAGCAAATAGTTTTTACAGAGCTGGTTTGCTAGTCCCAGCACCAAACCCTCCTCTTTTCACAGCACGGGCTTGGGACCGGCCACGGCAGAGTTAAAAAATGTTGAAAACATTTCCCAAATTCCTCACCAAAATGGCTAGATATATAGCGGCAACAAAACAAGATCCAAGGTCCCTCTGTAGGAGAAACAGAATAGTCAAGGCTTCACAAATTCTTCAGACACATCCAACTGTGGTGCTGAATGTGATAGTATGCTTGCTGCGGTTATTAGTAGGCTTCTTTGGTTGAGATCCTGAGGAATCCCAATGAGCTTTTCCAAGGCCCTCCCTGACCGCAGTAGCAAATAGTTTTTACAGAGCTGGTTTGCTTGAACCAGCACCCAACCCTCCTCTTTTCACAGCACGGGCTTGGGACCGGCCACGGCAGAGTTAAAAAATGTTGAAAACATTTCCCAAATTCCTCACCAAAATGGCTAGAAATATAGCGGCAACAAAACAAGATCCAAGGTCCCACTGTAGGAGAAACAGAATAGTTAAGGCTTCACAAATTCTTCAGACACATCCAACTGTGGTGCTGAATGTGATAGTATGCTTGCTGCGGTTATTAGTAGGCTTCTTTGGTTGAGATCCTGAGAAATCCCAATGAGCTTTTCCAAGGCCCTCCCTGACCGCAGTAGCAAATAGTTTTTACAGAGCTGGTTTGCTTGAACCAGCACCCAACCCTCCTCTTTTCACAGCACGGGCTTGGGACCGGCCACGGCAGAGTTAAAAAATGTTGAAAACATTTCCCAAATTCCTCACCAAAATGGCTAGAAATATAGCGGCAACAAAACAAGATCCAAGGTCCCACTGTAGGAGAAACAGAATAGTCAAGGCTTCACAAATTCTTCAGACACATCCAACTGTGGTGCTGAATGTGATGGTATGCTTTGTAAGGTTATTAGTAGGCTTCTTTGGTTGAGATCCTGAGGAATCCCAATGAGCTTTTCCAAGGCCCTCCATGACCGCAGTAGAAAATATTTTTTACAGAGCTGGTTTGCTTGAACCAGCACCCAACCCTCCTCTTTTCACAGCACGGGCTTGGGACCGGCCACGGCAGAGTTAAAAAATGTTGAAAACATTTCCCAAATTCCTCACCAAAATGGCTAGAAATATAGCGGCAACAAAACAAGATCCAAGGTCCCACTGTAGGAAAAACAGAATAGTCAAGGCTTCACAAATTCTTCAGACACATCCAACTGTGGTGCTGAATGTGATAGTATGCTTGCTGCGGTTATTAGTAGGCTTCTTTGGTTGAGATCCTGAGGAATCCCAATGAGCTTTTCCAAGGCCCTCCCTGACCGCAGTAGCAAATAGTTTTTACAGAGCTGGTTTGCTTGTCCCAGCACCCAACCCTCCTCTTTTCACAGCACGGGCTTGGGACCGGCCACGGCAGAGTTAAAAAATGTTGAAAACATTTCCCAAATTCCTCACCAAAATGGCTAGAAAAATAGCGGCAACAAAACAAGATCCAAGGTCCCACTGTAGGAGAAACAGAATAGTCAAGGCTTCACAAATTCTTCAGACACATTCAACTGTGGTGCTGAATGTGATAGTATGCTTGCTGCGGTTATTAGTCGGCTTCTTTGGTTGAGATCCTGAGGAATCCCAATGAGCTTTTCCAAGGCCCTCCCTGACCGCAGTAGCAAATCGTTTTTACAGAGCTGGTTTGCTTGTCCCAGCACCCAACCCTCCTCTTTTCACAGCACGGGCTTGGGACCGGCCATGGCAGATTGAAAAAATGTTGAAAACATTTCCCAAATTCCTCACCAAAATGGCTAGAAATATAGCGGCAACAAAACAAGATCCAAGGTCCCACTGTAGGAGAAACAGAATAGTCAAGGCTTCCCAAATTCTTCAGACACATCCAACTGTGGTGCTGAATGTGATAATATGCTTGCTGCGGTTATTAGTAGGCTTCTTTGGTTGAGATCCTGAGGAATCCCAATGAGCTTTTCCAAGGCCCTCCCTGACCGCAGTAGCTTTTATTTTTTACAGAGCTGGTTTGCTTGTCCCAGCACCCAACCCTCCTCTTTTAACAGCACGGGCTTGGGACCGGCCACGGCAGAGTTAAAAAATGTTGAAAACATTTCCCAAATTCCTCACCAAAATGGCTAGAAATATAGCGGCAACAAAACAAGATCCAAGGTCCCACTGTAGGAGAAACAGAATAGTCAAGGCTTCACAAATTCTTCAGACACATCCAACTGTGGTGCTGAATGTGATAGTATGCTTGCTGCGGTTATTAGTAGGCTTCTTTGGTTGAGATCCTGAGGAATCCCAATGAGCTTTTCCAAGGCCCTCCCTGACCGCAGTAGCAAATAGTTTTTACAGAGCTGGTTTGCTTGTCCCAGCACCCAACCCTCCTCTTTTCACAGCACGGGCTTGGGACCGGCCACGGCAGAGTTAAAAAATGTTGAAAACATTTCCCAAATTCCTCACCAAAATGGCTAGAAATATAGCGGCAACAAAACAAGATCCAAGGTCCCACTGTAGGAGAAACAGAATAGTAAAGGCTTCTCAAATTCTTCAGACACATCCAAACTGTGGTGCTAAATGTGATAGTATGCTTGCTGCGGTTATTAGTAGGCTTCTTTGGTTGAGATCCTGAGGAATCCCAATGAGCTTTTCCAAGGCCCTCCCTGACCGCAGTAGCAAATAGTTTTTACAGAGCTGGTTTGCTTGCCCCAGCACCCAACCCTCCTCTTTTCACAGCACGGGCTTGGGACCGGCCACGGCAGAGTTAAAAAATGTTGAAAACATTTCCCAAATTCCTCACCAAAATGGCTAGAAATATAGCGGCAACAAAACAAGATCCAAGGTCCCACTGTAGGAGAAACAGAATAGTCAAGGCTTCACAAATTCTTCAGACACATCCAACTGTGGTGCTGAATGTGATAGTATGCTTGCTGCCGTTATTATTAGGCTTCTTTGGTTGAGATCCTGAGGAATCCCAATGAGCTTTTCCAAGGCCCTCCCTGACCGCAGTAGCAAATAGTTTTTACAGAGCTGGTTTGCTTGTCCCAGCACCCAACCCTCCTCTTTTCACAGCACGGGCTTGGGACCGGCCACGGCAGAGTTAAAAAATGTTGAAAACATTTCCCAAATTCCTCACCAAAATGGCTAGAAATATAGCGGCAACAAAACAAGATCCAAGGTCCCACTGTAGGAGAAACAGAATAGTCAAGGCTTCACAAATTCTTCAGACACATCCAACTGTGGTGCTGAATGTGAAAGTATGCTTGCTGCGGTTATTAGTAGGCTTCTTTGGTTGAGATCCTGAGGAATCCCAATGAGCTTTTCCAAGGCCCTCCTTGACCGCAGTAGCAAATAGTTTTTACAGAGCTGGTTTGCTTGTCCCAGCACCCAACCCTCCTCTTTTCACAGCACGGGCTTGGGACCGGCCACGGCAGAGTTAAAAAATGTTGAAAACATTGCCCAAATTCCTCACCAAAATGGCTAGAAATATAGCGGCAACAAAACAAGAACCAAGGTCCCACTGTAGGAGAAAAAGAATAGTCAAGGCTTCACAAATTCTTCAGACACATCCAACTGTGGTGCTGAATGTGATGGTACGCTTTGTGCGGTTATTAGTAGGCTTCTTTGGTTGAGATCCTGAGGAATCCCAATGAGCTTTTCCAAGGCCCTCCCTGACCGCAGTAGCAAATAGTTTTTACAGAGCTGGTTTGCTTGTCCCAGCACCCAACCCTCCTCTTTTCACAGCACGGGCTTGGGACCGGCCACGGCAGAGTTAAAAGATGTTGAAAACATTTCCCAAATTCCTCACCAAAATGGCTAGAAATATAACGGCAACAAAACAAGATCCAAGGTCCCTCTGTAGGAGAAACAGAATAGTCAAGGCTTCACAAATTCTTCAGACACATCCAACTGTGGTGCTGAATGTGATAGTATGCTTGCTGCGGTTATTAGTAGGCTTCTTTGGTTGAGATCCTGAGGAATCCCAATGAGCTTTTCCAAGGCCCTCCCTGACCGCAGTAGCAAATAGTTTTTACAGAGCTGGTTTGCTTGAACCAGCACCCAACCCTTCTCTTTTCACAGCACGGGCTTGGGACCGACCACGGCAGAGTTAAAAAATGTTGAAAACATTTCCCAAATTCCTCACCAAAATGGCTAGAAATATAGCGGCAACAAAACAAGATCCAAGGTCCCACTGTAGGAGAAACAGAATAGTCAAGGCTTCACAAATTCTTCAGACACATCCAACTGTGGTGCTGAATGAGATAGTATGCTTGCTGCGGTTATTAGTAGGCTTCTTTGGTTGAGATCCTGAGGAATCCCAATGAGCTTTTCCAAGGCCCTCCCTGACCGCAGTAGCAAATAGTTTTTACAGAGCTGGTTTGCTTGAACCAGCACCCAACCCTCCTCTTTTCACAGCACGGGCTTGGGACCGGCCACGGCAGAGTTAAAAAATGTTGAAAACATTTCCCAAATTCCTCACCAAAATGGCTAGAAATATAGCGGCAACAAAACAAGATCCAAGGTCCCACTGTAGGAGAAACAGAATAGTCAAGGCTTCACAAATTCTTCAGACACATCCAACTGTGGTGCTGAATGTGATAGTATGCTTGCTGCGGTTATTAGTAGGCTTCTTTGGTTGAGATCCTGAGGAATCCCAATGAGCTTTTCCAAGGCCCTCCCTGACCGCAGTAGCAAATAGTTTTTACAGAGCTGGTTTGCTTGAACCAGCACCCAACCCTCCTCTTTTCACAGCACGGGCTTGGGACCGGCCACGGCAGAGTTAAAAAATGTTGAAAACATTTCCAAAATTCCTCACCAAAATGGCTAGAAATATAGCGGCAACAAAACAAGATCCAAGGTCCCACTGTAGGAGAAACAGAATAGTCAAGGCTTCACAAATTCTTCAGACACATCCAACTGTGGTGCTGAATGTGATGGTATGCTTTGTGCGGTTATTAGTAGACTTCTTTGGTTGAGATCCTGAGGAATCCCAATGAGCTTTTCCAAGGCCCTCCATGACCGCAGTAGCAAATAGTTTTTACAGAGCTGGTTTGCTTGCCCCAGCACCCAACCCTCCTCTTTTCACAGCACGGGCTTGGGACCGGCCACGGCAGAGTTAAAAAATGTTGAAAACATTTCCCAAATTCCTCACCAAAATGGCTAGAAATATAGCGGCAACAAAACAAGATCCAAGGTCCCACTGTAGGAGAAACAGAATAGTCAAGGCTTCACAAATTCTTCAGACACATCCAACTGTGGTGCTGAATGTGATAGTATGCTTGCTGCGGTTATTAGTAGGCTTCTTTGGTTGAGATCCTGAGGAATCCCAATGAGCTTTTCCAAGGCCCTCCCTGACCGCAGTAGCAAATAGTTTTTACAGAGCTGGTTTGCTTGTCCCAGCACCCAACCCTCCTCTTTTCACAGCACGGGCTTGGGACCGGCCACGGCAGAGTTAAAAAATGTTGAAAACATTTCCCAAATTCCTCACCAAAATGGCTAGAAATATAGCGGCAACAAAACAAGATCCAAGGTCCCACTGTAGGAGAAACAGAATAGTCAAGGCTTCACAAATTCTTCAGACACATCCAACTGTGGTGCTGAATGTGATAGTATGCTTGCTGCGGTTATTAGTAGGCTTCTTTGGTTGAGATCCTGAGGAATCCCAATGAGCTTTTCCAAGGCCCTCCCTGACCGCAGTAGCAAATAGTTTTTACAGAGCTGGTTTGCTTGTCCCAGCACCTAACCCTCCTCTTTTCACAGCACGGGCTTGGGACCGGCCACGGCAGAGTTAAAAAATGTTGAAAACATTTCCCAAATTCCTCACCAAAATGGCTAGAAATATAGCGGCAACAAAACAAGATCCAAGGTCCCACTGTAGGAGAAACAGAATAGTCAAGGCTTCACAAATTCTTCAGACACATCCAACTGTGGTGCTGAATGTGAAAGTATGCTTGCTGCGGTTATTAGTAGGCTTCTTTGGTTGAGATCCTGAGGAATCCCAATGAGCTTTTCCAAGGCCCTTCCTGACCGCAGTAGCAAATAGTTTTTACAGAGCTGGTTTGCTTGTCCCAGCACCCAACCCTCCTCTTTTCACAGCACGGGCTTGGGACCGGCCACGGCAGAGTTAAAAAATGTTGAAAACATTTCCCAAATTCCTCACCAAAATGGCTAGTAATATAGCGGCAACAAAACAAGATCCAAGGTCCCACTGTAGGAGAAACAGAATAGTCAAGGCTTCACAAATTCTTCAGACACATCCAAACTGTGGTGCTGAATGTGATAGTATGCTTGCTGCGGTTATTAGTAGGCTTCTTTGGTTGAGATCCTGAGGAATCCCAATGAGCTTTTCCAAGGCCCTCCCTGACCGCAGTAGCAAATAGTTTTTACAGAGCTGGTTTGCTTGTCCCAGCACCTAACCCTCCTCTTTTCACAGCACGGGCTTGGGACCGGCCACGGCAGAGTTAAAAAATGTTGAAAACATTTCCCAAATTCCTCACCAAAATGGCTAGAAATATAGCGGCAACAAAACAAGATCCAAGGTCCCACTGTAGGAGAAACAGAATAGTCAAGGCTTCACAAATTCTTCAGACACATCCAACTGTGGTGCTGAATGTGATGGTATGCTTTGTGCGGTTATTAGTAGACTTCTTTGGTTGAGATCCTGAGGAATCCCAATGAGCTTTTCCAAGGCCCTCCATGACCGCAGTAGCAAATAGTTTTTACAGAGCTGGTTTGCTTGCCCCAGCACCCAACCCTCCTCTTTTCACAGCACGGGCTTGGGACCGGCCACGGCAGAGTTAAAAAATGTTGAAAACATTTCCCAAATTCCTCACCAAAATGGCTAGAAATATAGCGGCAACAAAACAAGATCCAAGGTCCCACTGTAGGAGAAACAGAATAGTCAAGGCTTCACAAATTCTTCAGACACATCCAACTGTGGTGCTGAATGTGATAGTATGCTTGCTGCGGTTATTAGTAGGCTTCTTTGGTTGAGATCCTGAGGAATCCCAATGAGCTTTTCCAAGGCCCTCCCTGACCGCAGTAGCAAATAGTTTTTACAGAGCTGGTTTGCTTGTCCCAGCACCCAACCCTCCTCTTTTCACAGCACGGGCTTGGGACCGGCCACGGCAGAGTTAAAAAATGTTGAAAACATTTCCCAAATTCCTCACCAAAATGGCTAGAAATATAGCGGCAACAAAACAAGATCCAAGGTCCCACTGTAGGAGAAACAGAATAGTCAAGGCTTCACAAATTCTTCAGACACATCCAACTGTGGTGCTGAATGTGATAGTATGCTTGCTGCGGTTATTAGTAGGCTTCTTTGGTTGAGATCCTGAGGAATCCCAATGAGCTTTTCCAAGGCCCTCCCTGACCGCAGTAGCAAATAGTTTTTACAGAGCTGGTTTGCTTGTCCCAGCACCTAACCCTCCTCTTTTCACAGCACGGGCTTGGGACCGGCCACGGCAGAGTTAAAAAATGTTGAAAACATTTCCCAAATTCCTCACCAAAATGGCTAGAAATATAGCGGCAACAAAACAAGATCCAAGGTCCCACTGTAGGAGAAACAGAATAGTCAAGGCTTCACAAATTCTTCAGACACATCCAACTGTGGTGCTGAATGTGAAAGTATGCTTGCTGCGGTTATTAGTAGGCTTCTTTGGTTGAGATCCTGAGGAATCCCAATGAGCTTTTCCAAGGCCCTTCCTGACCGCAGTAGCAAATAGTTTTTACAGAGCTGGTTTGCTTGTCCCAGCACCCAACCCTCCTCTTTTCACAGCACGGGCTTGGGACCGGCCACGGCAGAGTTAAAAAATGTTGAAAACATTTCCCAAATTCCTCACCAAAATGGCTAGTAATATAGCGGCAACAAAACAAGATCCAAGGTCCCACTGTAGGAGAAACAGAATAGTCAAGGCTTCACAAATTCTTCAGACACATCCAAACTGTGGTGCTGAATGTGATAGTATGCTTGCTGCGGTTATTAGTAGGCTTCTTTGGTTGAGATCCTGAGGAATCCCAATGAGCTTTTCCAAGGCCCTCCCTGACCGCAGTAGCAAATAGTTTTTACAGAGCTGGTTTGCTAGTCCCAGCACCCAACCCTCCTCTTTTCACAGCACGGGCTTGGGACCGGCCATGGCAGAGTTAAAAAATGTTGAAAACATTTCCCAAATTCCTCACCAAAATGGCTAGAAATATAGCGGCAACAAAACAAGATCCAAGGTCCCTCTGTAGGAGAAACAGAATAGTCAAGGCTTCACAAATTCTTCAGACACATCCAACTGTGGTGCTGAATGTGATAGTATGCTTGCTGCGGTTATTAGTAGGCTTCTTTGGTTGAGATCCTGAGGAATCCCAATGAGCTTTTCCAAGGCCCTCCCTGACCGCAGTAGCAAATAGTTTTTACAGAGCTGGTTTGCTTGTCCCAGCACCCAACCCTCCTCTTTTCACAGCACGGGCTTGGGACCGGCCACGGCAGAGTTAAAAAATGTTGAAAACATTTCCCAAATTCCTCACCAAAATGGCTAGAAAAATAGCGGCAACAAAACAAGATCCAAGGTCCCACTGTAGGAGAAACAGAATAGTCAAGGCTTCACAAATTCTTCAGACACATCCAACTGTGGTGCTGAATGTGATAGTATGCTTGCTGCGGTTATTAGTAGGCTTCTTTGGTTGAGATCCTGAGGAATCCCAATGAGCTTTTCCAAGGCCCTCCCTGACCGCAGTAGCAAATAGTTTTTACAGAGCTGGTTTGCTTGTCCCAGAACCCAACCCTCCTCTTTTCACAGCACGGGCTTGGGACCGGCCACGGCAGAGTTAAAAAATGTTGAAAACATTTCCCAAATTCCTCACCAAAATGGCTAGAAAAATAGCGGCAACAAAACAAGATCCAAGGTCCCACTGTAGGAGAAACAGAATAGTCAAGGCTTCACAAATTCTTCAGACACATTCAACTGTGGTGCTGAATGTGATAGTATGCTTGCTGCGGTTATTAGTCGGCTTCTTTGGTTGAGATCCTGAGGAATCCCAATGAGCTTTTCCAAGGCCCTCCCTGACCGCAGTAGCAAATCGTTTTTACAGAGCTGGTTTGCTTGTCCCAGCACCCAACCCTCCTCTTTTCACAGCACGGGCTTGGGACCGGCCATGGCAGATTGAAAAAATGTTGAAAACATTTCCCAAATTCCTCACCAAAATGGCTAGAAATATAGCGGCAACAAAACAAGATCCAAGGTCCCACTGTAGGAGAAACAGAATAGTCAAGGCTTCCCAAATTCTTCAGACACATCCAACTGTGGTGCTGAATGTGATAATATGCTTGCTGCGGTTATTAGTAGGCTTCTTTGGTTGAGATCCTGAGGAATCCCAATGAGCTTTTCCAAGGCCCTCCCTGACCGCAGTAGCAAATAGTTTTTACAGAGCTGGTTTGCTAGTCCCAGCACCAAACCCTCCTCTTTTCACAGCACGGGCTTGGGACCGGCCACGGCAGAGTTAAAAAATGTTGAAAACATTTCCCAAATTCCTCACCAAAATGGCTAGAAATATAGCGGCAACAAAACAAGATCCAAGGTCCCTCTGTAGGAGAAACAGAATAGTCAAGGCTTCACAAATTCTTCAGACACATCCAACTGTGGTGCTGAATGTGATAGTATGCTTGCTGCGGTTATTAGTAGGCTTCTTTGGTTGAGATCCTGAGGAATCCCAATGAGCTTTTCCAAGGCCCTCCCTGACCGCAGTAGCAAATAGTTTTTACAGAGCTGGTTTGCTTGAACCAGCACCCAACCCTCCTCTTTTCACAGCACGGGCTTGGGACCGGCCACGGCAGAGTTAAAAAATGTTGAAAACATTTCCCAAATTCCTCACCAAAATGGCTAGAAATATAGCGGCAACAAAACAAGATCCAAGGTCCCACTGTAGGAGAAACAGAATAGTTAAGGCTTCACAAATTCTTCAGACACATCCAACTGTGGTGCTGAATGTGATAGTATGCTTGCTGCGGTTATTAGTAGGCTTCTTTGGTTGAGATCCTGAGAAATCCCAATGAGCTTTTCCAAGGCCCTCCCTGACCGCAGTAGCAAATAGTTTTTACAGAGCTGGTTTGCTTGAACCAGCACCCAACCCTCCTCTTTTCACAGCACGGGCTTGGGACCGGCCACGGCAGAGTTAAAAAATGTTGAAAACATTTCCCAAATTCCTCACCAAAATGGCTAGAAATATAGCGGCAACAAAACAAGATCCAAGGTCCCACTGTAGGAGAAACAGAATAGTCAAGGCTTCACAAATTCTTCAGACACATCCAACTGTGGTGCTGAATGTGATGGTATGCTTTGTAAGGTTATTAGTAGGCTTCTTTGGTTGAGATCCTGAGGAATCCCAATGAGCTTTTCCAAGGCCCTCCATGACCGCAGTAGAAAATAGTTTTTACAGAGCTGGTTTGCTTGCCCCAGCACCCAACCCTCCTCTTTTCACAGCACGGGCTTGGGACCGGCCACGGCAGAGTTAAAAAATGTTGAAAACATTTCCCAAATTCCTCACCAAAATGGCTAGAAATATAGCAGGAACAAAACAAGATCCAAGGTCCCACTGTAGGAAAAACAGAATAGTCAAGGCTTCACAAATTCTTCAGACACATCCAACTGTGGTGCTGAATGTGATAGTATGCTTGCTGCGGTTATTAGTAGGCTTCTTTGGTTGAGATCCTGAGGAATCCCAATGAGCTTTTCCAAGGCCCTCCCTGACCGCAGTAGCAAATAGTTTTTACAGAGCTGGTTTGCTTGTCCCAGCACCCAACCCTCCTCTTTTCACAGCACGGGCTTGGGACCGGCCACGGCAGAGTTAAAAAATGTTGAAAACATTTCCCAAATTCCTCACCAAAATGGCTAGAAATATAGCGGCAACAAAACAAGATCCAAGGTCCCACTGTAGGAGAAACAGAATAGTAAAGGCTTCTCAAATCTTCAGACACATCCAAACTGTGGTGCTAAATGTGATAGTATGCTTGCTGCGGTTATTAGTAGGCTTCTTTGGTTGAGATCCTGAGGAATCCCAATGAGCTTTTCCAAGGCCCTCCCTGACCGCAGTAGCAAATAGTTTTTACAGAGCTGGTTTGCTTGCCCCAGCACCCAACCCTCCTCTTTTCACAGCACGGGCTTGGGACCGGCCACGGCAGAGTTAAAAAATGTTGAAAACATTTCCCAAATTCCTCACCAAAATGGCTAGAAATATAGCGGCAACAAAACAAGATCCAAGGTCCCACTGTAGGAGAAACAGAATAGTCAAGGCTTCACAAATTCTTCAGACACATCCAAGTGTGGTGCTGAATGTGATAGTATGCTTGCTGCCGTTATTATTAGGCTTCTTTGGTTGAGATCCTGAGGAATCCCAATGAGCTTTTCCAAGGCCCTCCCTGACCGCAGTAGCAAATAGTTTTTACAGAGCTGGTTTGCTTGTCCCAGCACCCAACCCTCCTCTTTTCACAGCACGGGCTTGGGACCGGCCACGGCAGAGTTAAAAAATGTTGAAAACATTTCCCAAATTCCTCACCAAAATGGCTAGAAATATAGCGGCAACAAAACAAGATCCAAGGTCCCACTGTAGGAGAAACAGAATAGTCAAGGCTTCACAAATTCTTCAGACACATCCAACTGTGGTGCTGAATGTGAAAGTATGCTTGCTGCGGTTATTAGTAGGCTTCTTTGGTTGAGATCCTGAGGAATCCCAATGAGCTTTTCCAAAGCCCTCCCTGACCGCAGTAGCAAATAGTTTTTACAGAGCTGGTTTGCTTGTCCCAGCACCCAACCCTCCTCTTTTCACAGCACGGGCTTGGGACCGACCACGGCAGAGTTAAAAAATGTTGAAAACATTTCCCAAATTCCTCACCAAAATGGCTAGAAATATAGCGGCAACAAAACAAGATCCAAGGTCCCACTGTAGGAGAAACAGAATAGTCAAGGCTTCACAAACTCTTCAGACACATCCAAACTGTGGTGCTGAATGTGATAGTATGCTTTCTGCGGTAATAAGTAGGCTTCTTTGGTTGGGATCCTGAGGAATCCCAATGAGCTTTTCCAAGGCCCTCCTTGACCGCAGTAGCAAATCGTTTTTACAGAGCTGGTTTGCTTGTCCCAGCACCCAACCCTCCTCTTTTCACAGCACGGGCTTGGGACCGGCCACGGCAGAGTTAAAAAATGTTGAAAACATTTCCCAAATTCCTCACCAAAATGGCTAGAAATATAGCGGCAACAAAACAAGAACCAAGGTCCCACTGTAGGAGAAAAAGAATAGTCAAGGCTTCACAAATTCTTCAGACACATCCAACTGTGGTGCTGAATGTGATGGTACGCTTTGTGCGGTTATTAGTAGGCTTCTTTGGTTGAGATCCTGAGGAATCCCAATGAGCTTTTCCAAGGCCCTCCCTGACCGCAGTAGCAAATAGTTTTTACAGAGCTGGTTTGCTTGTCCCAGCACCCAACCCTCCTCTTTTCACAGCACGGGCTTGGGACCGGCCACGGCAGAGTTAAAAAATGTTGAAAACATTTCCCAAATTCCTCACCAAAATGGCTAGAAATATAGCGGCAACAAAACAAGATCCAAGGTCCCACTGTAGGAGAAACAGAATAGTCAAGGCTTCACAAATTCTTCAGACACATCCAAACTGTGGTGCTAAATGTGATAGTATGCTTGCTGCGGTTATTAGTTGGCTTCTTTGGTTGAGATCCTGAGGAATCCCAATGAGCTTTTCCAAGGCCCTCCCTGACCGCAGTAGCAAATAGTTTTTACAGAGCTGGTTTGCTAGTCCCAGCACCCAACCCTCCTCTTTTCACAGCACGGGCTTGGGACCGGCCACGGCAGAGTTAAAAGATGTTGAAAACATTTCCCAAATTCCTCACCAAAATGGCTAGAAATATAGCGGCAACAAAACAAGATCCAAGGTCCCTCTGTAGGAGAAACAGAATAGTCAAGGCTTCACAAATTCTTCAGACACATCCAACTGTGGTGCTGAATGTGATAGTATGCTTGCTGCGGTTATTAGTAGGCTTCTTTGGTTGAGATCCTGAGGAATCCCAATGAGCTTTTCCAAGGCCCTCCCTGACCGCAGTAGCAAATAGTTTTTACAGAGCTGGTTTGCTTGAACCAGCACCCAACCCTTCTCTTTTCACAGCACGGGCTTGGGACCGACCACGGCAGAGTTAAAAAATGTTGAAAACATTTCCCAAATTCCTCACCAAAATGGCTAGAAATATAGCGGCAACAAAACAAGATCCAAGGTCCCACTGTAGGAGAAACAGAATAGTCAAGGCTTCACAAATTCTTCAGACACATCCAACTGTGGTGCTGAATGAGATAGTATGCTTGCTGCGGTTATTAGTAGGCTTCTTTGGTTGAGATCCTGAGGAATCCCAATGAGCTTTTCCAAGGCCCTCCCTGACCGCAGTAGCAAATAGTTTTTACAGAGCTGGTTTGCTTGAACCAGCACCCAACCCTCCTCTTTTCACAGCACGGACTTGGGACCGGCCACGGCAGAGTTAAAAAATGTTGAAAACATTTCCCAAATTCCTCACCAAAATGGCTAGAAAGATAGCGGCAACAAAACAAGATCCAAGGTCCCACTGTAGGAGAAACAGAATAGTCAAGGCTTCACAAATTCTTCAGACACATCCAACTGTGGTGCTGAATGTGATAGTATGCTTGCTGCGGTTATTAGTAGGCTTCTTTGGTTGAGATCCTGAGGAATCCCAATGAGCTTTTCCAAGGCCCTCCCTGACCGCAGTAGCAAATAGTTTTTACAGAGCTGGTTTGCTTGAACCAGCACCCAACCCTCCTCTTTTCACAGCACGGGCTTGGGACCGGCCACGGCAGAGTTAAAAAATGTTGAAAACATTTCCAAAATTCCTCACCAAAATGGCTAGAAATATAGCGGCAACAAAACAAGATCCAAGGTCCCACTGTAGGAGAAACAGAATAGTCAAGGCTTCACAAATTCTTCAGACACATCCAACTGTGGTGCTGAATGTGATGGTATGCTTTGTGCGGTTATTAGTAGGCTTCTTTGGTTGAGATCCTGAGGAATCCCAATGAGCTTTTCCAAGGCCCTCCATGACCGCAGTAGCAAATAGTTTTTACAGAGCTGGTTTGCTTGCCCCAGCACCCAACCCTCCTCTTTTCACAGCACGGGCTTGGGACCGGCCACGGCAGAGTTAAAAAATTTTGAAAACATTTCCCAAATTCCTCACCAAAATGGCTAGAAATATAGCGGCAACAAAACAAGATCCAAGGTCCCACTGTAGGAGAAACAGAATAGTCAAGGCTTCACAAATTCTTCAGACACATCCAACTGTGGTGCTGAATGTGATAGTATGCTTGCTGCGGTTATTAGTAGGCTTCTTTGGTTGAGATCCTGAGGAATCCCAATGAGCTTTTCCAAGGCCCTCCCTGACCGCAGTAGCAAATAGTTTTTACAGAGCTGGTTTGCTTGCCCCAGCACCCAACCCTCCTCTTTTCACAGCACGGGCTTGGGACCGGCCACGGCAGAGTTAAAAAATGTTGAAAACATTTCCCAAATTCCTCACCAAAATGGCTAGAAATATAGCGGCAACAAAACAAGATCCAAGGTCCCACTGTAGGAGAAACAGAATAGTCAAGGCTTCACAAATTCTTCAGACACATCCAACTGTGGTGCTGAATGTGATAGTATGCTTGCTGCGGTTATTAGTAGGCTTCTTTGGTTGAGATCCTGAGAAATCCCAATGAGCTTTTCCAAGGCCCTCCCTGACCGCAGTAGCAAATAGTTTTTACAGAGCTGGTTTGCTTGTCCCAGCACCTAACCCTCCTCTTTTCACAGCACGGGCTTGGGACCGGCCACGGCAGAGTTAAAAAATGTTGAAAACATTTCCCAAATTCCTCACCAAAATGGCTAGAAATATAGCGGCAACAAAACAAGATCCAAGGTCCCACTGTAGGAGAAACAGAATAGTCAAGGCTTCACAAATTCTTCAGACACATCCAAACTGTGGTGCTGAATGTGATAGTATGCTTGCTGCGGTTATTAGTAGGCTTCTTTGGTTGAGATCCTGAGGAATCCCAATGAGCTTTTCCAAGGCCCTCCCTGACCGCAGTAGCAAATAGTTTTTACAGAGCTGGTTTGCTAGTCCCAGCACCCAACCCTCCTCTTTTCACAGCACGGGCTTGGGACCGGCCATGGCAGAGTTAAAAAATGTTGAAAACATTTCCCAAATTCCTCACCAAAATGGCTAGAAATATAGCGGCAACAAAACAAGATCCAAGGTCCCTCTGTAGGAGAAACAGAATAGTCAAGGCTTCACAAATTCTTCAGACACATCCAACTGTGGTGCTGAATGTGATAGTATGCTTGCTGCGGTTATTAGTAGGCTTCTTTGGTTGAGATCCTGAGGAATCCCAATGAGCTTTTCCAAGGCCCTCCCTGACCACAGTAGCAAATAGTTTTTACAGAGCTGGTTTGCTTGTCCCAGCACCCAACCCTCCTCTTTTCACAGCACGGGCTTGGGATGGGCCACGGCAGAGTTAAAAAATGTTGAAAACATTTCCCAAATTCCTCACCAAAATGGCTAGAAATATAGCGGCAACAAAACAAGATCCAAGGTCCCACTGTAGGAGAAACAGAATAGTCAAGGCTTCACAAATTCTTCAGACACATCCAACTGTGGTGCTGAATGTGATGGTATGCTTTGTGCGGTTATTAGTAGGCTTCTTTGGTTGAGATCCTGAGGAATCCCAATGAGCTTTTCCAAGGCCCTCCATGACCGCAGTAGCAAATAGTTTTTACAGAGCTAGTTTGCTTGCCCCAGCACCCAACCCTCCTCTTTTCACAGCACGGGCTTGGGACCGGCCACGGCAGAGTTAAAAAATGTTGAAAACATTTCCCAAATTCCTCACCAAAATGGCTAGAAATATAGCGGCAACAAAACAAGATCCAAGGTCCCACTGTAGGAGAAACAGAATAGTCAAGGCTTCACAAATTCTTCAGACACATCCAACTGTGGTGCTGAATGTGATGGTATGCTTTGTGCGGTTATTAGTAGGCTTCTTTGGTTGAGATCCTGAGGAATCCCAATGAGCTTTTCCAAGGCCCTCCCTGACCGCAGTAGCAAATAGTTTTTACAGAGCTGGTTTGCTTGCCCCAGCACCCAACCCTCCTCTTTTCACAGCACGGGCTTGGGACCGGCCACGGCAGAGTTAAAAAATGTTGAAAACATTTCCCAAATTCCTCACCAAAATGGCTAGAAATATAGCGGCAACAAAACAAGATCCAAGGTCCCACTGTAGGAGAAACAGAATAGTCAAGGCTTCACAAATTCTTCAGACACATCCAACTGTGGTGCTGAATGTGATAGTATGCTTGCTGCGGTTATTAGTAGGCTTCTTTGGTTGAGATCCTGAGAAATCCCAATGAGCTTTTCCAAGGCCCTCCCTGACCGCAGTAGCAAATAGTTTTTACAGAGCTGGTTTGCTTGTCCCAGCACCTAACCCTCCTCTTTTCACAGCACGGGCTTGGGACCGGCCACGGCAGAGTTAAAAAATGTTGAAAACATTTCCCAAATTCCTCACCAAAATGGCTAGAAATATAGCGGCAACAAAACAAGATCCAAGGTCCCACTGTAGGAGAAACAGAATAGTCAAGGCTTCACAAATTCTTCAGACACATCCAAACTGTGGTGCTGAATGTGATAGTATGCTTGCTGCGGTTATTAGTAGGCTTCTTTGGTTGAGATCCTGAGGAATCCCAATGAGCTTTTCCAAGGCCCTCCCTGACCGCAGTAGCAAATAGTTTTTACAGAGCTGGTTTGCTAGTCCCAGCACCCAACCCTCCTCTTTTCACAGCACGGGCTTGGGACCGGCCATGGCAGAGTTAAAAAATGTTGAAAACATTTCCCAAATTCCTCACCAAAATGGCTAGAAATATAGCGGCAACAAAACAAGATCCAAGGTCCCTCTGTAGGAGAAACAGAATAGTCAAGGCTTCACAAACTCTTCAGACACATCCAAACTGTGGTGCTGAATGTGATAGTATGCTTTCTGCGGTAATAAGTAGGCTTCTTTGGTTGGGATCCTGAGGAATCCCAATGAGCTTTTCCAAGGCCCTCCTTGACCGCAGTAGCAAATAGTTTTTACAGAGCTGGTTTGCTTGTCCCAGCACCCAACCCTCCTCTTTTCACAGCACGGGCTTGGGACCGGCCACGGCAGAGTTAAAAAATGTTGAAAACATTTCCCAAATTCCTCACCAAAATGGCTAGAAATATAGCGGCAACAAAACAAGAACCAAGGTCCCACTGTAGGAGAAAAAGAATAGTCAAGGCTTCACAAATTCTTCAGACACATCCAACTGTGGTGCTGAATGTGATGGTACGCTTTGTGCGGTTATTAGTAGGCTTCTTTGGTTGAGATCCTGAGGAATCCCAATGAGCTTTTCCAAGGCCCTCCCTGACCGCAGTAGCAAATAGTTTTTACAGAGCTGGTTTGCTTGTCCCAGCACCCAACCCTCCTCTTTTCACAGCACGGGCTTGGGACCGGCCACGGCAGAGTTAAAAAATGTTGAAAACATTTCCCAAATTCCTCACCAAAATGGCTAGAAATATAGCGGCAACAAAACAAGATCCAAGGTCCCACTGTAGGAGAAACAGAATAGTCAAGGCTTCACAAATTCTTCAGACACATCCAAACTGTGGTGCTAAATGTGATAGTATGCTTGCTGCGGTTATTAGTTGGCTTCTTTGGTTGAGATCCTGAGGAATCCCAATGAGCTTTTCCAAGGCCCTCCCTGACCGCAGTAGCAAATAGTTTTTACAGAGCTGGTTTGCTAGTCCCAGCACCCAACCCTCCTCTTTTCACAGCACGGGCTTGGGACCGGCCACGGCAGAGTTAAAAGATGTTGAAAACATTTCCCAAATTCCTCACCAAAATGGCTAGAAATATAGCGGCAACAAAACAAGATCCAAGGTCCCTCTGTAGGAGAAACAGAATAGTCAAGGCTTCACAAATTCTTCAGACACATCCAACTGTGGTGCTGAATGTGATAGTATGCTTGCTGCGGTTATTAGTAGGCTTCTTTGGTTGAGATCCTGAGGAATCCCAATGAGCTTTTCCAAGGCCCTCCCTGACCGCAGTAGCAAATAGTTTTTACAGAGCTGGTTTGCTTGAACCAGCACCCAACCCTTCTCTTTTCACAGCACGGGCTTGGGACCGACCACGGCAGAGTTAAAAAATGTTGAAAACATTTCCCAAATTCCTCACCAAAATGGCTAGAAATATAGCGGCAACAAAACAAGATCCAAGGTCCCACTGTAGGAGAAACAGAATAGTCAAGGCTTCACAAATTCTTCAGACACATCCAACTGTGGTGCTGAATGAGATAGTATGCTTGCTGCGGTTATTAGTAGGCTTCTTTGGTTGAGATCCTGAGGAATCCCAATGAGCTTTTCCAAGGCCCTCCCTGACCGCAGTAGCAAATAGTTTTTACAGAGCTGGTTTGCTTGAACCAGCACCCAACCCTCCTCTTTTCACAGCACGGACTTGGGACCGGCCACGGCAGAGTTAAAAAATGTTGAAAACATTTCCCAAATTCCTCACCAAAATGGCTAGAAAGATAGCGGCAACAAAACAAGATCCAAGGTCCCACTGTAGGAGAAACAGAATAGTCAAGGCTTCACAAATTCTTCAGACACATCCAACTGTGGTGCTGAATGTGATAGTATGCTTGCTGCGGTTATTAGTAGGCTTCTTTGGTTGAGATCCTGAGGAATCCCAATGAGCTTTTCCAAGGCCCTCCCTGACCGCAGTAGCAAATAGTTTTTACAGAGCTGGTTTGCTTGAACCAGCACCCAACCCTCCTCTTTTCACAGCACGGGCTTGGGACCGGCCACGGCAGAGTTAAAAAATGTTGAAAACATTTCCAAAATTCCTCACCAAAATGGCTAGAAATATAGCGGCAACAAAACAAGATCCAAGGTCCCACTGTAGGAGAAACAGAATAGTCAAGGCTTCACAAATTCTTCAGACACATCCAACTGTGGTGCTGAATGTGATGGTATGCTTTGTGCGGTTATTAGTAGGCTTCTTTGGTTGAGATCCTGAGGAATCCCAATGAGCTTTTCCAAGGCCCTCCATGACTGCAGTAGCAAATAGTTTTTACAGAGCTGGTTTGCTTGCCCCAGCACCCAACCCTCCTCTTTTCACAGCACGGGCTTGGGACCGGCCACGGCAGAGTTAAAAAATGTTGAAAACATTTCCCAAATTCCTCACCAAAATGGCTAGAAATATAGCGGCAACAAAACAAGATCCAAGGTCCCACTGTAGGAGAAACAGAATAGTCAAGGCTTCACAAATTCTTCAGACACATCCAACTGTGGTGCTGAATGTGATAGTATGCTTGCTGCGGTTATTAGTAGGCTTCTTTGGTTGAGATCCTGAGGAATCCCAATGAGCTTTTCCAAGGCCCTCCCTGACCGCAGTAGCAAATAGTTTTTACAGAGCTGGTTTGCTTGCCCCAGCACCCAACCCTCCTCTTTTCACAGCACGGGCTTGGGACCGGCCACGGCAGAGTTAAAAAATGTTGAAAACATTTCCCAAATTCCTCACCAAAATGGCTAGAAATATAGCGGCAACAAAACAAGATCCAAGGTCCCACTGTAGGAGAAACAGAATAGTCAAGGCTTCACAAATTCTTCAGACACATCCAACTGTGGTGCTGAATGTGATAGTATGCTTGCTGCGGTTATTAGTAGGCTTCTTTGGTTGAGATCCTGAGAAATCCCAATGAGCTTTTCCAAGGCCCTCCCTGACCGCAGTAGCAAATAGTTTTTACAGAGCTGGTTTGCTTGTCCCAGCACCTAACCCTCCTCTTTTCACAGCACGGGCTTGGGACCGGCCACGGCAGAGTTAAAAAATGTTGAAAACATTTCCCAAATTCCTCACCAAAATGGCTAGAAATATAGCGGCAACAAAACAAGATCCAAGGTCCCACTGTAGGAGAAACAGAATAGTCAAGGCTTCACAAATTCTTCAGACACATCCAAACTGTGGTGCTGAATGTGATAGTATGCTTGCTGCGGTTATTAGTAGGCTTCTTTGGTTGAGATCCTGAGGAATCCCAATGAGCTTTTCCAAGGCCCTCCCTGACCGCAGTAGCAAATAGTTTTTACAGAGCTGGTTTGCTAGTCCCAGCACCCAACCCTCCTCTTTTCACAGCACGGGCTTGGGACCGGCCATGGCAGAGTTAAAAAATGTTGAAAACATTTCCCAAATTCCTCACCAAAATGGCTAGAAATATAGCGGCAACAAAACAAGATCCAAGGTCCCTCTGTAGGAGAAACAGAATAG
Source organism: Pelophylax lessonae (assembly GCF_965119305.1). Taxonomy (NCBI): domain Eukaryota; kingdom Metazoa; phylum Chordata; class Amphibia; order Anura; family Ranidae; genus Pelophylax; species Pelophylax lessonae. The sequence goes on from NC_138771.1 coordinate 175,871,722, forward strand.
TCAAGGCTTCACAAATTCTTCAGACACATCCAACTGTGGTGCTGAATGTGATAGTATGCTTGCTGCGGTTATTAGTAGGCTTCTTTGGTTGAGATCCTGAGGAATCCCAATGAGCTTTTCCAAGGCCCTCCCTGACCACAGTAGCAAATAGTTTTTACAGAGCTGGTTTGCTTGTCCCAGCACCCAACCCTCCTCTTTTCACAGCACGGGCTTGGGACCGGCCACGGCAGAGTTAAAAAATGTTGAAAACATTTCCCAAATTCCTCACCAAAATGGCTAGAAATATAGCGGCAACAAAACAAGATCCAAGGTCCCACTGTAGGAGAAACAGAATAGTCAAGGCTTCACAAATTCTTCAGACACATCCAACTGTGGTGCTGAATGTGATGGTATGCTTTGTGCGGTTATTAGTAGGCTTCTTTGGTTGAGATCCTGAGGAATCCCAATGAGCTTTTCCAAGGCCCTCCATGACCGCAGTAGCAAATAGTTTTTACAGAGCTAGTTTGCTTGCCCCAGCACCCAACCCTCCTCTTTTCACAGCACGGGCTTGGGACCGGCCACGGCAGAGTTAAAAAATGTTGAAAACATTTCCCAAATTCCTCACCAAAATGGCTAGAAATATAGCGGCAACAAAACAAGATCCAAGGTCCCACTGTAGGAGAAACAGAATAGTCAAGGCTTCACAAATTCTTCAGACACATCCAACTGTGGTGCTGAATGTGATGGTATGCTTTGTGCGGTTATTAGTAGGCTTCTTTGGTTGAGATCCTGAGGAATCCCAATGAGCTTTTCCAAGGCCCTCCCTGACCGCAGTAGCAAATAGTTTTTACAGAGCTGGTTTGCTTGCCCCAGCACCCAACCCTCCTCTTTTCACAGCACGGGCTTGGGACCGGCCACGGCAGAGTTAAAAAATGTTGAAAACATTTCCCAAATTCCTCACCAAAATGGCTAGAAATATAGCGGCAACAAAACAAGATCCAAGGTCCCACTGTAGGAGAAACAGAATAGTCAAGGCTTCACAAATTCTTCAGACACATCCAACTGTGGTGCTGAATGTGATAGTATGCTTGCTGCGGTTATTAGTAGGCTTCTTTGGTTGAGATCCTGAGAAATCCCAATGAGCTTTTCCAAGGCCCTCCCTGACCGCAGTAGCAAATAGTTTTTACAGAGCTGGTTTGCTTGTCCCAGCACCTAACCCTCCTCTTTTCACAGCACGGGCTTGGGACCGGCCACGGCAGAGTTAAAAAATGTTGAAAACATTTCCCAAATTCCTCACCAAAATGGCTAGAAATATAGCGGCAACAAAACAAGATCCAAGGTCCCACTGTAGGAGAAACAGAATAGTCAAGGCTTCACAAATTCTTCAGACACATCCAAACTGTGGTGCTGAATGTGATAGTATGCTTGCTGCGGTTATTAGTAGGCTTCTTTGGTTGAGATCCTGAGGAATCCCAATGAGCTTTTCCAAGGCCCTCCCTGACCGCAGTAGCAAATAGTTTTTACAGAGCTGGTTTGCTAGTCCCAGCACCCAACCCTCTTCTTTTCACAGCACGGGCTTGGGACCGGCCATGGCAGAGTTAAAAAATGTTGAAAACATTTCCCAAATTCCTCACCAAAATGGCTAGAAATATAGCGGCAACAAAACAAGATCCAAGGTCCCTCTGTAGGAGAAACAGAATAGTCAAGGCTTCACAAATTCTTCAGACACATCCAACTGTGGTGCTGAATGTGATAGTATGCTTGCTGCGGTTATTAGTAGGCTTCTTTGGTTGAGATCCTGAGGAATCCCAATGAGCTTTTCCAAGGCCCTCCCTGACCACAGTAGCAAATAGTTTTTACAGAGCTGGTTTGCTTGTCCCAGCACCCAACCCTCCTCTTTTCACAGCACGGGCTTGGGACCGGCCACGGCAGAGTTAAAAAATGTTGAAAACATTTCCCAAATTCCTCACCAAAATGGCTAGAAATATAGCGGCAACAAAACAAGATCCAAGGTCCCACTGTAGGAGAAACAGAATAGTCAAGGCTTCACAAATTCTTCAGACACATCCAACTGTGGTGCTGAATGTGATGGTATGCTTTGTGCGGTTATTAGTAGGCTTCTTTGGTTGAGATCCTGAGGAATCCCAATGAGCTTTTCCAAGGCCCTCCATGACCGCAGTAGCAAATAGTTTTTACAGAGCTAGTTTGCTTGCCCCAGCACCCAACCCTCCTCTTTTCACAGCACGGGCTTGGGACCGGCCACGGCAGAGTTAAAAAATGTTGAAAACATTTCCCAAATTCCTCACCAATATGGCTAGAAATATAGCGGCAACAAAACAAGATCCAAGGTCCCACTGTAGGAGAAACAGAATAGTCAAGGCTTCACAAATTCTTCAGACACATCCAACTGTGGTGCTGAATGTGAAAGTATGCTTGCTGCGGTTATTAGTAGGCTTCTTTGGTTGAGATCCTGAGGAATCCCAATGAGCTTTTCCAAGGCCCTCCCTGACCGCAGTAGCAAATCGTTTTTACAGAGCTGGTTTGCTTGTCCCAGCACCCAACCCTCCTCTTTTCACAGCACGGGCTTGGGACCGGCCACGGCAGAGTTAAAAAATGTTGAAAACATTTCCCAAATTCCTCACCAAAATGGCTAGAAATATAGCGGCAACAAAACAAGATCCAAGGTCCCACTGTAGGAGAAACAGAATAGTCAAGGCTTCACAAATTCTTCAGACACATCCAAACTGTGGTGCTGAATGTGATAGTATGCTTGCTGCGGTTATTAGTAGGCTTCTTTGGTTGAGATCCTGAGTAGGGTTGAGCGAACACCTAGATGTCCGTGTTCGACGGGTTCGGCCGAACTTTAAAAAAAAGTCCGGGTCCGTGTCCCGAACTTTTACCGAACTTTTCCCGGACACCGAACCCCATTGAAGTCAATGGGGACCCGAACTTTAAGGCACTAAAATGGCTCTAAAACACCAAAGGAAAGGGCTAGAGTGCTGCAAATGGCAGCAAAACGTAATTAAGAGCATGGCAAGTGCTCTGCAAACAAATGTGGATAGGGAAATAACTTAAAACAACAAAAAAAAAACAGAAAAATAAAACAATGTTCTTCTTCATCTCTGAAGGACGAGGCCCATATGGAGTAGGAGGGAGGTTGAGGTGGTGGTGGATGTGGCGGTGACATAGGCGTGCGCACAGGGTGTGCTGGGTGTGCCTGGGCACACCCTAATCACCTAGGGCACATAGCATTGCCAGTGAGGAGATGGGAAAGATCTCCCTGGGACCTGCTCTGCTCTATTTCTCCTTGCCTACAGGTACATGGCCCCGATACATTACTCTCCCTGCTGGCAAACACATGCATGTGTATTTCAACTTTGGGGTGCACACCTTAATGCAATAGGCTGCGCACACCTATGGGCGGTGTAGGTGGAAGCGGCGGTGGAGGAGGACCAGGGCCGGATTAACAGCATCATGGGCTTGGTGCTGAGGATTTTGATGGGCCTTAAGGGCCGTGCCTTGCCATGCACCCAGAGGAGGAAGGGTGCAGCCATGCATGCCTAATTCAACATGGGATGCTGTCTCTGAAGCCCATAAACACATCCATGCATCGCCAACTGTCCCTCCTTGTCCGGCCTTCACGCTGTGTGGGGAGGTTCTGAGGGTGCTGCCTGGGGAAGCGAGCATAGAAGCCAGACTTCTGTGTTTACAAGTGACAGAAGAGCGGTAACAGTGAATATGGCCAACCCGGGGCCTATATAAAAGGTAGGGGCCTGGAGCTGCAGCTCCAATAGCCCCTACATTAATCTGGCCCTGAGGAGGAGGACGAGGTAGCCAACACTGCTTCTTTTCAAAAATTTTAAATGAGGGTACACCCCAAAAGAGTGAGAAAGAGCAAAAATGGAACAATGGGTGGGTAAGGTCGGTATCCATTGCTATTCTGCATAAGGTACGGAAAAGTCCCGTGGGATCCATGCCTGGTTCATTTTAATGAACGTGAGCTTGTCCACATTGTCTCTGGACAGGCGGCTGCGCTTGTCTGTTATAACGCCCCCAGCCGTGCTAAATACCCGTTCAGATAATACACTGGCTGCAGGGCACGCCAGCACCTCCAAGGCGTAAAGGGCAAGCTCAGGCCATGTGCCCAATTTGGAGACCCAGAAGTTGAAGGGTGCAGACCCGTCATTCACTACATGTAGGCGTGTGCACACATACTGCTCCACCATGTTGGTAAAATGCTGCCTCCTGCTAAGACGTTCCATCTGAGCTGCTGGTGCTGCTGTTTGTTGTGGCGTGCTGACAAAGCTTTTCCACATTTCGGCCATGCTAACCCTGCCTTCTGAGGTGCTGGCGGTGCCCTGGTTGCGTTGGCGACCTCCTCCTCCTCCTCCTCTGCCTTGTGCTTCCACTGTGGCCCCGCTGTCAGATGGGAATGCCAGCAGCATGGCGTCTACCAGCGTGCGCTTGTACTCGCGCATCTTGCGATCGCGCTCCAGTGAGTGAATTAAGGACGGTACGTTGTCCTTGTAACGGGGATCCAGCAGCGTGGCCACCCAGTAATCAGCACAAGTTAGAATGTGGGCAACTCGGCGGTCGTTGTGGAGACACTGCAGCATGTAATCGCTCATGTGTGCCAGGCTGCCCAGAGGCGACGAAAGGCTGTCCTCTGTGGGAGGTGTATCGTCCGTGTCCTCTGTATCCCCCCAGCCACGCACCAGTGATGGCCATGAGCTGGCCTGGGTGCCACCCTGCTGTGAACATGGTTCCATCTCCTCCTCCAGCTCCTCCTCCTCCTCATCCTCCTCATCCTCCAGAACTGTGCCCCTGCTGGACAATTGCGTCCCTGGCGTTTGCGTGTGCAGGAACCCACCCTCGGAGCCCCTTGCGAATGACTGCCCTGAAAGCCTTGGAAATGTTACCTCTTCATCCTCCTCCTCCTCCTCATCCTGTGCCACATCCTCTTCCATCATCGCCCGAATTGTTTTTTCAAGGAGGCATAGAAGTGGGATAGTTAAGCTGAGAACGGCGTCATTGCCACTGGCCATGTTGGTGGAGTACTCAAAACAGCGCAACAAGGCACACAGGTCTCGCATGGAGGCCCAGTTATTGGTGGTGAAGTGGTGCTGTTCCGCAGAGCGACTCACGCGTGCGTGCTGCAGCTGAAACTCCACTATGGCCTGCTGCTGCTCGCACAGTCTTTCCAGCATGTGCAAGGTGGAGTTCCACCTTGTGGGCACGTCACATATGAGGCGGTGAGCGGGAAGGCCGAAGTTACGCTGCAGCGCTGCCAGGCGAGCAGCAGCAGGGTGAGAACGCCGAAAGTGCGCACAAACGGCCCGCACTTTCTGCAGCAGCTCTGACATATCGGGGTAGTTTTTAAGGAACCTCTGCACCACCAAATTCAGCACATGCGCCAGGCAAGGGATGTGCGTCAAACCGGCTAGGCCCAGAGCTGCTATGAGATTTCGCCCGTTATCACACACCACCAGGCCGGGCTTGAGGCTCGCTGGCAGCAACCACTCATTTGTCTGCTGTTCCATGCTCCTCCACAACTCCTGCGCGGTGTGTGGTTTGTCCCCCAAACAGGCAAGTTGTAAAACTGCCTGCTGTCGTTTACCCCTGGCCGTGCTGAAGTTGGTGGTGAAGGTGTTACGCTGTCCGGATGAGGAGGCGGTAGAGGATGAGGAAGCGGAGTAGGAGGAGTTACGAACAGGAGGCAAACTGAAGCGCCCTGCAATCCTCGGTGGTGGAAGGACATGCGCCAAATTGCTATCCGCCTCAGGCCCATCCGCCACTGCATTTACCCAGTGTGCCGTTAGGGAGATATAACGCCCCTGACCGTGCTTACTGGTCCACGTATCCGTAGTTAGGTGGACCTTGGCACAGATGGCGTTGCGCAGTGCACACCTGATATTTTCCCCCACTTGGTTGTGCAGGGAAGGGATGGCTTGCCTGGAAAAGTAGTGGCAGCTGGGCACGACGTACTGTGGGACAGCCACCGACATAAGGTTTTTAAAACTGTGCGTCTCCACCAGACGGAATGACAGCATTTCAAAGGCCAATAATTTTGAAATGCTGGCATTCAGGGCCAGGGATCGCGGGTGGGTAGGGGGGTACTTCCTCTTCCTCTCAAGTGTTTGGGAGATGGAAAGCTGAACGCTTCCACGGGACATTGTGGAGATGGTTGTTGGTGACCCAGGTGGTGGTGTTGCTGACAGATCGTCTGTTTGCGGGGTGGCAGGTGCCGGTATCACTACAGATGTGGCTGGAGCGGCCGAGACTGCAGCAGAAGAGGAAGCAGGATGAGCCAGAGACGTTTCTTGGTTTTGAAGGTGTGTACTCCACTGCAGCTCGTGCTTTGCACTTAGATGCCTGATCATGCAGGTTGTGCTCAGGTTGAGAAGGTTCATGCCTCGCTTCAAGCTCTGATTGCACAGGGTGCAAACCACTCGTGTCCTGTCATCAGCACATTTTCTAAAGAACTTCCACGCAAGAGAACTCCTTTGAGCTGACTTTGGTGCGCTCGTTCCCTTGCTGCGTTGGGCAGTAGCGGGCGTAGTGTCTAGGGCACGGCCGCTCCGCTTCTGCACCCTGCTCCCTCTTCTGCTGTGCTGGTGGCTCTGTGCGACCACCGCCTCTTCCTCCAAACTACTCAGGTCACCTGCATGACGTTCATTCCATGTGGGGTCGAGGACCTCATCGTCCTCCACATCATCTTCCACCCAGTCTTCACCCCTGCCCTCCTTGTCGGTCTCCACAATGCTGAACGCCGCAGCAGTTGGCACCTGCGTTTCGTCATCATCGGAGACGTGCTGCGATGATCCTTGCATGTACTCATCTTGAGAAATAAGTGGTTGGGCATCGCTGCACTCAATCTCTTCCACTTCTGGGGCAGGGCTAGGTGGATGGCCCTGGGAAACCCTGCTGACAGAGTCCTCAAAAAGAATAAGAGACTGCTGTATGGCTTGGGGCTCAGACTGCTGGCCTGATTTGCAAGGGGGTGAGGTGAAAGACGGTTGGACATTGGCTGCAGGTGCCAACTCTGACCTTTCTGCAGTAGACTGGGTGGGAGACAATGTGAAGGAACTGGAGGCACTGTCAGCAGCAAACCAATCTACTATCGCCTCAACTTGTTCTGGCCTCATCACTTCTAGGGGCGTTTGATGCCCTACCAAATACTGATGCAGGTTCTGTCGCCTACTCACACTTGAGGAAGGTGTTTCACTTGTGCGTGTAGCTGGCACAGATCGACCATGTCCTCTCCTTGCAACAGGAGCTCTACCAGCAGCACCACGACCCAGGCCACGGCCCTTATTTGACGGTCTCCTCATATTTCTGTAATTTAAGATCTTGCCCTAGAAAGGTTTTTATTGAATAGCGGAATAGAAAATATGATCCAAAAAAAGTGTATGTATATCACACGTACACAACCACACTAGGCCCCAATTACTATTGTTTGTACCCCTAAAAGGCTAGATGAGGAGTAGGGGGAGTATGGAACAGGCAGCACCCTCAAACCTTCAGAAGTATGAGATGAACCCCAACAACTTGGAAAGGTGGATCTCTCTCACACGTACCGACACAGACTATCCCGCAATTCAATTGATCCTCAAAGGTTTTTATTGAATAGCAGAATAGGAAATATGATCAAAAAAAGTGTATGTATCTCGCACGTACACAACCACACTAGGCCCCAATTACTATTGTTTGTACCCCTAAAAGGCTAGATGAGGAGTAGGGGGGGTATGGAACAGGCAGCACCCTCAAACCTTCAGAAGTATGAGATGAACCCCAACAACTTGGAAAGGTGGATCTCTCTCACACGTACCGACACAGACTATCCCGCAATTCAATTGATCCTCAAAGGTTTTTATTGAATAGCGGAATAGGAAATATGATCAAAAAAAGTGTATGTATCTCGCACGTACACAACCACACTAGGCCCCAATTACTATTGTTTGTACCCCTAAAAGGCTAGATGAGGAGTAGGGGGAGTATGGAACAGGCAGCACCCTCAAACCTTCAGAAGTATGAGATGAACCCCAACAACTTGGAAAGGTGGATCTCTCTCACACGTACCGACACAGACTATCCCGCAATTCAATTGATTCTCAAAGGTTTTTATTGAATAGCGGAATAGGAAATATGATCAAAAAAAGTGTATGTATCTCGCACGTACACAACCACACTAGGCCCCAATTACTATTGTTTGTACCCCTAAAAGGCTAGATGAGGAGTAGGGGGGGTATGGAACAGGCAGCACCCTCAAACCTTCAGAAGTATGAGATGAACCCCAACAACTTGGAAAGGTGGATCTCTCTCACACGTACCGACACAGACTATCCCGCAATTCAATTGATCCTCAAAGGTTTTTATTGAATAGCGGAATAGGAAATATGATCAAAAAAAGTGTATGTATCTCGCACGTACACAACCACACTAGGCCCCAATTACTATTGTTTGTACCCCTAAAAGGCTAGATGAGGAGTAGGGGGGGTATGGAACAGGCAGCACCCTCAAACCTTCAGAAGTATGAGATGAACCCCAACAACTTGGAAAGGTGGATCTCTCTCACACGTACCAACACAGACTATCCCCCAATTTAACTGATCCCCAAAGGTTTTTGATTAAATAGCGGAATAGAAAATATGATCCCAAAAAAGTGTATGTATATCACACGTACACAACCACACTAGGCCCCAATTACTATTGTTTGTACCCCTAAAAGGCTAGGAGTAGGGGGAGTATGGAACAGGCAGCACCCTCAAACCTTCAGAAGTATGAGATGAACCCCAACAACTTGGAAAGGTGGATCTCTCTCACACGTACCAACACAGACTATCCCCCAATTTAACTGATCCCCAAAGGTTTTTGATTAAATAGCGGAATAGAAAATATGATCCCAAAAAAGTGTATGTATATCACACGTACACAACCACACTAGGCCCCAATTACTATTGTTTGTACCCCTAAAAGGCTAGGAGTAGGGGGAGTATGGAACAGGCAGCACCCTCAAACCTTCAGAAGTATGAGATGAACCCCAACAACTTGGAAAGGTGGATCTCTCTCACACGTACCAACACAGACTATCCCCCAATTTAACTGATCCCCAAAGGTTTTTGATTAAATAGCGGAATAGAAAATATGATCCCAAAAAAGTGTATGTATATCACACGTACACAACCACACTAGGCCCCAATTACTATTGTTTGTACCCCTAAAAGGCTAGGAGTAGGGGGAGTATGGAACAGGCAGCACCCTCAAACCTTCAGAAGTATGAGATGAACCCCAACAACTTGGAAAGGTGGATCTCTCTCACACGTACCAACACAGACTATCCCCCAATTTAACTGATCCCCAAAGGTTTTTGATTAAATAGCGGAATAGAAAATATGATCCCAAAAAAGTGTATGTATATCACACGTACACAACCACACTAGGCCCCAATTACTATTGTTTGTACCCCTAAAAGGCTAGGAGTAGGGGGAGTATGGAACAGGCAGCACCCTCAAACCTTCAGAAGTATGAGATGAACCCCAACAACTTGGAAAGGTGGATCTCTCTCACACGTACCAACACAGACTATCCCCCAATTTAACTGATCCCCAAAGGTTTTTGATTAAATAGCGGAATAGAAAATATGATCCCAAAAAAGTGTATGTATATCACACGTACACAACCACACTAGGCCCCAATTACTATTGTTTGTACCCCTAAAAGGCTAGGAGTAGGGGGAGTATGGAACAGGCAGCACCCTCAAACCTTCAGAAGTATGAGATGAACCCCAACAACTTGGAAAGGTGGATCTCTCTCACACGTACCAACACAGACTATCCCCCAATTTAACTGATCCCCAAAGGTTTTTGATTAAATAGCGGAATAGAAAATATGATCCCAAAAAAGTGTATGTATATCACATGTACACAACCACACTAGGCCCCAATTACTATTGTTTGTACCCCTAAAAGGCTAGGAGTAGGGGGAGTATGGAACAGGCAGCACCCTCAAACCTTCAGAAGTATGAGATGAACCCCAACAACTTGGAAAGGTGGATCTCTCTCACACGTACCAACACAGACTATCCCCCAATTTAACTGATCCCCAAAGGTTTTTGATTAAATAGCGGAATAGAAAATATGATCCCAAAAAAGTGTATGTATATCACACGTACACAACCACACTAGGCCCCAATTACTATTGTTTGTACCCCTAAAAGGCTAGGAGTAGGGGGAGTATGGAACAGGCAGCACCCTCAAACCTTCAGAAGTATGAGATGAACCCCAACAACTTGGAAAGGTGGATCTCTCTCACACGTACCAACACAGACTATCCCCCAATTTAACTGATCCCCAAAGGTTTTTGATTAAATAGCGGAATAGAAAATATGATCCCAAAAAAGTGTATGTATATCACACGTACACAACCACACTAGGCCCCAATTACTATTGTTTGTACCCCTAAAAGGCTAGGAGTAGGGGGAGTATGGAACAGGCAGCACCCTCAAACCTTCAGAAGTATGAGATGAACCCCAACAACTTGGAAAGGTGGATCTCTCTCACACGTACCAACACAGACTATCCCCCAATTTAACTGATCCCCAAAGGTTTTTGATTAAATAGCGGAATAGAAAATATGATCCCAAAAAAGTGTATGTATATCACACGTACACAACCACACTAGGCCCCAATTACTATTGTTTGTACCCCTAAAAGGCTAGGAGTAGGGGGAGTATGGAACAGGCAGCACCCTCAAACCTTCAGAAGTATGAGATGAACCCCAACAACTTGGAAAGGTGGATCTCTCTCACACGTACCAACACAGACTATCCCCCAATTTAACTGATCCCCAAAGGTTTTTGATTAAATAGCGGAATAGAAAATATGATCCCAAAAAAGTGTATGTATATCACACGTACACAACCACACTAGGCCCCAATTACTATTGTTTGTACCCCTAAAAGGCTAGGAGTAGGGGGAGTATGGAACAGGCAGCACCCTCAAACCTTCAGAAGTATGAGATGAACCCCAACAACTTGGAAAGGTGGATCTCTCTCACACGTACCAACACAGACTATCCCCCAATTTAACTGATCCCCAAAGGTTTTTGATTAAATAGCGGAATAGAAAATATGATCCCAAAAAAGTGTATGTATATCACACGTACACAACCACACTAGCCCCCAATTACTATTGTTTGTACCCCTAAAAGGCTAGGAGTAGGGGGAGTATGGAACAGGCAGCACCCTCAAACCTTCAGAAGTATGAGATGAACCCCAACAACTTGGAAAGGTGGATCTCTCTCACACGTACCAACACAGACTATCCCCCAATTTAACTGATCCCCAAAGGTTTTTGATTAAATAGCGGAATAGAAAATATGATCCCAAAAAAGTGTATGTATATCACACGTACACAACCACACTAGGCCCCAATTACTATTGTTTGTACCCCTAAAAGGCTAGGAGTAGGGGGAGTATGGAACAGGCAGCACCCTCAAACCTTCAGAAGTATGAGATGAACCCCAACAACTTGGAAAGGTGGATCTCTCTCACACGTACCAACACAGACTATCCCCCAATTTAACTGATCCCCAAAGGTTTTTGATTAAATAGCGGAATAGAAAATATGATCCCAAAAAAGTGTATGTATATCACACGTACACAACCACACTAGGCCCCAATTACTATTGTTTGTACCCCTAAAAGGCTAGGAGTAGGGGGAGTATGGAACAGGCAGCACCCTCAAACCTTCAGAAGTATGAGATGAACCCCAACAACTTGGAAAGGTGGATCTCTCTCACACGTACCAACACAGACTATCCCCCAATTTAACTGATCCCCAAAGGTTTTTGATTAAATAGCGGAATAGAAAATATGATCCCAAAAAAGTGTATGTATATCACACGTACACAACCACACTAGGCCCCAATTACTATTGTTTGTACCCCTAAAAGGCTAGGAGTAGGGGGAGTATGGAACAGGCAGCACCCTCAAACCTTCAGAAGTATGAGATGAACCCCAACAACTTGGAAAGGTGGATCTCTCTCACACGTACCAACACAGACTATCCCCCAATTTAACTGATCCCCAAAGGTTTTTGATTAAATAGCGGAATAGAAAATATGATCCCAAAAAAGTGTATGTATATCACACGTACACAACCACACTAGGCCCCAATTACTATTGTTTGTACCCCTAAAAGGCTAGGAGTAGGGGGAGTATGGAACAGGCAGCACCCTCAAACCTTCAGAAGTATGAGATGAACCCCAACAACTTGGAAAGGTGGATCTCTCTCACACGTACCAACACAGACTATCCCCCAATTTAACTGATCCCCAAAGGTTTTTGATTAAATAGCGGAATAGAAAATATGATCCCAAAAAAGTGTATGTATATCACACGTACACAACCACACTAGGCCCCAATTACTATTGTTTGTACCCCTAAAAGGCTAGGAGTAGGGGGAGTATGGAACAGGCAGCACCCTCAAACCTTCAGAAGTATGAGATGAACCCCAACAACTTGGAAAGGTGGATCTCTCTCACACGTACCAACACAGACTATCCCCCAATTTAACTGATCCCCAAAGGTTTTTGATTAAATAGCGGAATAGAAAATATGATCCCAAAAAAGTGTATGTATATCACACGTACACAACCACACTAGGCCCCAATTACTATTGTTTGTACCCCTAAAAGGCTAGGAGTAGGGGGAGTATGGAACAGGCAGCACCCTCAAACCTTCAGAAGTATGAGATGAACCCCAACAACTTGGAAAGGTGGATCTCTCTCACACGTACCAACACAGACTATCCCCCAATTTAACTGATCCCCAAAGGTTTTTGATTAAATAGCGGAATAGAAAATATGATCCCAAAAAAGTGTATGTATATCACACGTACACAACCACACTAGGCCCCAATTACTATTGTTTGTACCCCTAAAAGGCTAGGAGTAGGGGGAGTATGGAACAGGCAGCACCCTCAAACCTTCAGAAGTATGAGATGAACCCCAACAACTTGGAAAGGTGGATCTCTCTCACACGTACCAACACAGACTATCCCCCAATTTAACTGATCCCCAAAGGTTTTTTAATTAAATAGTGGAATAGAAAATATGATCCCAAAAAAGTGTATGTATATCACACGTACACAACCACACTAGGCCCCAATTACTATTGTTTGTACCCCTAAAAGGCTAGATGAGGAGTAGGGGGAGTATGGAACAGGCAGCACCCTCAAACCTTCAGAAGTATGAGATTGTGTTCACTGTACCCCACAAAGATTGAGTTCACTGCACCCCACAATGATTGTGTTCACTGCACCCCACAAAGATTGTGTTCACTGCACCTCACAAAGATTGTGTTCACTGTTCCCCCCAAAGATTGTGTTCACTGCACCCCACAAAGATTCTGTTCACTGTACCCCACAAAGATTGTGTTCACTGCACCCCAAAAAGATTGTGTTCACTGCACCCCAAAAAGGATGTTGTTCACTGCACCCCAAAAAGGATGTTGTTCACTCCACCCCAAAAAGATTGTGTTCACTGCACCCCACAAAGATTGTGTTCACTGCACCCCAAAAAGATTGTGTTCACTGCACCCCAAAAATGATTTTGTTCACTGCACCCCAAAAAGGATTTTGTTCACTGCACCCCAAAAAGGATGTTGTTCACTCCACCCCAAAAAGATTGTGTTCACTGCACCCCAAAAAGATTGTGTTCACTGCACCCCACAAAGGATTTTGTTCACTGCACCCCAAAAAGATTGTGTTCACTGCACCCCAAAAAGGATGTTGTTCACTGCACCCCAAAAAGGATTTTGTTCACTGCACCCCAAAAAGATTGTGTTCACTGCACCCCACAAAGGATTTTGTTCACTGCACCCCACAAAGATTGTGTTCACTGCACACCAAAAAGGATTGTGTTCACTGCACCCCAAAAAGATTTTGTTCACTGCACCCCAAAAAGATTGTGTTCACTGCAGCCCAAAAAGATTGTGTTCACTGCAGCCCAAAAAGATTGTGTTCACTGCAGCCCAAAAAGATTGTGTTCACTGCAGCCCAAAAAGATTGTGTTCACTGCAGCCCAAAAAGATTGTGTTCACTGCAGCTCACACACAGAAAAATGGATGTGGATCACTGACACCTGCCTATCTCCAATCCCACACCACACAGCAATATCGATTGTAGTTTGTAGAACACAGTTTCCCTAAAATTCAGCAGACTCTGTCCCTAACAGGATTGAGAAGAGATCGTAGATCAGGATTGAGTGCAGACCCCACCCCCCACACAGCAATATCGATTGTAGTTTGTAGAAGACACTGACCCTATAATTCAGCAGACTCTATCCCTAAAATGCCTACAACTCGCCCTGCCTAAACACTCCGACCTGTCCCTCAATTCTATCCGGACACAAATGGTTTTTTCCTGCCTATCTTTCCCTAATCAGCAGCCAGCACGTTGATGTGTGCTCTGTCCCTGAATCTAAGCAGCATAATGACGCCGCTGCGGCTGCCTCGAACTTATAAAGACTTGGTCACATGCTTCAGACGGCCAATCACAGCTACTGAGACATTTGCAGGCATGGCTGGGATGGCTTAAGGCACACCAGTTAAACGATTGTTGATTGGCTGTTGAAAGCCCGCCATGAAAAGAGCGCCAAAGCATGCAAAACCCGGAAATAAAACGACCGAACACGGATTTTTACCCGAACATACAGTAAAGTGTCCGTGTCCGTGTTCGGGTACAAAAAATCCAATTATTCGGTACGAACACGAATAATACAGTCCGTGTTCGCTCAACACTAATCCTGAGGAATCCCAATGAGCTTTTCCAAGGCCCTCCCTGACCGCAGTAGCAAATAGATTTTAAAGAGCTGGTTTGCTAGTCCCAGCACCCAACCCACCTCTTTTCACAGCACGGGCTTGGGACCGGCCACGGCAGAGTTAAAAAATGTTGAAAACATTTCCCAAATTCCTCACCAAAATGGCTAGAAATATAGCGGCAACAAAACAAGATCCAAGGTCCCACTGTAGGAGAAACAGAATAGTCAAGGCTTCACAAATTCTTCAGACACATCCAACTGTGGTGCTGAATGTGATGGTATGCTTTGTGCGGTTATTAGTAAGCTTCATTGGTTGAGATCCTGAGGAATCTCAATGAGCTTTTCCAAGGCCCTCCATGACCGCAGTAGCAAATAGTTTTTACAGAGCTGGTTTGCTTGCCCCAGCACCCAACCCTCCTCTTTTCAAAGCACGGGCTTGGGACCGGCCACGGCAGAGTTAAAAAATGTTGAAAACATTTCCCAAATTCCTCACCAAAATGGCTAGAAATATAGCGGCAACAAAACAAGATCCAAGGTCCCACTGTAGGAGAAACAGAATAGTCAAGGCTTCACAAATTCTTCAGACACATCCAACTGTGGTGCTGAATGTGAAAGTATGCTTGCTGCGGTTATTAGTAGGCTTCTTTGGTTGAGATCCTGAGGAATCCCAATGAGCTTTTCCAAGGCCCTTCCTGACCGCAGTAGCAAATAGTTTTTACAGAGCTGGTTTGCTTGTCCCAGCACCCAACCCTCCTCTTTTCACAGCACGGGCTTGGGACCGGCCACGGCAGAGTTAAAAAATGTTGAAAACATTTCCCAAATTCCTCACCAAAATGGCTAGTAATATAGCGGCAACAAAACAAGATCCAAGGTCCCACTGTAGGAGAAACAGAATAGTCAAGGCTTCACAAATTCTTCAGACACATCCAAACTGTGGTGCTGAATGTGATAGTATGCTTGCTGCGGTTATTAGTAGGCTTCTTTGGTTGAGATCCTGAGGAATCCCAATGAGCTTTTCCAAGGCCCTCCCTGACCGCAGTAGCAAATAGTTTTTACAGAGCTGGTTTGCTAGTCCCAGCACCCAACCCTCCTCTTTTCACAGCACGGGCTTGGGACCGGCCATGGCAGAGTTAAAAAATGTTGAAAACATTTCCCAAATTCCTCACCAAAATGGCTAGAAATATAGCGGCAACAAAACAAGATCCAAGGTCCCTCTGTAGGAGAAACAGAATAGTCAAGGCTTCACAAATTCTTCAGACACATCCAACTGTGGTGCTGAATGTGATAGTATGCTTGCTGCGGTTATTAGTAGGCTTCTTTGGTTGAGATCCTGAGGAATCCCAATGAGCTTTTCCAAGGCCCTCCCTGACCGCAGTAGCAAATAGTTTTTACAGAGCTGGTTTGCTTGAACCAGCACCCAACCCTCCTCTTTTCACAGCACGGGCTTGGGACCGGCCACGGCAGAGTTAAAAAATGTTGAAAACATTTCCCAAATTCCTCACCAAAATGGCTAGAAATATAGCGGCAACAAAACAAGATCCAAGGTCCCACTGTAGGAGAAACAGAATAGTCAAGGTTTCACAAATTCTTCAGACACATCCAACTGTGGTGCTGAATGTGATGGTATGCTTTGTGCGGTTATTAGTAGGCTTCTTTGGTTGAGATCCTGAGGAATCCCAATGAGCTTTTCCAAGGCCCTCCATGACCGCAGTAGCAAATAGTTTTTACAGAGCTGGTTTGCTTGCCCCAGCACCCAACCCTCCTCTTTTCACAGCACGGGCTTGGGACCGGCCACGGCAGAGTTAAAAAATGTTGAAAACATTTCCCAAATTCCTCACCAAAATGGCTAGAAATATCGCGGCAACAAAACAAGATCCAAGGTCCCACTGTAGGAGAAACAGAATAGTCAAGGCTTCACAAATTCTTCAGACACATCCAACTGTGGTGCTGAATGTGATAGTATGCTTGCTGCGGTTATTAGTAGGCTTCTTTGGTTGAGATCCTGAGGAATCCCAATGAGCTTTTCCAAGGCCCTCCCTGACCGCAGTAGCAAATAGTTTTTACAGAGCTGGTTTGCTTGTCCCAGCACCCAACCCTCCTCTTTTCACAGCACGGGCTTGGGACCGGCCACGGCAGAGTTAAAAAATGTTGAAAACATTTCCCAAATTCCTCACCAAAATGGCTAGAAATATAGCGGCAACAAAACAAGATCCAAGGTCCCACTGTTGGAGAAACAGAATAGTCAAGGCTTCACAAATTCTTCAGACACATCCAACTGTGGTGCTGAATGTGATAGTATGCTTGCTGCGGTTATTAGTAGGCTTCTTTGGTTGAGATCCTGAGGAATCCCAATGAGCTTTTCCAAGGCCCTCCCTGACCGCAGTAGCAAATAGTTTTTACAGAGCTGGTTTGCTTGTCCCAGCACCCAACCCTCCTCTTTTCACAGCATGGGCTTGGGACCGGCCACGGCAGAGTTAAAAAATGTTGAAAACATTTCCCAAATTCCTCACCAAAATGGCTAGAAATATAGCGGCAACAAAACAAGATCCAAGGTCCCACTGTAGGAGAAACAGAATAGTAAAGGCTTCTAAAATTCTTCAGACACATCCAAACTGTGGTGCTAAATGTGATAGTATGCTTGCTGCGGTTATTAGTAGGCTTCTTTGGTTGAGATCCTGAGGAATCCCAATGAGCTTTTCCAAGGCCCTCCCTGACCGCAGTAGCAAATAGTTTTTACAGAGCTGGTTTGCTTGTACCAGCACCCAACCCTCCTCTTTTCACAGCACGGTCTTGGGACCGGCCACGGCAGAGTTAAAAAATGTTGAAAACATTTCCCAAATTCCTCACCAAAATGGCTAGAAATATAGCGGCAACAAAACAAGATCCAAGGTCCCACTGTAGGAGAAACAGAATAGTCAAGGCTTCACAAATTCTTCAGACACATCCAACTGTGGTGCTGAATGTGATGGTATGCTTTGTGCGGTTATTAGTAGGCTTCTTTGGTTGAGATCCTGAGGAATCCCAATGAGCTTTTCCAAGGCCCTCCCTGACCGCAGTAGCAAATAGTTTTTACAGAGCTGGTTTGCTTGTCCCAGCACCCAACCCTCCTCTTTTCACAGCACGGGCTTGGGACCGGCCACGGCAGAGTTAAAAAATGTTGAAAACATTTCCCAAATTCCTCACCAAAATGGCTAGAAATATAGCGGCAACAAAACAAGATCCAAGGTCCCACTGTAGGAGAAACAGAATAGTCAAGGCTTCACAAATTCTTCAGACACATCCAAACTGTGGTGCTGAATGTGAAAGTATGCTTGCTGCGGTTATTAGTAGGCTTCTTTGGTTGAGATCCTGAGGAATCCCAATGAGCTTTTCCAAGGCCCTCCCTGACCGCAGTAGCAAATAGTTTTTACAGAGCTGGTTTGCTAGTCCCAGCACCCAACCCACCTCTTTTCACAGCACGGGCTTGGGACCGGCCACGGCAGAGTTAAAAAATGTTGAAAACATTTCCCAAATTCCTCACCAAAATGGCTAGAAATATAGCGGCAACAAAACAAGATCCAAGGTCCCACTGTAGGAGAAACAGAATAGTCAAGGCTTCACAAATTCTTCAGACACATCCAACTGTGGTGCTGAATGTGATAGTATGCTTGCTGCGGTTATTAGTAGGCTTCTTTGGTTGAGATCCTGAGGAATCCCAATGAGCTTTTCCAAGGCCCTCCCTGACCGCAGTAGCAAATAGTTTTTACAGAGCTGGTTTGCTTGAACCAGCACCCAACCCTCCTCTTTTCACAGCACGGGCTTGGGACCGGCCACGGCAGAGTTAAAAAATGTTGAAAACATTTCCCAAATTCCTCACCAAAATGGCTAGAAATATAGCGGCAACAAAACAAGATCCAAGGTCCCACTGTAGGAGAAACAGAATAGTCAAGGCTTCACAAATTCTTCAGACACATCCAACTGTGGTGCTGAATGTGATAGTATGCTTGCTGCGGTTATTAGTAGGCTTCTTTGGTTGAGATCCTGAGGAATCCCAATGAGCTTTTCCAAGGCCCTCCCTGACCGCAGTAGCAAATAGTTTTTACAGAGCTGGTTTGCTTGTCCCAGCACCCAACCCTCCTCTTTTCACAGCACGGGCTTGGGACCGGCCACGGCAGAGTTAAAAAATGTTGAAAACATTTCCCAAATTCCTCACCAAAATGGCTAGAAATATAGCGGCAACAAAACAAGATCCAAGGTCCCACTGTAGGAGAAACAGAATAGTCAAGGCTTCACAAATTCTTCAGACACATCCAACTGTGGTGCTGAATGTGATAGTATGCTTGCTGCGGTTATTAGTAGGCTTCTTTGGTTGAGATCCTGAGGAATCCCAATGAGCTTTTCCAAGGCCCTCCCTGACCGCAGTAGCAAATAGTTTTTACAGAGCTGGTTTGCTTGTCCCAGCACCCAACCCTCCTCTTTTCACAGCACGGGCTTGGGACTGGCCACGGCAGAGTTAAAAAATGTTGAAAACATTTCCCAAATTCCTCACCAAAATGGCTAGAAATATAGCGGCAACAAAACAAGATCCAAGGTCCCACTGTAGGAGAAACAGAATAGTAAAGGCTTCTAAAATTCTTCAGACACATCCAAACTGTGGTGCTAAATGTAATAGTATGCTTGCTGCGGTTATTAGTAGGCTTCTTTGGTTGAGATCCTGAGGAATCCCAATGAGCTTTTCCAAGGCCCTCCCTGACCGCAGTAGCAAATAGTTTTTACAGAGCTGGTTTGCTTGTACCAGCACCCAACCCTCCTCTTTTCACAGCACGGTCTTGGGACCGGCCACGGCAGAGTTAAAAAATGTTGAAAACATTTCCCAAATTCCTCACCAAAATGGCTAGAAATATAGCGGCAACAAAACAAGATCCAAGGTCCCACTGTAGGAGAAACAGAATAGTCAAGGCTTCACAAATTCTTCAGACACATCCAACTGTGGTGCTGAATGTGATGGTATGCTTTGTGCGGTTATTAGTAGGCTTCTTTGGTTGAGATCCTGAGGAATCCCAATGAGCTTTTCCAAGGCCCTCCCTGACCGCAGTAGCAAATAATTTTTACAGAGCTGGTTTGCTTGTCCCAGCACCCAACCCTCCTCTTTTCACAGCACGGGCTTGGGACCGGCCACGGCAGAGTTAAAAAATGTTGAAAACATTTCCCAAATTCCTCACCAAAATGGCTAGAAATATAGCGGCAACAAAACAAGATCCAAGGTCCCACTGTAGGAGAAACAGAATAGTCAAGGCTTCACAAATTCTTCAGACACATCCAAACTGTGGTGCTGAATGTGAAAGTATGCTTGCTGCGGTTATTAGTAGGCTTCTTTGGTTGAGATCCTGAGGAATCCCAATGAGCTTTTCCAAGGCCCTCCCTGACCGCAGTAGCAAATAGTTTTTACAGAGCTGGTTTGCTAGTCCCAGCACCCAACCCACCTCTTTTCACAGCACGGGCTTGGGACCGGCCACGGCAGAGTTAAAAAATGTTGAAAACATTTCCCAAATTCCTCACCAAAATGGCTAGAAATATAGCGGCAACAAAACAAGATCCAAGGTCCCACTGTAGGAGAAACAGAATAGTCAAGGCTTCACAAATTCTTCAGACACATCCAACTGTGGTGCTGAATGTGATAGTATGCTTGCTGCGGTTATTAGTAGGCTTCTTTGGTTGAGATCCTGAGGAATCCCAATGAGCTTTTCCAAGGCCCTCCCTGACCGCAGTAGCAAATAGTTTTTACAGAGCTGGTTTGCTTGAACCAGCACCCAACCCTCCTCTTTTCACAGCACGGGCTTGGGACCGGCCACGGCAGAGTTAAAAAATGTTGAAAACATTTCCCAAATTCCTCACCAAAATGGCTAGAAATATAGCGGCAACAAAACAAGATCCAAGGTCCCACTGTAGGAGAAACAGAATAGTCAAGGCTTCACAAATTCTTCAGACACATCCAACTGTGGTGCTGAATGTGATAGTATGCTTGCTGCGGTTATTAGTAGGCTTCTTTGGTTGAGATCCTGAGGAATCCCAATGAGCTTTTCCAAGGCCCTCCCTGACCGCAGTAGCAAATAGTTTTTACAGAGCTGGTTTGCTTGTCCCAGCACCCAACCCTCCTCTTTTCACAGCACGGGCTTGGGACCGGCCACGGCAGAGTTAAAAAATGTTGAAAACATTTCCCAAATTCCTCACCAAAATGGCTAGAAATATAGCGGCAACAAAACAAGATCCAAGGTCCCACTGTAGGAGAAACAGAATAGTCAAGGCTTCACAAATTCTTCAGACACATCCAACTGTGGTGCTGAATGTGA
The DNA here is from genome assembly GCF_965119305.1 of Pelophylax lessonae. Lineage (NCBI taxonomy): Eukaryota > Metazoa > Chordata > Amphibia > Anura > Ranidae > Pelophylax > Pelophylax lessonae. The sequence goes on from NC_138771.1 coordinate 175,892,850, forward strand.
TAGTATGCTTGCTGCGGTTATTAGTAGGCTTCTTTGGTTGAGATCCTGAGGAATCCCAATGAGCTTTTCCAAGGCCCTCCCTGACCGCAGTAGCAAATAGTTTTTACAGAGCTGGTTTGCTTGTCCCAGCACCCAACCCTCCTCTTTTCACAGCACGGGCTTGGGACTGGCCACGGCAGAGTTAAAAAATGTTGAAAACATTTCCAAAATTCCTCACCAAAATGGCTAGAAATATAGCGGCAACAAAACAAGATCCAAGGTCCCACTGTAGGAGAAACAGAATAGTAAAGGCTTCTAAAATTCTTCAGACACATCCAAACTGTGGTGCTAAATGTGATAGTATGCTTGCTGCGGTTATTAGTAGGCTTCTTTGGTTGAGATCCTGAGGAATCCCAATGAGCTTTTCCAAGGCCCTCCCTGACCACAGTAGCAAATAGTTTTTACAGAGCTGGTTTGCTTGTCCCAGCACCCAACCCTCCTCTTTTCACAGCACGGGCTTGGGACCGGCCACGGCAGAGTTAAAAAATGTTGAAAACATTTCCCAAATTCCTCACCAAAATGGCTAGAAATATAGCGGCAACAAAACAAGATCCAAGGTCCCACTGTAGGAGAAACAGAATAGTCAAGGCTTCACAAATTCTTCAGACACATCCAACTGTGGTGCTGAATGTGATGGTATGCTTTGTGCGGTTATTAGTAGGCTTCTTTGGTTGAGATCCTGAGGAATCCCAATGAGCTTTTCCAAGGCCCTCCATGACCGCAGTAGCAAATAGTTTTTACAGAGCTAGTTTGCTTGCCCCAGCACCCAACCCTCCTCTTTTCACAGCACGGGCTTGGGACCGGCCACGGCAGAGTTAAAAAATGTTGAAAACATTTCCCAAATTCCTCACCAATATGGCTAGAAATATAGCGGCAACAAAACAAGATCCAAGGTCCCACTGTAGGAGAAACAGAATAGTCAAGGCTTCACAAATTCTTCAGACACATCCAACTGTGGTGCTGAATGTGAAAGTATGCTTGCTGCGGTTATTAGTAGGCTTCTTTGGTTGAGATCCTGAGGAATCCCAATGAGCTTTTCCAAGGCCCTCCCTGACCGCAGTAGCAAATCGTTTTTACAGAGCTGGTTTGCTTGTCCCAGCACCCAACCCTCCTCTTTTCACAGCACGGGCTTGGGACCGGCCACGGCAGAGTTAAAAAATGTTGAAAACATTTCCCAAATTCCTCACCAAAATGGCTAGAAATATAGCGGCAACAAAACAAGATCCAAGGTCCCACTGTAGGAGAAACAGAATAGTCAAGGCTTCACAAATTCTTCAGACACATCCAAACTGTGGTGCTGAATGTGATAGTATGCTTGCTGCGGTTATTAGTAGGCTTCTTTGGTTGAGATCCTGAGGAATCCCAATGAGCTTTTCCAAGGCCCTCCCTGACCGCAGTAGCAAATAGATTTTAAAGAGCTGGTTTGCTAGTCCCAGCACCCAACCCACCTCTTTTCACAGCACGGGCTTGGGACCGGCCACGGCAGAGTTAAAAAATGTTGAAAACATTTCCCAAATTCCTCACCAAAATGGCTAGAAATATAGCGGCAACAAAACAAGATCCAAGGTCCCACTGTAGGAGAAACAGAATAGTCAAGGCTTCACAAATTCTTCAGACACATCCAACTGTGGTGCTGAATGTGATGGTATGCTTTGTGCGGTTATTAGTAAGCTTCATTGGTTGAGATCCTGAGGAATCTCAATGAGCTTTTCCAAGGCCCTCCATGACCGCAGTAGCAAATAGTTTTTACAGAGCTGGTTTGCTTGCCCCAGCACCCAACCCTCCTCTTTTCAAAGCACGGGCTTGGGACCGGCCACGGCAGAGTTAAAAAATGTTGAAAACATTTCCCAAATTCCTCACCAAAATGGCTAGAAATATAGCGGCAACAAAACAAGATCCAAGGTCCCACTGTAGGAGAAACAGAATAGTCAAGGCTTCACAAATTCTTCAGACACATCCAACTGTGGTGCTGAATGTGATAGTATGCTTGCTGCGGTTATTAGTAGGCTTCTTTGGTTGAGATCCTGAGGAATCCCAATGAGCTTTTCCAAGGCCCTCCCTGACCGCAGTAGCAAATAGTTTTTACAGAGCTGGTTTGCTTGTCCCAGCACCTAACCCTCCTCTTTTCACAGCACGGGCTTGGGACCAGCCACGGCAGAGTTAAAAAATGTTGAAAACATTTCCCAAATTCCTCACCAAAATGGCTAGAAATATAGCGGCAACAAAACAAGATCCAAGGTCCCACTGTAGGAGAAACAGAATAGTCAAGGCTTCACAAATTCTTCAGACACATCCAACTGTGGTGCTGAATGTGAAAGTATGCTTGCTGCGGTTATTAGTAGGCTTCTTTGGTTGAGATCCTGAGGAATCCCAATGAGCTTTTCCAAGGCCCTTCCTGACCGCAGTAGCAAATAGTTTTTACAGAGCTGGTTTGCTTGTCCCAGCACCCAACCCTCCTCTTTTCACAGCACGGGCTTGGGACCGGCCACGGCAGAGTTAAAAAATGTTGAAAACATTTCCCAAATTACTCACCAAAATGGCTAGTAATATAGCGGCAACAAAACAAGATCCAAGGTCCCACTGTAGGAGAAACAGAATAGTCAAGGCTTCACAAATTCTTCAGACACATCCAAACTGTGGTGCTGAATGTGATAGTATGCTTGCTGCGGTTATTAGTAGGCTTCTTTGGTTGAGATCCTGAGGAATCCCAATGAGCTTTTCCAAGGCCCTCCCTGACCGCAGTAGCAAATAGTTTTTACAGAGCTGGTTTGCTTGTCCCAGCACCCAACCCTCCTCTTTTCACAGCACGGGCTTGGGACCGGCCACGGCAGAGTTAAAAAATGTTGAAAACATTTCCCAAATTCCTCACCAAAATGGCTAGAAATATAGCGGCAACAAAACAAGATCCAAGGTCCCACTGTAGGAGAAACAGAATAGTCAAGGCTTCACAAATTCTTCAGACACATCCAACTGTGGTGCTGAATGTGATAGTATGCTTGCTGCGGTTATTAGTAGGCTTCTTTGGTTGAGATCCTGAGGAATCCCAATGAGCTTTTCCAAGGCCCTCCCTGACCGCAGTAGCAAATAGTTTTTACAGAGCTGGTTTGCTTGTCCCAGCACCCAACCCTCCTCTTTTCACAGCACGGGCTTGGGACTGGCCACGGCAGAGTTAAAAAATGTTGAAAACATTTCCCAAATTCCTCACCAAAATGGCTAGAAATATAGCGGCAACAAAACAAGATCCAAGGTCCCACTGTAGGAGAAACAGAATAGTAAAGGCTTCTAAAATTCTTCAGACACATCCAAACTGTGGTGCTAAATGTAATAGTATGCTTGCTGCGGTTATTAGTAGGCTTCTTTGGTTGAGATCCTGAGGAATCCCAATGAGCTTTTCCAAGGCCCTCCCTGACCGCAGTAGCAAATAGTTTTTACAGAGCTGGTTTGCTTGTACCAGCACCCAACCCTCCTCTTTTCACAGCACGGTCTTGGGACCGGCCACGGCAGAGTTAAAAAATGTTGAAAACATTTCCCAAATTCCTCACCAAAATGGCTAGAAATATAGCGGCAACAAAACAAGATCCAAGGTCCCACTGTAGGAGAAACAGAATAGTCAAGGCTTCACAAATTCTTCAGACACATCCAACTGTGGTGCTGAATGTGATGGTATGCTTTGTGCGGTTATTAGTAGGCTTCTTTGGTTGAGATCCTGAGGAATCCCAATGAGCTTTTCCAAGGCCCTCCCTGACCGCAGTAGCAAATAATTTTTACAGAGCTGGTTTGCTTGTCCCAGCACCCAACCCTCCTCTTTTCACAGCACGGGCTTGGGACCGGCCACGGCAGAGTTAAAAAATGTTGAAAACATTTCCCAAATTCCTCACCAAAATGGCTAGAAATATAGCGGCAACAAAACAAGATCCAAGGTCCCACTGTAGGAGAAACAGAATAGTCAAGGCTTCACAAATTCTTCAGACACATCCAAACTGTGGTGCTGAATGTGAAAGTATGCTTGCTGCGGTTATTAGTAGGCTTCTTTGGTTGAGATCCTGAGGAATCCCAATGAGCTTTTCCAAGGCCCTCCCTGACCGCAGTAGCAAATAGTTTTTACAGAGCTGGTTTGCTAGTCCCAGCACCCAACCCACCTCTTTTCACAGCACGGGCTTGGGACCGGCCACGGCAGAGTTAAAAAATGTTGAAAACATTTCCCAAATTCCTCACCAAAATGGCTAGAAATATAGCGGCAACAAAACAAGATCCAAGGTCCCACTGTAGGAGAAACAGAATAGTCAAGGCTTCACAAATTCTTCAGACACATCCAACTGTGGTGCTGAATGTGATAGTATGCTTGCTGCGGTTATTAGTAGGCTTCTTTGGTTGAGATCCTGAGGAATCCCAATGAGCTTTTCCAAGGCCCTCCCTGACCGCAGTAGCAAATAGTTTTTACAGAGCTGGTTTGCTTGAACCAGCACCCAACCCTCCTCTTTTCACAGCACGGGCTTGGGACCGGCCACGGCAGAGTTAAAAAATGTTGAAAACATTTCCCAAATTCCTCACCAAAATGGCTAGAAATATAGCGGCAACAAAACAAGATCCAAGGTCCCACTGTAGGAGAAACAGAATAGTCAAGGCTTCACAAATTCTTCAGACACATCCAACTGTGGTGCTGAATGTGATAGTATGCTTGCTGCGGTTATTAGTAGGCTTCTTTGGTTGAGATCCTGAGGAATCCCAATGAGCTTTTCCAAGGCCCTCCCTGACCGCAGTAGCAAATAGTTTTTACAGAGCTGGTTTGCTTGTCCCAGCACCCAACCCTCCTCTTTTCACAGCACGGGCTTGGGACCGGCCACGGCAGAGTTAAAAAATGTTGAAAACATTTCCCAAATTCCTCACCAAAATGGCTAGAAATATAGCGGCAACAAAACAAGATCCAAGGTCCCACTGTAGGAGAAACAGAATAGTCAAGGCTTCACAAATTCTTCAGACACATCCAACTGTGGTGCTGAATGTGATAGTATGCTTGCTGCGGTTATTAGTAGGCTTCTTTGGTTGAGATCCTGAGGAATCCCAATGAGCTTTTCCAAGGCCCTCCCTGACCGCAGTAGCAAATAGTTTTTACAGAGCTGGTTTGCTTGTCCCAGCACCCAACCCTCCTCTTTTCACAGCACGGGCTTGGGACTGGCCACGGCAGAGTTAAAAAATGTTGAAAACATTTCCAAAATTCCTCACCAAAATGGCTAGAAATATAGCGGCAACAAAACAAGATCCAAGGTCCCACTGTAGGAGAAACAGAATAGTAAAGGCTTCTAAAATTCTTCAGACACATCCAAACTGTGGTGCTAAATGTGATAGTATGCTTGCTGCGGTTATTAGTAGGCTTCTTTGGTTGAGATCCTGAGGAATCCCAATGAGCTTTTCCAAGGCCCTCCCTGACCACAGTAGCAAATAGTTTTTACAGAGCTGGTTTGCTTGTCCCAGCACCCAACCCTCCTCTTTTCACAGCACGGGCTTGGGACCGGCCACGGCAGAGTTAAAAAATGTTGAAAACATTTCCCAAATTCCTCACCAAAATGGCTAGAAATATAGCGGCAACAAAACAAGATCCAAGGTCCCACTGTAGGAGAAACAGAATAGTCAAGGCTTCACAAATTCTTCAGACACATCCAACTGTGGTGCTGAATGTGATGGTATGCTTTGTGCGGTTATTAGTAGGCTTCTTTGGTTGAGATCCTGAGGAATCCCAATGAGCTTTTCCAAGGCCCTCCATGACCGCAGTAGCAAATAGTTTTTACAGAGCTAGTTTGCTTGCCCCAGCACCCAACCCTCCTCTTTTCACAGCACGGGCTTGGGACCGGCCACGGCAGAGTTAAAAAATGTTGAAAACATTTCCCAAATTCCTCACCAATATGGCTAGAAATATAGCGGCAACAAAACAAGATCCAAGGTCCCACTGTAGGAGAAACAGAATAGTCAAGGCTTCACAAATTCTTCAGACACATCCAACTGTGGTGCTGAATGTGAAAGTATGCTTGCTGCGGTTATTAGTAGGCTTCTTTGGTTGAGATCCTGAGGAATCCCAATGAGCTTTTCCAAGGCCCTCCCTGACCGCAGTAGCAAATCGTTTTTACAGAGCTGGTTTGCTTGTCCCAGCACCCAACCCTCCTCTTTTCACAGCACGGGCTTGGGACCGGCCACGGCAGAGTTAAAAAATGTTGAAAACATTTCCCAAATTCCTCACCAAAATGGCTAGAAATATAGCGGCAACAAAACAAGATCCAAGGTCCCACTGTAGGAGAAACAGAATAGTCAAGGCTTCACAAATTCTTCAGACACATCCAAACTGTGGTGCTGAATGTGATAGTATGCTTGCTGCGGTTATTAGTAGGCTTCTTTGGTTGAGATCCTGAGGAATCCCAATGAGCTTTTCCAAGGCCCTCCCTGACCGCAGTAGCAAATAGATTTTAAAGAGCTGGTTTGCTAGTCCCAGCACCCAACCCACCTCTTTTCACAGCACGGGCTTGGGACCGGCCACGGCAGAGTTAAAAAATGTTGAAAACATTTCCCAAATTCCTCACCAAAATGGCTAGAAATATAGCGGCAACAAAACAAGATCCAAGGTCCCACTGTAGGAGAAACAGAATAGTCAAGGCTTCACAAATTCTTCAGACACATCCAACTGTGGTGCTGAATGTGATGGTATGCTTTGTGCGGTTATTAGTAAGCTTCATTGGTTGAGATCCTGAGGAATCTCAATGAGCTTTTCCAAGGCCCTCCATGACCGCAGTAGCAAATAGTTTTTACAGAGCTGGTTTGCTTGCCCCAGCACCCAACCCTCCTCTTTTCAAAGCACGGGCTTGGGACCGGCCACGGCAGAGTTAAAAAATGTTGAAAACATTTCCCAAATTCCTCACCAAAATGGCTAGAAATATAGCGGCAACAAAACAAGATCCAAGGTCCCACTGTAGGAGAAACAGAATAGTCAAGGCTTCACAAATTCTTCAGACACATCCAACTGTGGTGCTGAATGTGATAGTATGCTTGCTGCGGTTATTAGTAGGCTTCTTTGGTTGAGATCCTGAGGAATCCCAATGAGCTTTTCCAAGGCCCTCCCTGACCGCAGTAGCAAATAGTTTTTACAGAGCTGGTTTGCTTGTCCCAGCACCTAACCCTCCTCTTTTCACAGCACGGGCTTGGGACAAGCCACGGCAGAGTTAAAAAATGTTGAAAACATTTCCCAAATTCCTCACCAAAATGGCTAGAAATATAGCGGCAACAAAACAAGATCCAAGGTCCCACTGTAGGAGAAACAGAATAGTCAAGGCTTCACAAATTCTTCAGACACATCCAACTGTGGTGCTGAATGTGAAAGTATGCTTGCTGCGGTTATTAGTAGGCTTCTTTGGTTGAGATCCTGAGGAATCCCAATGAGCTTTTCCAAGGCCCTTCCTGACCGCAGTAGCAAATAGTTTTTACAGAGCTGGTTTGCTTGTCCCAGCACCCAACCCTCCTCTTTTCACAGCACGGGCTTGGGACCGGCCACGGCAGAGTTAAAAAATGTTGAAAACATTTCCCAAATTACTCACCAAAATGGCTAGTAATATAGCGGCAACAAAACAAGATCCAAGGTCCCACTGTAGGAGAAACAGAATAGTCAAGGCTTCACAAATTCTTCAGACACATCCAAACTGTGGTGCTGAATGTGATAGTATGCTTGCTGCGGTTATTAGTAGGCTTCTTTGGTTGAGATCCTGAGGAATCCCAATGAGCTTTTCCAAGGCCCTCCCTGACCGCAGTAGCAAATAGTTTTTACAGAGCTGGTTTGCTAGTCCCAGCACCCAACCCTTCTCTTTTCACAGCACGGGCTTGGGACCGGCCATGGCAGAGTTAAAAAATGTTGAAAACATTTCCCAAATTCCTCACCAAAATGGCTAGAAATATAGCGGCAACAAAACAAGATCCAAGGTCCCTCTGTAGGAGAAACAGAATAGTCAAGGCTTCACAAATTCTTCAGACACATCCAACTGTGGTGCTGAATGTGATAGTATGCTTGCTGCGGTTATTAGTAGGCTTCTTTGGTTGAGATTCTGAGGAATCCCAATGAGCTTTTCCAAGGCCCTCCCTGACCGCAGTAGCAAATAGTTTTTACAGAGCTGGTTTGCTTGAACCAGCACCCAACCCTCCTCTTTTCACAGCACGGGCTTGGGACCGGCCACGGCAGAGTTAAAAAATGTTGAAAACATTTCCCAAATTCCTCACCAAAATGGCTAGAAATATAGCCGCAACAAAACAAGATCCAAGGTCCCACTGTAGGAGAAACAGAATAGTCAAGGTTTCACAAATTCTTCAGACACATCCAACTGTGGTGCTGAATGTGATGGTATGCTTTGTGCGGTTATTAGTAGGCTTCTTTGGTTGAGATCCTGAGGAATCCCAATGAGCTTTTCCAAGGCCCTCCATGACCGCAGTAGCAAATAGTTTTTACAGAGCTGGTTTGCTTGCCCCAGCACCCAACCCTCCTCTTTTCACAGCACGGGCTTGGGACCGGCCACGGCAGAGTTAAAAAATGTTGAAAACATTTCCCAAATTCCTCACCAAAATGGCTAGAAATATCGCGGCAACAAAACAAGATCCAAGGTCCCACTGTAGGAGAAACAGAATAGTCAAGGCTTCACAAATTGTTCAGACACATCCAACTGTGGTGCTGAATGTGATAGTATGCTTGCTGCGGTTATTAGTAGGCTTCTTTGGTTGAGATCCTGAGGAATCCCAATGAGCTTTTCCAAGGCCCTCCCTGACCGCAGTAGCAAATAGTTTTTACAGAGCTGGTTTGCTTGTCCCAGCACCCAACCCTCCTCTTTTCACAGCACGGGCTTGGGACCGGCCACGGCAGAGTTAAAAAATGTTGAAAACATTTCCCAAATTCCTCACCAAAATGGCTAGAAATATAGCGGCAACAAAACAAGATCCAAGGTCCCACTGTTGGAGAAACAGAATAGTCAAGGCTTCACAAATTCTTCAGACACATCCAACTGTGGTGCTGAATGTGATAGTATGCTTGCTGCGGTTATTAGTAGGCTTCTTTGGTTGAGATCCTGAGGAATCCCAATGAGCTTTTCCAAGGCCCTCCCTGACCGCAGTAGCAAATAGTTTTTACAGAGCTGGTTTGCTTGTCCCAGCACCCAACCCTCCTCTTTTCACAGCATGGGCTTGGGACCGGCCACGGCAGAGTTAAAAAATGTTGAAAACATTTCCCAAATTCCTCACCAAAATGGCTAGAAATATAGCGGCAACAAAACAAGATCCAAGGTCCCACTGTAGGAGAAACAGAATAGTAAAGGCTTCTAAAATTCTTCAGACACATCCAAACTGTGGTGCTAAATGTGATAGTATGCTTGCTGCGGTTATTAGTAGGCTTCTTTGGTTGAGATCCTGAGGAATCCCAATGAGCTTTTCCAAGGCCCTCCCTGACCGCAGTAGCAAATAGTTTTTACAGAGCTGGTTTGCTTGTACCAGCACCCAACCCTCCTCTTTTCACAGCACGGGCTTGGGACCGGCCACGGCAGAGTTAAAAAATGTTGAAAACATTTCCCAAATTCCTCACCAAAATGGCTAGAAATATAGCGGCAACAAAACAAGATCCAAGGTCCCACTGTAGGAGAAACAGAATAGTCAAGGCTTCACAAATTCTTCAGACACATCCAACTGTGGTGCTGAATGTGATGGTATGCTTTGTGCGGTTATTAGTAGGCTTCTTTGGTTGAGATCCTGAGGAATCCCAATGAGCTTTTCCAAGGCCCTCCCTGACCGCAGTAGCAAATAGTTTTTACAGAGCTGGTTTGCTTGTCCCAGCACCCAACCCTCCTCTTTTCACAGCACGGGCTTGGGACCGGCCACGGCAGAGTTAAAAAATGTTGAAAACATTTCCCAAATTCCTCACCAAAATGGCTAGAAATATAGCGGCAACAAAACAAGATCCAAGGTCCCACTGTAGGAGAAACAGAATAGTCAAGGCTTCACAAATTCTTCAGACACATCCAAACTGTGGTGCTGAATGTGAAAGTATGCTTGCTGCGGTTATTAGTAGGCTTCTTTGGTTGAGATCCTGAGGAATCCCAATGAGCTTTTCCAAGGCCCTCCCTGACCGCAGTAGCAAATAGTTTTTACAGAGCTGGTTTGCTAGTCCCAGCACCCAACCCACCTCTTTTCACAGCACGGGCTTGGGACCGGCCACGGCAGAGTTAAAAAATGTTGAAAACATTTCCCAAATTCCTCACCAAAATGGCTAGAAATATAGCGGCAACAAAACAAGATCCAAGGTCCCACTGTAGGAGAAACAGAATAGTCAAGGCTTCACAAATTCTTCAGACACATCCAACTGTGGTGCTGAATGTGATAGTATGCTTGCTGCGGTTATTAGTAGGCTTCTTTGGTTGAGATCCTGAGGAATCCCAATGAGCTTTTCCAAGGCCCTCCCTGACCGCAGTAGCAAATAGTTTTTACAGAGCTGGTTTGCTTGAACCAGCACCCAACCCTCCTCTTTTCACAGCACGGGCTTGGGACCGGCCACGGCAGAGTTAAAAAATGTTGAAAACATTTCCCAAATTCCTCACCAAAATGGCTAGAAATATAGCGGCAACAAAACAAGATCCAAGGTCCCACTGTAGGAGAAACAGAATAGTCAAGGCTTCACAAATTCTTCAGACACATCCAACTGTGGTGCTGAATGTGATAGTATGCTTGCTGCGGTTATTAGTAGGCTTCTTTGGTTGAGATCCTGAGGAATCCCAATGAGCTTTTCCAAGGCCCTCCCTGACCGCAGTAGCAAATAGTTTTTACAGAGCTGGTTTGCTTGTCCCAGCACCCAACCCTCCTCTTTTCACAGCACGGGCTTGGGACCGGCCACGGCAGAGTTAAAAAATGTTGAAAACATTTCCCAAATTCCTCACCAAAATGGCTAGAAATATAGCGGCAACAAAACAAGATCCAAGGTCCCACTGTAGGAGAAACAGAATAGTCAAGGCTTCACAAATTCTTCAGACACATCCAACTGTGGTGCTGAATGTGATAGTATGCTTGCTGCGGTTATTAGTAGGCTTCTTTGGTTGAGATCCTGAGGAATCCCAATGAGCTTTTCCAAGGCCCTCCCTGACCGCAGTAGCAAATAGTTTTTACAGAGCTGGTTTGCTTGAACCAGCACCCAACCCTCCTCTTTTCACAGCACGGGCTTGGGACCGGCCACGGCAGAGTTAAAAAATGTTGAAAACATTTCCCAAATTCCTCACCAAAATGGCTAGAAATATAGCGGCAACAAAACAAGATCCAAGGTCCCACTGTAGGAGAAACAGAATAGTCAAGGCTTCACAAATTCTTCAGACACATCCAACTGTGGTGCTGAATGTGATAGTATGCTTGCTGCGGTTATTAGTAGGCTTCTTTGGTTGAGATCCTGAGGAATCCCAATGAGCTTTTCCAAGGCCCTCCCTGACCGCAGTAGCAAATAGTTTTTACAGAGCTGGTTTGCTTGTCCCAGCACCCAACCCTCCTCTTTTCACAGCACGGGCTTGGGACCGGCCACGGCAGAGTTAAAAAATGTTGAAAACATTTCCCAAATTCCTCACCAAAATGGCTAGAAATATAGCGGCAACAAAACAAGATCCAAGGTCCCACTGTAGGAGAAACAGAATAGTCAAGGCTTCACAAATTCTTCAGACACATCCAACTGTGGTGCTGAATGTGATAGTATGCTTGCTGCGGTTATTAGTAGGCTTCTTTGGTTGAGATCCTGAGGAATCCCAATGAGCTTTTCCAAGGCCCTCCCTGACCGCAGTAGCAAATAGTTTTTACAGAGCTGGTTTGCTTGTCCCAGCACCCAACCCTCCTCTTTTCACAGCACGGGCTTGGGACTGGCCACGGCAGAGTTAAAAAATGTTGAAAACATTTCCCAAATTCCTCACCAAAATGGCTAGAAATATAGCGGCAACAAAACAAGATCCAAGGTCCCACTGTAGTAGAAACAGAATAGTAAAGGCTTCTAAAATTCTTCAGACACATCCAAACTGTGGTGCTAAATGTGATAGTATGCTTGCTGCGGTTATTAGTAGGCTTCTTTGGTTGAGATCCTGAGGAATCCCAATGAGCTTTTCCAAGGCCCTCCCTGACCACAGTAGCAAATAGTTTTTACAGAGCTGGTTTGCTTGTCCCAGCACCCAACCCTCCTCTTTTCACAGCACGGGCTTGGGACCGGCCACGGCAGAGTTAAAAAATGTTGAAAACATTTCCCAAATTCCTCACCAAAATGGCTAGAAATATAGCGGCAACAAAACAAGATCCAAGGTCCCACTGTAGGAGAAACAGAATAGTCAAGGCTTCACAAATTCTTCAGACACATCCAACTGTGGTGCTGAATGTGATGTTATGCTTTGTGCGGTTATTAGTAGGCTTCTTTGGTTGAGATCCTGAGGAATCCCAATGAGCTTTTCCAAGGCCCTCCATGACCGCAGTAGCAAATAGTTTTTACAGAGCTAGTTTGCTTGCCCCAGCACCCAACCCTCCTCTTTTCACAGCACGGGCTTGGGACCGGCCACGGCAGAGTTAAAAAATGTTGAAAACATTTCCCAAATTCCTCACCAAAATGGCTAGAAATATAGCGGCAACAAAACAAGATCCAAGGTCCCACTGTAGGAGAAACAGAATAGTCAAGGCTTCACAAATTCTTCAGACACATCCAACTGTGGTGCTGAATGTGAAAGTATCCTTGCTGCGGTTATTAGTAGGCTTCTTTGGTTGAGATCCTGAGGAATCCCAATGAGCTTTTCCAAGGCCCTCCCTGACCGCAGTAGCAAATAGTTTTTACAGAGCTGGTTTGCTTGTCCCAGCACCCAACCCTCCTCTTTTCACAGCACGGGCTTGGGACCGGCCACGGCAGAGTTAAAAAATGTTGAAAACATTTCCCAAATTCCTCACCAAAATGGCTAGAAATATAGCGGCAACAAAACAAGATCCAAGGTCCCACTGTAGGAGAAACAGAATAGTCAAGGCTTCACAAATTCTTCAGACACATCCAAACTGTGGAGCTGAATGTGATAGTATGCTTGCTGCGGTTATTAGTAGGCTTCTTTGGTTGAGATCCTGAGGAATCCCAATGAGCTTTTCCAAGGCCCTCCCTGACCGCAGTAGCAAATAGATTTTAAAGAGCTGGTTTGCTAGTCCCAGCACCCAACCCACCTCTTTTCACAGCACGGGCTTGGGACCGGCCACGGCAGAGTTAAAAAATGTTGAAAACATTTCCCAAATTCCTCACCAAAATGGCTAGAAATATAGCGGCAACAAAACAAGATCCAAGGTCCCACTGTAGGAGAAACAGAATAGTCAAGGCTTCACAAATTCTTCAGACACATCCAACTGTGGTGCTGAATGTGATAGTATGCTTGCTGCGGTTATTAGTAGGCTTCTTTGGTTGAGATCCTGAGGAATCCCAATGAGCTTTTCCAAGGCCCTCCCTGACCGCAGTAGCAAATAGTTTTTACAGAGCTGGTTTGCTTGTCCCAGCACCCACTCCTCCTCTTTTCACAGCACGGGCTTGGGACCGGCCACGGCAGAGTTAAAAAATGTTGAAAACATTTCCCAAATTCCTCACCAAAATGGCTAGAAATATAGCGGCAACAAAACAAGATCCAAGGTCCCACTGTAGGAGAAACAGAATAGTCAAGGCTTCACAAATTCTTCAGACACATCCAACTGTGGTGCTGAATGTGATAGTATGCTTGCTGCGGTTATTAGTAGGCTTCTTTGGTTGAGATCCTGAGGAATCCCAATGAGCTTTTCCAAGGCCCTCCCTGACCGCAGTAGCAAATAGTTTTTACAGAGCTGGTTTGCTTGTCCCAGCACCTAACCCTCCTCTTTTCACAGCACGGGCTTGGGACCGGCCACGGCAGAGTTAAAAAATGTTGAAAACATTTCCCAATTCCTCACCAAAATGGCTAGAAATATAGCGGCAACAAAACAAGATCCAAGGTCCCACTGTAGAAGAAACAGAATAGTCAAGGCTTCACAAATTCTTCAGACACATCCAACTGTGGTGCTGAATGTGAAAGTATGCTTGCTGCGGTTATTAGTAGGCTTCTTTGGTTGAGATCCTGAGGAATCCCAATGAGCTTTTCCAAGGCCCTCCCTGACCACAGTAGCAAATAGTTTTTACAGAGCTGGTTTGCTTGTCCCAGCACCCAACCCTCCTCTTTTCACAGCACGGGCTTGGGACCGGCCACGGCAGAGTTAAAAAATGTTGAAAACATTTCCCAAATTCCTCACCAAAATGGCTAGAAATATAGCGGCAACAAAACAAGATCCAAGGTCCCACTGTAGGAGAAACAGAATAGTCAAGGCTTCACAAATTCTTCAGACACATCCAACTGTGGTGCTGAATGTGATGGTATGCTTTGTGCGGTTATTAGTAGGCTTCTTTGGTTGAGATCCTGAGGAATCCCAATGAGCTTTTCCAAGGCCCTCCATGACCGCAGTAGCAAATAGTTTTTACAGAGCTAGTTTGCTTGCCCCAGCACCCAACCCTCCTCTTTTCACAGCACGGGCTTGGGACCGGCCACGGCAGAGTTAAAAAATGTTGAAAACATTTCCCAAATTCCTCACCAAAATGGCTAGAAATATAGCGGCAACAAAACAAGATCCAAGGTCCCACTGTAGGAGAAACAGAATAGTCAAGGCTTCACAAATTCTTCAGACACATCCAACTGTGGTGCTGAATGTGAAAGTATCCTTGCTGCGGTTATTAGTAGGCTTCTTTGGTTGAGATCCTGAGGAATCCCAATGAGCTTTTCCAAGGCCCTCCCTGACCGCAGTAGCAAATAGTTTTTACAGAGCTGGTTTGCTTGTCCCAGCACCCAACCCTCCTCTTTTCACAGCACGGGCTTGGGACCGGCCACGGCAGAGTTAAAAAATGTTGAAACATTTCCCAAATTCCTCACCAAAATGGCTAGAAATATAGCGGCAACAAAACAAGATCCAAGGTCCCACTGTAGGAGAAACAGAATAGTCAAGGCTTCACAAATTCTTCAGACACATCCAAACTGTGGAGCTGAATGTGATAGTATGCTTGCTGCGGTTATTAGTAGGCTTCTTTGGTTGAGATCCTGAGGAATCCCAATGAGCTTTTCCAAGGCCCTCCCTGACCGCAGTAGCAAATAGATTTTAAAGAGCTGGTTTGCTAGTCCCAGCACCCAACCCACCTCTTTTCACAGCACGGGCTTGGGACCGGCCACGGCAGAGTTAAAAAATGTTGAAAACATTTCCCAAATTCCTCACCAAAATGGCTAGAAATATAGCGGCAACAAAACAAGATCCAAGGTCCCACTGTAGGAGAAACAGAATAGTCAAGGCTTCACAAATTCTTCAGACACATCCAACTGTGGTGCTGAATGTGAAAGTATGCTTGCTGCGGTTATTAGTAGGCTTCTTTGGTTGAGATCCTGAGGAATCCCAATGAGCTTTTCCAAGGCCCTTCCTGACCGCAGTAGCAAATAGTTTTTACAGAGCTGGTTTGCTTGTCCCAGCACCCAACCCTCCTCTTTTCACAGCACGGGCTTGGGACCAGCCACGGCAGAGTTAAAAAATGTTGAAAACATTTCCCAAATTCCTCACCAAAATGGCTAGAAATATAGCGGCAACAAAACAAGATCCAAGGTCCCACTGTAGGAGAAACAGAATAGTCAAGGCTTCACAAATTCTTCAGACACATCCAAACTGTGGTGCTGAATGTGATAGTATGCTTGCTGCGGTTATTAGTAGGCTTCTTTGGTTGAGATCCTGAGGAATCCCAATGAGCTTTTCCAAGGCCCTCCCTGACCGCAGTAGCAAATAGTTTTTACAGAGCTGGTTTGCTAGTCCCAGCACCCAACCCTCCTCTTTTCACAGCACGGGCTTGGGACCGGCCATGGCAGAGTTAAAAAATGTTGAAAACATTTCCCAAATTCCTCACCAAAATGGCTAGAAATATAGCGGCAACAAAACAAGATCCAAGGTCCCTCTGTAGGAGAAACAGAATAGTCAAGGCTTCACAAATTCTTCAGACACATCCAACTGTGGTGCTGAATGTGATAGTATGCTTGCTGCGGTTATTAGTAGGCTTCTTTGGTTGAGATCCTGAGGAATCCCAATGAGCTTTTCCAAGGCCCTCCCTGACCGCAGTAGCAAATAGTTTTTACAGAGCTGGATTGCTTGAACCAGCACCCAACCCTCCTCTTTTCACAGCACGGGCTTGGGACCGGCCACGGCAGAGTTAAAAAATGTTGAAAACATTTCCCAAATTCCTCACCAAAATGGCTAGAAATATAGCGGCAACAAAACAAGATCCAAGGTCCCACTGTAGGAGAAACAGAATAGTCAAGGTTTCACAAATTCTTCAGACACATCCAACTGTGGTGCTGAATGTGATGGTATGCTTTGTGCGGTTATTAGTAGGCTTCCTTGGTTGAGATCCTGAGGAATCCCAATGAGCTTTTCCAAGGCCCTCCATGACCGCAGTAGCAAATAGTTTTTACAGAGCTGGTTTGCTTGCCCCAGCACCCAACCCTCCTCTTTTCACAGCACGGGCTTGGGACCGGCCACGGCAGAGTTAAAAAATGTTGAAAACATTTCCCAAATTCCTCACCAAAATGGCTAGAAATATAGCGGCAACAAAACAAGATCCAAGGTCCCACTGTAGGAGAAACAGAATAGTCAAGGCTTCACAAATTCTTCAGACACATCCAACTGTGGTGCTGAATGTGATAGTATGCTTGCTGCGGTTATTAGTAGGCTTCTTTGGTTGAGATCCTGAGGAATCCCAATGAGCTTTTCCAAGGCCCTCCCTGACCGCAGTAGCAAATAGTTTTTACAGAGCTGGTTTGCTTGTCCCAGCACCCAACCCTCCTCTTTTCACAACACGGGCTTGGGACCGGCCACGGCAGAGTTAAAAAATGTTGAAAACATTTCCCAAATTCCTCACCAAAATGGCTAGAAATATAGCGGCAACAAAACAAGATCCAAGGTCCCACTGTAGGAGAAACAGAATAGTCAAGGCTTCACAAATTCTTCAGACACATCCAACTGTGGTGCTGAATGTGAAAGTATGCTTGCTGCGGTTATTAGTAGGCTTCTTTGGTTGAGATCCTGAGGAATCCCAATGAGCTTTTCCAAGGCCCTCCCTGACCGCAGTAGCAAATAGTTTTTACAGAGCTGGTTTGCTTGTCCCAGCACCCAACCCTCCTCTTTTCACAGCATGGGCTTGGGACCGGCCACGGCAGAGTTAAAAAATGTTGAAAACATTTCCCAAATTCCTCACCAAAATGGCTAGAAATATAGCGGCAAAAAACAAGATCCAAGGTCCCACTGTAGGAGAAACAAAATAGTAAAGGCTTCTAAAATTCTTCAGACACATCCAAACTGTGGTGCTAAATGTGATAGTATGCTTGCTGCGGTTATTAGTAGGCTTCTTTGGTTGAGATCCTGAGGAATCCCAATGAGCTTTTCCAAGGCCCTCCCTGACCGCAGTAGCAAATAGTTTTTACAGAGCTGGTTTGCTTGTCCCAGCACCCAACCCTCCTCTTTTCACAGCACGGGCTTGGGACCGGCCACGGCAGAGTTAAAAAATGTTGAAAACATTTCCCAAATTCCTCACCAAAATGGCTAGAAATATAGCGGCAACAAAACAAGATCCAAGGTCCCACTGTAGGAGAAACAGAATAGTCAAGGCTTCACAAATTCTTCAGACACATCCAACTGTGGTGCTGAATGTGATGGTATGCTTTGTGCGGTTATTAGTAGGCTTCTTTGGTTGAGATCCTGAGGAATCCCAATGAGCTTTTCCAAGGCCCTCCCTGACCGCAGTAGCAAATAGTTTTTACAGAGCTGGTTTGCTTGTCCCAGCACCCAACCCTCCTCTTTTCACAGCACGGGCTTGGGACCGGCCACGGCAGAGTTAAAAAATGTTGAAAACATTTCCCAAATTCCTCACCAAAATGGCTAGAAATATAGCGGCAACAAAACAAGATCCAAGGTCCCACTGTAGGAGAAACAGAATAGTCAAGGCTTCACAAATTCTTCAGACACATCCAAACTGTGGTGCTGAAAGTGAAAGTATGCTTGCTGCGGTTATTAGTAGGCTTCTTTGGTTGAGATCCTGAGGAATCCCAATGAGCTTTTCCAAGGCCCCCCCTGACCGCAGTAGCAAATAGTTTTTACAGAGCTGGTTTGCTAGTCCCAGCACCCAACCCACCTCTTTTCACAGCACGGGCTTGGGACCGGCCACGGCAGAGTTAAAAAATGTTGAAAACATTTCCCAAATTCCTCACCAAAATGGCTAGAAATATAGCGGCAACAAAACAAGATCCAAGGTCCCACTGTAGGAGAAACAGAATAGTCAAGGCTTCACAAATTCTTCAGACACATCCAACTGTGGTGCTGAATGTGATAGTATGCTTGCTGCGGTTATTAGTAGGCTTCTTTGGTTGAGATCCTGAGGAATCCCAATGAGCTTTTCCAAGGCCCTCCCTGACCGCAGTAGCAAATAGTTTTTACAGAGCTGGTTTGCTTGAACCAGCACCCAACCCTCCTCTTTTCACAGCACGGGCTTGGGACCGGCCACGGCAGAGTTAAAAAATGTTGAAAACATTTCCCAAATTCCTCACCAAAATGGCTAGAAATATAGCGGCAACAAAACAAGATCCAAGGTCCCACTGTAGGAGAAACAGAATAGTCAAGGCTTCACAAATTCTTCAGACACATCCAACTGTGGTGCTGAATGTGATAGTATGCTTGCTGCGGTTATTAGTAGGCTTCTTTGGTTGAGATCCTGAGGAATCCCAATGAGCTTTTCCAAGGCCCTCCCTGACCGCAGTAGCAAATAGTTTTTACAGAGCTGGTTTGCTTGTCCCAGCACCCAACCCTCCTCTTTTCACAGCACGGGCTTGGGACCGGCCACGGCAGAGTTAAAAAATGTTGAAAACATTTCCCAAATTCCTCACCAAAATGGCTAGAAATATAGCGGCAACAAAACAAGATCCAAGGTCCCACTGTAGGAGAAACAGAATAGTAAAGGCTTCTAAAATTCTTCAGACACATCCAAACTGTGGTGCTAAATGTGATAGTATGCTTGCTGCGGTTATTAGTAGGCTTCTTTGGTTGAGATCCTGAGGAATCCCAATGAGCTTTTCCAAGGCCCTCCCTGACCACAGTAGCAAATAGTTTTTACAGAGCTGGTTTGCTTGTCCCAGCACCCAACCCTCCTCTTTTCACAGCACGGGCTTGGGACCGGCCACGGCAGAGTTAAAAAATGTTGAAAACATTTCCCAAATTCCTCACCAAAATGGCTAGAAATATAGCGGCAACAAAACAAGATCCAAGGTCCCACTGTAGGAGAAACAGAATAGTCAAGGCTTCACAAATTCTTCAGACACATCCAACTGTGGTGCTGAATGTGATGGTATGCTTTGTGCGGTTATTAGTAGGCTTCTTTGGTTGAGATCCTGAGGAATCCCAATGAGCTTTTCCAAGGCCCTCCCTGACCGCAGTAGCAAATAGTTTTTACAGAGCTGGTTTGCTTGTCCCAGCACCCAACCCTCCTCTTTTCACAGCACGGGCTTGGGACCGGCCACGGCAGAGTTAAAAAATGTTGAAAACATTTCCCAAATTCCTCACCAAAATGGCTAGAAATATAGCGGCAACAAAACAAGATCCAAGGTCCCACTGTAGGAGAAACAGAATAGTCAAGGCTTCACAAATTCTTCAGACACATCCAACTGTGGTGCTGAATGTGATAGTATGCTTGCTGCGGTTATTAGTAGGCTTCTTTGGTTGAGATCCTGAGGAATCCCAATGAGCTTTTCCAAGGCCCTCCCTGACCGCAGTAGCAAATAGTTTTTACAGAGCTGGTTTGCTTGTCCCAGCACCGAACCCTCCTCTTTTCACAGCACGGGCTTGGGACCGGCCACGGCAGAGTTAAAAAATGTTGAAAACATTTCCCAAATTCCTCACCAAAATGGCTAGAAATATAGCGGCAACAAAACAAGATCCAAGGTCCCACTGTAGGAGAAACAGAATAGTCAAGGCTTCACAAATTCTTCAGACACATCCAACTGTGGTGCTGAATGTGAAAGTATGCTTGCTGCGGTTATTAGTAGGCTTCTTTGGTTGAGATCCTGAGGAATCCCAATGAGCTTTTCCAAGGCCCTTCCTGACCGCAGTAGCAAATAGTTTTTACAGAGCTGGTTTGCTTGTCCCAGCACCCAACCCTCCTCTTTTCACAGCACGGGCTTGGGACCGGCCACGGCAGAGTTAAAAAATGTTGAAAACATTTCCCAAATTCCTCACCAAAATGGCTAGTAATATAGCGGCAACAAAAAAAGATCCAAGGTCCCACTGTAGGAGAAACAGAATAGTCAAGGCTTCACAAATTCTTCAGACACATCCAAACTGTGGTGCTGAATGTGATAGTATGCTTGCTGCGGTTATTAGTAGGGTTCTTTGGTTGAGATCCTGAGGAATCCCAATGAGCTTTTCCAAGGCCCTCCCTGACCGCAGTAGCAAATAGTTTTTACAGAGCTGGTTTGCTAGTCCCAGCACCCAACCCTCCTCTTTTCACAGCACGGGCTTGGGACCGGCCATGGCAGAGTTAAAAAATGTTGAAAAAATTTCCCAAATTCCTCACCAAAATGGCTAGAAATATAGCGGCAACAAAACAAGATCCAAGGTCCCTCTGTAGGAGAAACAGAATAGTCAAGGCTTCACAAATTCTTCAGACACATCCAACTGTGGTGCTGAATGTGATAGTATGCTTGCTGCGGTTATTAGTAGGCTTCTTTGGTTGAGATCCTGAGGAATCCCAATGAGCTTTTCCAAGGCCCTCCCTGACCGCAGTAGCAAATAGTTTTTACAGAGCTGGTTTGCTTGAACCAGCACCCAACCCTCCTCTTTTCACAGCACGGGCTTGGGACCGGCCACGGCAGAGTTAAAAAATGTTGAAAACATTTCCCAAATTCCTCACCAAAATGGCTAGAAATATAGCGGCAACAAAACAAGATCCAAGGTCCCACTGTAGGAGAAACAGAATAGTCAAGGTTTCACAAATTCTTCAGACACATCCAACTGTGGTGCTGAATGTGATGGTATGCTTTGTGCGGTTATTAGTAGGCTTCTTTGGTTGAGATCCTGAGGAATCCCAATGAGCTTTTCCAAGGCCCTCCATGACCGCAGTAGCAAATAGTTTTTACAGAGCTGGTTTGCTTGCCCCAGCACCCAACCCTCCTCTTTTCACAGCACGGGCTTGGGACCGGCCACGGCAGAGTTAAAAAATGTTGAAAACATTTCCCAAATTCCTCACCAAAATGGCTAGAAATATAGCGGCAACAAAACAAGATCCAAGGTCCCACTGTAGGAGAAACAGAATAGTCAAGGCTTCACAAATTCTTCAGACACATCCAACTGTGGTGCTGAATGTGATAGTATGCTTGCTGCGGTTATTAGTAGGCTTCTTTGGTTGAGATCCTGAGGAATCCCAATGAGCTTTTCCAAGGCCCTCCCTGACCGCAGTAGCAAATAGTTTTTACAGAGCTGGTTTGCTAGTCCCAGCACCCAACCCTCCTCTTTTCACAGCACGGGCTTGGGACCGGCCATGGCAGAGTTAAAAAATGTTGAAAACATTTCCCAAATTCCTCACCAAAATGGCTAGAAATATAGCGGCAACAAAACAAGATCCAAGGTCCCTCTGTAGGAGAAACAGAATAGTCAAGGCTTCACAAATTCTTCAGACACATCCAACTGTGGTGCTGAATGTGATAGTATGCTTGCTGCGGTTATTAGTAGGCTTCTTTGGTTGAGATCCTGAGGAATCCCAATGAGCTTTTCCAAGGCCCTCCCTGACCGCAGTAGCAAATAGTTTTTACAGAGCTGGTTTGCTTGTCCCAGCACCCAACCCTCCTCTTTTCACAGCATGGGCTTGGGACCGGCCACGGCAGAGTTAAAAAATGTTGAAAACATTTCCCAAATTCCTCACCAAAATGGCTAGAAATATAGCGGCAACAAAACAAGATCCAAGGTCCCACTGTAGGAGAAACAAAATAGTAAAGGCTTCTAAAATTCTTCAGACACATCCAAACTGTGGTGCTAAATGTGATAGTATGCTTGCTGCGGTTATTAGTAGGCTTCTTTGGTTGAGATCCTGAGGAATCCCAATGAGCTTTTCCAAGGCCCTCCCTGACCGCAGTAGCAAATAGTTTTTACAGAGCTGGTTTGCTTGTCCCAGCACCCAACCCTCCTCTTTTCACAGCACGGGCTTGGGACCGGCCACGGCAGAGTTAAAAAATGTTGAAAACATTTCCCAAATTCCTCACCAAAATGGCTAGAAATATAGCGGCAACAAAACAAGATCCAAGGTCCCACTGTAGGAGAAACAGAATAGTCAAGGCTTCACAAATTCTTCAGACACATCCAACTGTGGTGCTGAATGTGATGGTATGCTTTGTGCGGTTATTAGTAGGCTTCTTTGGTTGAGATCCTGAGGAATCCCAATGAGCTTTTCCAAGGCCCTCCCTGACCGCAGTAGCAAATAGTTTTTACAGAGCTGGTTTGCTTGTCCCAGCACCCAACCCTCCTCTTTTCACAGCACGGGCTTGGGACCGGCCACGGCAGAGTTAAAAAATGTTGAAAACATTTCCCAAATTCCTCACCAAAATGGCTAGAAATATAGCGGCAACAAAACAAGATCCAAGGTCCCACTGTAGGAGAAACAGAATAGTCAAGGCTTCACAAATTCTTCAGACACATCCAAACTGTGGTGCTGAAAGTGAAAGTATGCTTGCTGCGGTTATTAGTAGGCTTCTTTGGTTGAGATCCTGAGGAATCCCAATGAGCTTTTCCAAGGCCCCCCCTGACCGCAGTAGCAAATAGTTTTTACAGAGCTGGTTTGCTAGTCCCAGCACCCAACCCACCTCTTTTCACAGCACGGGCTTGGGACCGGCCACGGCAGAGTTAAAAAATGTTGAAAACATTTCCCAAATTCCTCACCAAAATGGCTAGAAATATAGCGGCAACAAAACAAGATCCAAGGTCCCACTGTAGGAGAAACAGAATAGTCAAGGCTTCACAAATTCTTCAGACACATCCAACTGTGGTGCTGAATGTGATAGTATGCTTGCTGCGGTTATTAGTAGGCTTCTTTGGTTGAGATCCTGAGGAATCCCAATGAGCTTTTCCAAGGCCCTCCCTGACCGCAGTAGCAAATAGTTTTTACAGAGCTGGTTTGCTTGAACCAGCACCCAACCCTCCTCTTTTCACAGCACGGGCTTGGGACCGGCCACGGCAGAGTTAAAAAATGTTGAAAACATTTCCCAAATTCCTCACCAAAATGGCTAGAAATATAGCGGCAACAAAACAAGATCCAAGGTCCCACTGTAGGAGAAACAGAATAGTCAAGGCTTCACAAATTCTTCAGACACATCCAACTGTGGTGCTGAATGTGATAGTATGCTTGCTGCGGTTATTAGTAGGCTTCTTTGGTTGAGATCCTGAGGAATCCCAATGAGCTTTTCCAAGGCCCTCCCTGACCGCAGTAGCAAATAGTTTTTACAGAGCTGGTTTGCTTGTCCCAGCACCCAACCCTCCTCTTTTCACAGCACGGGCTTGGGACCGGCCACGGCAGAGTTAAAAAATGTTGAAAACATTTCCCAAATTCCTCACCAAAATGGCTAGAAATATAGCGGCAACAAAACAAGATCCAAGGTCCCACTGTAGGAGAAACAGAATAGTAAAGGCTTCTAAAATTCTTCAGACACATCCAAACTGTGGTGCTAAATGTGATAGTATGCTTGCTGCGGTTATTAGTAGGCTTCTTTGGTTGAGATCCTGAGGAATCCCAATGAGCTTTTCCAAGGCCCTCCCTGACCACAGTAGCAAATAGTTTTTACAGAGCTGGTTTGCTTGTCCCAGCACCCAACCCTCCTCTTTTCACAGCACGGGCTTGGGACCGGCCACGGCAGAGTTAAAAAATGTTGAAAACATTTCCCAAATTCCTCACCAAAATGGCTAGAAATATAGCGGCAACAAAACAAGATCCAAGGTCCCACTGTAGGAGAAACAGAATAGTCAAGGCTTCACAAATTCTTCAGACACATCCAACTGTGGTGCTGAATGTGATGGTATGCTTTGTGCGGTTATTAGTAGGCTTCTTTGGTTGAGATCCTGAGGAATCCCAATGAGCTTTTCCAAGGCCCTCCCTGACCGCAGTAGCAAATAGTTTTTACAGAGCTGGTTTGCTTGTCCCAGCACCCAACCCTCCTCTTTTCACAGCACGGGCTTGGGACCGGCCACGGCAGAGTTAAAAAATGTTGAAAACATTTCCCAAATTCCTCACCAAAATGGCTAGAAATATAGCGGCAACAAAACAAGATCCAAGGTCCCACTGTAGGAGAAACAGAATAGTCAAGGCTTCACAAATTCTTCAGACACATCCAACTGTGGTGCTGAATGTGATAGTATGCTTGCTGCGGTTATTAGTAGGCTTCTTTGGTTGAGATCCTGAGGAATCCCAATGAGCTTTTCCAAGGCCCTCCCTGACCGCAGTAGCAAATAGTTTTTACAGAGCTGGTTTGCTTGTCCCAGCACCGAACCCTCCTCTTTTCACAGCACGGGCTTGGGACCGGCCACGGCAGAGTTAAAAAATGTTGAAAACATTTCCCAAATTCCTCACCAAAATGGCTAGAAATATAGCGGCAACAAAACAAGATCCAAGGTCCCACTGTAGGAGAAACAGAATAGTCAAGGCTTCACAAATTCTTCAGACACATCCAACTGTGGTGCTGAATGTGAAAGTATGCTTGCTGCGGTTATTAGTAGGCTTCTTTGGTTGAGATCCTGAGGAATCCCAATGAGCTTTTCCAAGGCCCTTCCTGACCGCAGTAGCAAATAGTTTTTACAGAGCTGGTTTGCTTGTCCCAGCACCCAACCCTCCTCTTTTCACAGCACGGGCTTGGGACCGGCCACGGCAGAGTTAAAAAATGTTGAAAACATTTCCCAAATTCCTCACCAAAATGGCTAGTAATATAGCGGCAACAAAAAAAGATCCAAGGTCCCACTGTAGGAGAAACAGAATAGTCAAGGCTTCACAAATTCTTCAGACACATCCAAACTGTGGTGCTGAATGTGATAGTATGCTTGCTGCGGTTATTAGTAGGGTTCTTTGGTTGAGATCCTGAGGAATCCCAATGAGCTTTTCCAAGGCCCTCCCTGACCGCAGTAGCAAATAGTTTTTACAGAGCTGGTTTGCTAGTCCCAGCACCCAACCCTCCTCTTTTCACAGCACGGGCTTGGGACCGGCCATGGCAGAGTTAAAAAATGTTGAAAACATTTCCCAAATTCCTCACCAAAATGGCTAGAAATATAGCGGCAACAAAACAAGATCCAAGGTCCCTCTGTAGGAGAAACAGAATAGTCAAGGCTTCACAAATTCTTCAGACACATCCAACTGTGGTGCTGAATGTGATAGTATGCTTGCTGCGGTTATTAGTAGGCTTCTTTGGTTGAGATCCTGAGGAATCCCAATGAGCTTTTCCAAGGCCCTCCCTGACCGCAGTAGCAAATAGTTTTTACAGAGCTGGTTTGCTTGTCCCAGCACCCAACCCTCCTCTTTTCACAGCACGGGCTTGGGACCGGCCACGGCAGAGTTAAAAAATGTTGAAAACATTTCCCAAATTCCTCACCAAAATGGCTAGAAATATAGCGGCAACAAAACAAGATCCAAGGTCCCACTGTAGGAGAAACAGAATAGTCAAGGCTTCACAAATTCTTCAGACACATCCAACTGTGGTGCTGAATGTGATAGTATGCTTGCTGCGGTTATTAGTAGGCTTCTTTGGTTGAGATCCTGAGGAATCCCAATGAGCTTTTCCAAGGCCCTCCCTGACCGCAGTAGCAAATAGTTTTTACAGAGCTGGTTTGCTTGTCCCAGCACCGAACCCTCCTCTTTTCACAGCACGGGCTTGGGACCGGCCACGGCAGAGTTAAAAAATGTTGAAAACATTTCCCAAATTCCTCACCAAAATGGCTAGAAATATAGCGGCAACAAAACAAGATCCAAGGTCCCACTGTAGGAGAAACAGAATAGTCAAGGCTTCACAAATTCTTCAGACACATCCAACTGTGGTGCTGAATGTGAAAGTATGCTTGCTGCGGTTATTAGTAGGCTTCTTTGGTTGAGATCCTGAGGAATCCCAATGAGCTTTTCCAAGGCCCTTCCTGACCGCAGTAGCAAATAGTTTTTACAGAGCTGGTTTGCTTGTCCCAGCACCCAACCCTCCTCTTTTCACAGCACGGGCTTGGGACCGGCCACGGCAGAGTTAAAAAATGTTGAAAACATTTCCCAAATTCCTCACCAAAATGGCTAGTAATATAGCGGCAACAAAAAAAGATCCAAGGTCCCACTGTAGGAGAAACAGAATAGTCAAGGCTTCACAAATTCTTCAGACACATCCAAACTGTGGTGCTGAATGTGATAGTATGCTTGCTGCGGTTATTAGTAGGGTTCTTTGGTTGAGATCCTGAGGAATCCCAATGAGCTTTTCCAAGGCCCTCCCTGACCGCAGTAGCAAATAGTTTTTACAGAGCTGGTTTGCTAGTCCCAGCACCCAACCCTCCTCTTTTCACAGCACGGGCTTGGGACCGGCCATGGCAGAGTTAAAAAATGTTGAAAACATTTCCCAAATTCCTCACCAAAATGGCTAGAAATATAGCGGCAACAAAACAAGATCCAAGGTCCCTCTGTAGGAGAAACAGAATAGTCAAGGCTTCACAAATTCTTCAGACACATCCAACTGTGGTGCTGAATGTGATAGTATGCTTGCTGCGGTTATTAGTAGGCTTCTTTGGTTGAGATCCTGAGGAATCCCAATGAGCTTTTCCAAGGCCCTCCCTGACCGCAGTAGCAAATAGTTTTTACAGAGCTGGTTTGCTTGTCCCAGCACCGAACCCTCCTCTTTTCACAGCACGGGCTTGGGACCGGCCACGGCA
Source organism: Pelophylax lessonae (assembly GCF_965119305.1). Classification (NCBI taxonomy): domain Eukaryota; kingdom Metazoa; phylum Chordata; class Amphibia; order Anura; family Ranidae; genus Pelophylax; species Pelophylax lessonae. The sequence goes on from NC_138771.1 coordinate 175,919,928, forward strand.
GAGTTAAAAAATGTTGAAAACATTTCCCAAATTCCTCACCAAAATGGCTAGAAATATAGCGGCAACAAAACAAGATCCAAGGTCCCACTGTAGGAGAAACAGAATAGTCAAGGCTTCACAAATTCTTCAGACACATCCAACTGTGGTGCTGAATGTGAAAGTATGCTTGCTGCGGTTATTAGTAGGCTTCTTTGGTTGAGATCCTGAGGAATCCCAATGAGCTTTTCCAAGGCCCTTCCTGACCGCAGTAGCAAATAGTTTTTACAGAGCTGGTTTGCTTGTCCCAGCACCCAACCCTCCTCTTTTCACAGCACGGGCTTGGGACCGGCCACGGCAGAGTTAAAAAATGTTGAAAACATTTCCCAAATTCCTCACCAAAATGGCTAGTAATATAGCGGCAACAAAAAAAGATCCAAGGTCCCACTGTAGGAGAAACAGAATAGTCAAGGCTTCACAAATTCTTCAGACACATCCAAACTGTGGTGCTGAATGTGATAGTATGCTTGCTGCGGTTATTAGTAGGGTTCTTTGGTTGAGATCCTGAGGAATCCCAATGAGCTTTTCCAAGGCCCTCCCTGACCGCAGTAGCAAATAGTTTTTACAGAGCTGGTTTGCTAGTCCCAGCACCCAACCCTCCTCTTTTCACAGCACGGGCTTGGGACCGGCCATGGCAGAGTTAAAAAATGTTGAAAACATTTCCCAAATTCCTCACCAAAATGGCTAGAAATATAGCGGCAACAAAACAAGATCCAAGGTCCCTCTGTAGGAGAAACAGAATAGTCAAGGCTTCACAAATTCTTCAGACACATCCAACTGTGGTGCTGAATGTGATAGTATGCTTGCTGCGGTTATTAGTAGGCTTCTTTGGTTGAGATCCTGAGGAATCCCAATGAGCTTTTCCAAGGCCCTCCCTGACCGCAGTAGCAAATAGTTTTTACAGAGCTGGTTTGCTTGAACCAGCACCCAACCCTCCTCTTTTCACAGCACGGGCTTGGGACCGGCCACGGCAGAGTTAAAAAATGTTGAAAACATTTCCCAAATTCCTCACCAAAATGGCTAGAAATATAGCGGCAACAAAACAAGATCCAAGGTCCCACTGTAGGAGAAACAGAATAGTCAAGGCTTCACAAATTCTTCAGACACATCCAACTGTGGTGCTGAATGTGATAGTATGCTTGCTGCGGTTATTAGTAGGCTTCTTTGGTTGAGATCCTGAGGAATCCCAATGAGCTTTTCCAAGGCCCTCCCTGACCGCAGTAGCAAATAGTTTTTACAGAGCTGGTTTGCTAGTCCCAGCACCCAACCCTCCTCTTTTCACAGCACGGGCTTGGGACCGGCCATGGCAGAGTTAAAAAATGTTGAAAACATTTCCCAAATTCCTCACCAAAATGGCTAGAAATATAGCGGCAACAAAACAAGATCCAAGGTCCCTCTGTAGGAGAAACAGAATAGTCAAGGCTTCACAAATTCTTCAGACACATCCAACTGTGGTGCTGAATGTGATAGTATGCTTGCTGCGGTTATTAGTAGGCTTCTTTGGTTGAGATCCTGAGGAATCCCAATGAGCTTTTCCAAGGCCCTCCCTGACCGCAGTAGCAAATAGTTTTTACAGAGCTGGTTTGCTTGTCCCAGCACCCAACCCTCCTCTTTTCACAGCATGGGCTTGGGACCGGCCACGGCAGAGTTAAAAAATGTTGAAAACATTTCCCAAATTCCTCACCAAAATGGCTAGAAATATAGCGGCAACAAAACAAGATCCAAGGTCCCACTGTAGGAGAAACAAAATAGTAAAGGCTTCTAAAATTCTTCAGACACATCCAAACTGTGGTGCTAAATGTGATAGTATGCTTGCTGCGGTTATTAGTAGGCTTCTTTGGTTGAGATCCTGAGGAATCCCAATGAGCTTTTCCAAGGCCCTCCCTGACCGCAGTAGCAAATAGTTTTTACAGAGCTGGTTTGCTTGTCCCAGCACCCAACCCTCCTCTTTTCACAGCACGGGCTTGGGACCGGCCACGGCAGAGTTAAAAAATGTTGAAAACATTTCCCAAATTCCTCACCAAAATGGCTAGAAATATAGCGGCAACAAAACAAGATCCAAGGTCCCACTGTAGGAGAAACAGAATAGTCAAGGCTTCACAAATTCTTCAGACACATCCAACTGTGGTGCTGAATGTGATGGTATGCTTTGTGCGGTTATTAGTAGGCTTCTTTGGTTGAGATCCTGAGGAATCCCAATGAGCTTTTCCAAGGCCCTCCCTGACCGCAGTAGCAAATAGTTTTTACAGAGCTGGTTTGCTTGTCCCAGCACCCAACCCTCCTCTTTTCACAGCACGGGCTTGGGACCGGCCACGGCAGAGTTAAAAAATGTTGAAAACATTTCCCAAATTCCTCACCAAAATGGCTAGAAATATAGCGGCAACAAAACAAGATCCAAGGTCCCACTGTAGGAGAAACAGAATAGTCAAGGCTTCACAAATTCTTCAGACACATCCAAACTGTGGTGCTGAAAGTGAAAGTATGCTTGCTGCGGTTATTAGTAGGCTTCTTTGGTTGAGATCCTGAGGAATCCCAATGAGCTTTTCCAAGGCCCCCCCTGACCGCAGTAGCAAATAGTTTTTACAGAGCTGGTTTGCTAGTCCCAGCACCCAACCCACCTCTTTTCACAGCACGGGCTTGGGACCGGCCACGGCAGAGTTAAAAAATGTTGAAAACATTTCCCAAATTCCTCACCAAAATGGCTAGAAATATAGCGGCAACAAAACAAGATCCAAGGTCCCACTGTAGGAGAAACAGAATAGTCAAGGCTTCACAAATTCTTCAGACACATCCAACTGTGGTGCTGAATGTGATAGTATGCTTGCTGCGGTTATTAGTAGGCTTCTTTGGTTGAGATCCTGAGGAATCCCAATGAGCTTTTCCAAGGCCCTCCCTGACCGCAGTAGCAAATAGTTTTTACAGAGCTGGTTTGCTTGAACCAGCACCCAACCCTCCTCTTTTCACAGCACGGGCTTGGGACCGGCCACGGCAGAGTTAAAAAATGTTGAAAACATTTCCCAAATTCCTCACCAAAATGGCTAGAAATATAGCGGCAACAAAACAAGATCCAAGGTCCCACTGTAGGAGAAACAGAATAGTCAAGGCTTCACAAATTCTTCAGACACATCCAACTGTGGTGCTGAATGTGATAGTATGCTTGCTGCGGTTATTAGTAGGCTTCTTTGGTTGAGATCCTGAGGAATCCCAATGAGCTTTTCCAAGGCCCTCCCTGACCGCAGTAGCAAATAGTTTTTACAGAGCTGGTTTGCTTGTCCCAGCACCCAACCCTCCTCTTTTCACAGCACGGGCTTGGGACCGGCCACGGCAGAGTTAAAAAATGTTGAAAACATTTCCCAAATTCCTCACCAAAATGGCTAGAAATATAGCGGCAACAAAACAAGATCCAAGGTCCCACTGTAGGAGAAACAGAATAGTAAAGGCTTCTAAAATTCTTCAGACACATCCAAACTGTGGTGCTAAATGTGATAGTATGCTTGCTGCGGTTATTAGTAGGCTTCTTTGGTTGAGATCCTGAGGAATCCCAATGAGCTTTTCCAAGGCCCTCCCTGACCACAGTAGCAAATAGTTTTTACAGAGCTGGTTTGCTTGTCCCAGCACCCAACCCTCCTCTTTTCACAGCACGGGCTTGGGACCGGCCACGGCAGAGTTAAAAAATGTTGAAAACATTTCCCAAATTCCTCACCAAAATGGCTAGAAATATAGCGGCAACAAAACAAGATCCAAGGTCCCACTGTAGGAGAAACAGAATAGTCAAGGCTTCACAAATTCTTCAGACACATCCAACTGTGGTGCTGAATGTGATGGTATGCTTTGTGCGGTTATTAGTAGGCTTCTTTGGTTGAGATCCTGAGGAATCCCAATGAGCTTTTCCAAGGCCCTCCCTGACCGCAGTAGCAAATAGTTTTTACAGAGCTGGTTTGCTTGTCCCAGCACCCAACCCTCCTCTTTTCACAGCACGGGCTTGGGACCGGCCACGGCAGAGTTAAAAAATGTTGAAAACATTTCCCAAATTCCTCACCAAAATGGCTAGAAATATAGCGGCAACAAAACAAGATCCAAGGTCCCACTGTAGGAGAAACAGAATAGTCAAGGCTTCACAAATTCTTCAGACACATCCAACTGTGGTGCTGAATGTGATAGTATGCTTGCTGCGGTTATTAGTAGGCTTCTTTGGTTGAGATCCTGAGGAATCCCAATGAGCTTTTCCAAGGCCCTCCCTGACCGCAGTAGCAAATAGTTTTTACAGAGCTGGTTTGCTTGTCCCAGCACCGAACCCTCCTCTTTTCACAGCACGGGCTTGGGACCGGCCACGGCAGAGTTAAAAAATGTTGAAAACATTTCCCAAATTCCTCACCAAAATGGCTAGAAATATAGCGGCAACAAAACAAGATCCAAGGTCCCACTGTAGGAGAAACAGAATAGTCAAGGCTTCACAAATTCTTCAGACACATCCAACTGTGGTGCTGAATGTGAAAGTATGCTTGCTGCGGTTATTAGTAGGCTTCTTTGGTTGAGATCCTGAGGAATCCCAATGAGCTTTTCCAAGGCCCTTCCTGACCGCAGTAGCAAATAGTTTTTACAGAGCTGGTTTGCTTGTCCCAGCACCCAACCCTCCTCTTTTCACAGCACGGGCTTGGGACCGGCCACGGCAGAGTTAAAAAATGTTGAAAACATTTCCCAAATTCCTCACCAAAATGGCTAGTAATATAGCGGCAACAAAAAAAGATCCAAGGTCCCACTGTAGGAGAAACAGAATAGTCAAGGCTTCACAAATTCTTCAGACACATCCAAACTGTGGTGCTGAATGTGATAGTATGCTTGCTGCGGTTATTAGTAGGGTTCTTTGGTTGAGATCCTGAGGAATCCCAATGAGCTTTTCCAAGGCCCTCCCTGACCGCAGTAGCAAATAGTTTTTACAGAGCTGGTTTGCTAGTCCCAGCACCCAACCCTCCTCTTTTCACAGCACGGGCTTGGGACCGGCCATGGCAGAGTTAAAAAATGTTGAAAACATTTCCCAAATTCCTCACCAAAATGGCTAGAAATATAGCGGCAACAAAACAAGATCCAAGGTCCCTCTGTAGGAGAAACAGAATAGTCAAGGCTTCACAAATTCTTCAGACACATCCAACTGTGGTGCTGAATGTGATAGTATGCTTGCTGCGGTTATTAGTAGGCTTCTTTGGTTGAGATCCTGAGGAATCCCAATGAGCTTTTCCAAGGCCCTCCCTGACCGCAGTAGCAAATAGTTTTTACAGAGCTGGTTTGCTTGTCCCAGCACCCAACCCTCCTCTTTTCACAGCACGGGCTTGGGACCGGCCACGGCAGAGTTAAAAAATGTTGAAAACATTTCCCAAATTCCTCACCAAAATGGCTAGAAATATAGCGGCAACAAAACAAGATCCAAGGTCCCACTGTAGGAGAAACAGAATAGTCAAGGCTTCACAAATTCTTCAGACACATCCAACTGTGGTGCTGAATGTGATAGTATGCTTGCTGCGGTTATTAGTAGGCTTCTTTGGTTGAGATCCTGAGGAATCCCAATGAGCTTTTCCAAGGCCCTCCCTGACCGCAGTAGCAAATAGTTTTTACAGAGCTGGTTTGCTTGTCCCAGCACCGAACCCTCCTCTTTTCACAGCACGGGCTTGGGACCGGCCACGGCAGAGTTAAAAAATGTTGAAAACATTTCCCAAATTCCTCACCAAAATGGCTAGAAATATAGCGGCAACAAAACAAGATCCAAGGTCCCACTGTAGGAGAAACAGAATAGTCAAGGCTTCACAAATTCTTCAGACACATCCAACTGTGGTGCTGAATGTGAAAGTATGCTTGCTGCGGTTATTAGTAGGCTTCTTTGGTTGAGATCCTGAGGAATCCCAATGAGCTTTTCCAAGGCCCTTCCTGACCGCAGTAGCAAATAGTTTTTACAGAGCTGGTTTGCTTGTCCCAGCACCCAACCCTCCTCTTTTCACAGCACGGGCTTGGGACCGGCCACGGCAGAGTTAAAAAATGTTGAAAACATTTCCCAAATTCCTCACCAAAATGGCTAGTAATATAGCGGCAACAAAAAAAGATCCAAGGTCCCACTGTAGGAGAAACAGAATAGTCAAGGCTTCACAAATTCTTCAGACACATCCAAACTGTGGTGCTGAATGTGATAGTATGCTTGCTGCGGTTATTAGTAGGGTTCTTTGGTTGAGATCCTGAGGAATCCCAATGAGCTTTTCCAAGGCCCTCCCTGACCGCAGTAGCAAATAGTTTTTACAGAGCTGGTTTGCTAGTCCCAGCACCCAACCCTCCTCTTTTCACAGCACGGGCTTGGGACCGGCCATGGCAGAGTTAAAAAATGTTGAAAACATTTCCCAAATTCCTCACCAAAATGGCTAGAAATATAGCGGCAACAAAACAAGATCCAAGGTCCCTCTGTAGGAGAAACAGAATAGTCAAGGCTTCACAAATTCTTCAGACACATCCAACTGTGGTGCTGAATGTGATAGTATGCTTGCTGCGGTTATTAGTAGGCTTCTTTGGTTGAGATCCTGAGGAATCCCAATGAGCTTTTCCAAGGCCCTCCCTGACCGCAGTAGCAAATAGTTTTTACAGAGCTGGTTTGCTTGAACCAGCACCCAACCCTCCTCTTTTCACAGCACGGGCTTGGGACCGGCCACGGCAGAGTTAAAAAATGTTGAAAACATTTCCCAAATTCCTCACCAAAATGGCTAGAAATATAGCGGCAACAAAACAAGATCCAAGGTCCCACTGTAGGAGAAACAGAATAGTCAAGGTTTCACAAATTCTTCAGACACATCCAACTGTGGTGCTGAATGTGATGGTATGCTTTGTGCGGTTATTAGTAGGCTTCTTTGGTTGAGATCCTGAGGAATCCCAATGAGCTTTTCCAAGGCCCTCCATGACCGCAGTAGCAAATAGTTTTTACAGAGCTGGTTTGCTTGCCCCAGCACCCAACCCTCCTCTTTTCACAGCACGGGCTTGGGACCGGCCACGGCAGAGTTAAAAAATGTTGAAAACATTTCCCAAATTCCTCACCAAAATGGCTAGAAATATAGCGGCAACAAAACAAGATCCAAGGTCCCACTGTAGGAGAAACAGAATAGTCAAGGCTTCACAAATTCTTCAGACACATCCAACTGTGGTGCTGAATGTGATAGTATGCTTGCTGCGGTTATTAGTAGGCTTCTTTGGTTGAGATCCTGAGGAATCCCAATGAGCTTTTCCAAGGCCCTCCCTGACCGCAGTAGCAAATAGTTTTTACAGAGCTGGTTTGCTTGTCCCAGCACCCAACCCTCCTCTTTTCACAGCACGGGCTTGGGACCGGCCACGGCAGAGTTAAAAAATGTTGAAAACATTTCCCAAATTCCTCACCAAAATGGCTAGAAATATAGCGGCAACAAAACAAGATCCAAGGTCCCACTGTAGGAGAAACAGAATAGTCAAGGCTTCACAAATTCTTCAGACACATCCAACTGTGGTGCTGAATGTGATAGTATGCTTGCTGCGGTTATTAGTAGGCTTCTTTGGTTGAGATCCTGAGGAATCCCAATGAGCTTTTCCAAGGCCCTCCCTGACCGCAGTAGCAAATAGTTTTTACAGAGCTGGTTTGCTTGTCCCAGCACCCAACCCTCCTCTTTTCACAGCATGGGCTTGGGACCGGCCACGGCAGAGTTAAAAAATGTTGAAAACATTTCCCAAATTCCTCACCAAAATGGCTAGAAATATAGCGGCAACAAAACAAGATCCAAGGTCCCACTGTAGGAGAAACAGAATAGTAAAGGCTTCTAAAATTCTTCAGACACATCCAAACTGTGGTGCTAAATGTGATAGTATGCTTGCTGCGGTTATTAGTAGGCTTCTTTGGTTGAGATCCTGAGGAATCCCAATGAGCTTTTCCAAGGCCCTCCCTGACCGCAGTAGCAAATAGTTTTTACAGAGCTGGTTTGCTTGTCCCAGCACCCAACCCTCCTCTTTTCACAGCACGGGCTTGGGACCGGCCACGGCAGAGTTAAAAAATGTTGAAAACATTTCCCAAATTCCTCACCAAAATGGCTAGAAATATAGCGGCAACAAAACAAGATCCAAGGTCCCACTGTAGGAGAAACAGAATAGTCAAGGCTTCACAAATTCTTCAGACACATCCAACTGTGGTGCTGAATGTGATGGTATGCTTTGTGCGGTTATTAGTAGGCTTCTTTGGTTGAGATCCTGAGGAATCCCAATGAGCTTTTCCAAGGCCCTCCCTGACCGCAGTAGCAAATAGTTTTTACAGAGCTGGTTTGCTTGTCCCAGCACCCAACCCTCCTCTTTTCACAGCACGGGCTTGGGACCGGCCACGGCAGAGTTAAAAAATGTTGAAAACATTTCCCAAATTCCTCACCAAAATGGCTAGAAATATAGCGGCAACAAAACAAGATCCAAGGTCCCACTGTAGGAGAAACAGAATAGTCAAGGCTTCACAAATTCTTCAGACACATCCAAACTGTGGTGCTGAATGTGAAAGTATGCTTGCTGCGGTTATTAGTAGGCTTCTTTGGTTGAGATCCTGAGGAATCCCAATGAGCTTTTCCAAGGCCCCCCCTGACCGCAGTAGCAAATAGTTTTTACAGAGCTGGTTTGCTAGTCCCAGCACCCAACCCATCTCTTTTCACAGCACGGGCTTGGGACCGGCCACAGCAGAGTTAAAAAATGTTGAAAACATTTCCCAAATTCCTCACCAAAATGGCTAGAAATATAGCGGCAACAAAACAAGATCCAAGGTCCCACTGTAGGAGAAACAGAATAGTCAAGGCTTCACAAATTCTTCAGACACATCCAACTGTGGTGCTGAATGTGATAGTATGCTTGCTGCGGTTATTAGTAGGCTTCTTTGGTTGAGATCCTGAGGAATCCCAATGAGCTTTTCCAAGGCCCTCCCTGACCGCAGTAGCAAATAGTTTTTACAGAGCTGGTTTGCTTGAACCAGCACCCAACCCTCCTCTTTTCACAGCACGGGCTTGGGACCGGCCACGGCAGAGTTAAAAAATGTTGAAAACATTTCCCAAATTCCTCACCAAAATGGCTAGAAATATAGCGGCAACAAAACAAGATCCAAGGTCCCACTGTAGGAGAAACAGAATAGTCAAGGCTTCACAAATTCTTCAGACACATCCAACTGTGGTGCTGAATGTGATAGTATGCTTGCTGCGGTTATTAGTAGGCTTCTTTGGTTGAGATCCTGAGGAATCCCAATGAGCTTTTCCAAGGCCCTCCCTGACCGCAGTAGCAAATAGTTTTTACAGAGCTGGTTTGCTTGTCCCAGCACCCAACCCTCCTCTTTTCACAGCACGGGCTTGGGACCGGCCACGGCAGAGTTAAAAAATGTTGAAAACATTTCCCAAATTCCTCACCAAAATGGCTAGAAATATAGCGGCAACAAAACAAGATCCAAGGTCCCACTGTAGGAGAAACAGAATAGTAAAGGCTTCTAAAATTCTTCAGACACATCCAAACTGTGGTGCTAAATGTGATAGTATGCTTGCTGCGGTTATTAGTAGGCTTCTTTGGTTGAGATCCTGAGGAATCCCAATGAGCTTTTCCAAGGCCCTCCCTGACCACAGTAGCAAATAGTTTTTACAGAGCTGGTTTGCTTGTCCCAGCACCCAACCCTCCTCTTTTCACAGCACGGGCTTGGGACCGGCCACGGCAGAGTTAAAAAATGTTGAAAACATTTCCCAAATTCCTCACCAAAATGGCTAGAAATATAGCGGCAACAAAACAAGATCCAAGGTCCCACTGTAGGAGAAACAGAATAGTCAAGGCTTCACAAATTCTTCAGACACATCCAACTGTGGTGCTGAATGTGATGGTATGCTTTGTGCGGTTATTAGTAGGCTTCTTTGGTTGAGATCCTGAGGAATCCCAATGAGCTTTTCCAAGGCCCTCCCTGACCGCAGTAGCAAATAGTTTTTACAGAGCTGGTTTGCTTGTCCCAGCACCCAACCCTCCTCTTTTCACAGCACGGGCTTGGGACCGGCCACGGCAGAGTTAAAAAATGTTGAAAACATTTCCCAAATTCCTCACCAAAATGGCTAGAAATATAGCGGCAACAAAACAAGATCCAAGGTTCCACTGTAGGAGAAACAGAATAGTCAAGGCTTCACAAATTCTTCAGACACATCCAACTGTGGTGCTGAATGTGATAGTATGCTTGCTGCGGTTATTAGTAGGCTTCTTTGGTTGAGATCCTGAGGAATCCCAATGAGCTTTTCCAAGGCCCTCCCTGACCGCAGTAGCAAATAGTTTTTACAGAGCTGGTTTGCTTGTCCCAGCACCGAACCCTCCTCTTTTCACAGCACGGGCTTGGGACCGGCCACGGCAGAGTTAAAAAATGTTGAAAACATTTCCCAAATTCCTCACCAAAATGGCTAGAAATATAGCGGCAACAAAACAAGATCCAAGGTCCCACTGTAGGAGAAACAGAATAGTCAAGGCTTCACAAATTCTTCAGACACATCCAACTGTGGTGCTGAATGTGAAAGTATGCTTGCTGCGGTTATTAGTAGGCTTCTTTGGTTGAGATCCTGAGGAATCCCAATGAGCTTTTCCAAGGCCCTTCCTGACCGCAGTAGCAAATAGTTTTTACAGAGCTGGTTTGCTTGTCCCAGCACCCAACCCTCCTCTTTTCACAGCACGGGCTTGGGACCGGCCACGGCAGAGTTAAAAAATGTTGAAAACATTTCCCAAATTCCTCACCAAAATGGCTAGTAATATAGCGGCAACAAAACAAGATCCAAGGTCCCACTGTAGGAGAAACAGAATAGTCAAGGCTTCACAAATTCTTCAGACACATCCAAACTGTGGTGCTGAATGTGATAGTATGCTTGCTGCGGTTATTAGTAGGGTTCTTTGGTTGAGATCCTGAGGAATCCCAATGAGCTTTTCCAAGGCCCTCCCTGACCGCAGTAGCAAATAGTTTTTACAGAGCTGGTTTGCTAGTCCCAGCACCCAACCCTCCTCTTTTCACAGCACGGGCTTGGGACCGGCCATGGCAGAGTTAAAAAATGTTGAAAACATTTCCCAAATTCCTCACCAAAATGGCTAGAAATATAGCGGCAACAAAACAAGATCCAAGGTCCCTCTGTAGGAGAAACAGAATAGTCAAGGCTTCACAAATTCTTCAGACACATCCAACTGTGGTGCTGAATGTGATAGTATGCTTGCTGCGGTTATTAGTAGGCTTCTTTGGTTGAGATCCTGAGGAATCCCAATGAGCTTTTCCAAGGCCCTCCCTGACCGCAGTAGCAAATAGTTTTTACAGAGCTGGTTTGCTTGAACCAGCACCCAACCCTCCTCTTTTCACAGCACGGGCTTGGGACCGGCCACGGCAGAGTTAAAAAATGTTGAAAACATTTCCCAAATTCCTCACCAAAATGGCTAGAAATATAGCGGCAACAAAACAAGATCCAAGGTCCCACTGTAGGAGAAACAGAATAGTCAAGGTTTCACAAATTCTTCAGACACATCCAACTGTGGTGCTGAATGTGATGGTATGCTTTGTGCGGTTATTAGTAGGCTTCTTTGGTTGAGATCCTGAGGAATCCCAATGAGCTTTTCCAAGGCCCTCCATGACCGCAGTAGCAAATAGTTTTTACAGAGCTGGTTTGCTTGCCCCAGCACCCAACCCTCCTCTTTTCACAGCACGGGCTTGGGACCGGCCACGGCAGAGTTAAAAAATGTTGAAAACATTTCCCAAATTCCTCACCAAAATGGCTAGAAATATAGCGGCAACAAAACAAGATCCAAGGTCCCACTGTAGGAGAAACAGAATAGTCAAGGCTTCACAAATTCTTCAGACACATCCAACTGTGGTGCTGAATGTGATAGTATGCTTGCTGCGGTTATTAGTAGGCTTCTTTGGTTGAGATCCTGAGGAATCCCAATGAGCTTTTCCAAGGCCCTCCCTGACCGCAGTAGCAAATAGTTTTTACAGAGCTGGTTTGCTTGTCCCAGCACCCAACCCTCCTCTTTTCACAGCACGGGCTTGGGACCGGCCACGGCAGAGTTAAAAAATGTTGAAAACATTTCCCAAATTCCTCACCAAAATGGCTAGAAATATAGCGGCAACAAAACAAGATCCAAGGTCCCACTGTAGGAGAAACAGAATAGTCAAGGCTTCACAAATTCTTCAGACACATCCAACTGTGGTGCTGAATGTGATAGTATGCTTGCTGCGGTTATTAGTAGGCTTCTTTGGTTGAGATCCTGAGGAATCCCAATGAGCTTTTCCAAGGCCCTCCCTGACCGCAGTAGCAAATAGTTTTTACAGAGCTGGTTTGCTTGTCCCAGCACCCAACCCTCCTCTTTTCACAGCATGGGCTTGGGACCGGCCACGGCAGAGTTAAAAAATGTTGAAAACATTTCCCAAATTCCTCACCAAAATGGCTAGAAATATAGCGGCAACAAAACAAGATCCAAGGTCCCACTGTAGGAGAAACAGAATAGTAAAGGCTTCTAAAATTCTTCAGACACATCCAAACTGTGGTGCTAAATGTGATAGTATGCTTGCTGCGGTTATTAGTAGGCTTCTTTGGTTGAGATCCTGAGGAATCCCAATGAGCTTTTCCAAGGCCCTCCCTGACCGCAGTAGCAAATAGTTTTTACAGAGCTGGTTTGCTTGTCCCAGCACCCAACCCTCCTCTTTTCACAGCACGGGCTTGGGACCGGCCACGGCAGAGTTAAAAAATGTTGAAAACATTTCCCAAATTCCTCACCAAAATGGCTAGAAATATAGCGGCAACAAAACAAGATCCAAGGTCCCACTGTAGGAGAAACAGAATAGTAAAGGCTTCTAAAATTCTTCAGACACATCCAAACTGTGGTGCTAAATGTGATAGTATGCTTGCTGCGGTTATTAGTAGGCTTCTTTGGTTGAGATCCTGAGGAATCCCAATGAGCTTTTCCAAGGCCCTCCCTGACCACAGTAGCAAATAGTTTTTACAGAGCTGGTTTGCTTGTCCCAGCACCCAACCCTCCTCTTTTCACAGCACGGGCTTGGGACCGGCCACGGCAGAGTTAAAAAATGTTGAAAACATTTCCCAAATTCCTCACCAAAATGGCTAGAAATATAGCGGCAACAAAACAAGATCCAAGGTCCCACTGTAGGAGAAACAGAATAGTCAAGGCTTCACAAATTCTTCAGACACATCCAACTGTGGTGCTGAATGTGATGGTATGCTTTGTGCGGTTATTAGTAGGCTTCTTTGGTTGAGATCCTGAGGAATCCCAATGAGCTTTTCCAAGGCCCTCCATGACCGCAGTAGCAAATAGTTTTTACAGAGCTAGTTTGCTTGCCCCAGCACCCAACCCTCCTCTTTTCACAGCACGGGCTTGGGACCGGCCACGGCAGAGTTAAAAAATGTTGAAAACATTTCCCAAATTCCTCACCAAAATGGCTAGAAATATAGCGGCAACAAAACAAGATCCAAGGTCCCACTGTAGGAGAAACAGAATAGTCAAGGCTTCACAAATTCTTCAGACACATCCAACTGTGGTGCTGAATGTGAAAGTATGCTTGCTGCGGTTATTAGTAGGCTTCTTTGGTTGAGATCCTGAGGAATCCCAATGAGCTTTTCCAAGGCCCTCCCTGACCGCAGTAGCAAATCGTTTTTACAGAGCTGGTTTGCTTGTCCCAGCACCCAACCCTCCTCTTTTCACAGCACGGGCTTGGGACCGGCCACGGCAGAGTTAAAAAATGTTGAAAACATTTCCCAAATTCCTCACCAAAATGGCTAGAAATATAGCGGCAACAAAACAAGATCCAAGGTCCCACTGTAGGAGAAACAGAATAGTCAAGGCTTCACAAATTCTTCAGACACATCCAAACTGTGGTGCTGAATGTGATAGTATGCTTGCTGCGGTTATTAGTAGGCTTCTTTGGTTGAGATCCTGAGGAATCCCAATGAGCTTTTCCAAGGCCCTCCCTGACCGCAGTAGCAAATAGTTTTTACAGAGCTGGTTTGCTAGTCCCAGCACCCAACCCACCTCTTTTCACAGCACGGGCTTGGGACCGGCCACGGCAGAGTTAAAAAATGTTGAAAACATTTCCCAAATTCCTCACCAAAATGGCTAGAAATATAGCGGCAACAAAACAAGATCCAAGGTCCCACTGTAGGAGAAACAGAATAGTCAAGGCTTCACAAATTCTTCAGACACATCCAACTGTGGTGCTGAATGTGATGGTATGCTTTGTGCGGTTATTAGTAAGCTTCTTTGGTTGAGATCCTGAGGAATCTCAATGAGCTTTTCCAAGGCCCTCCCTGACCGCAGTAGCAAATAGTTTTTACAGAGCTGGTTTGCTTGCCCCAGCACCCAACCCTCCTCTTTTCAAAGCACGGGCTTGGGACCGGCCACGGCAGAGTTAAAAAATGTTGAAAACATTTCCCAAATTCCTCACCAAAATGGCTAGAAATATAGCGGCAACAAAACAAGATCCAAGGTCCCACTGTAGGAGAAACAGAATAGTCAAGGCTTCACAAATTCTTCAGACACATCCAACTGTGGTGCTGAATGTGATAGTATGCTTGCTGCGGTTATTAGTAGGCTTCTTTGGTTGAGATCCTGAGGAATCCCAATGAGCTTTTCCAAGGCCCTCCCTGACCGCAGTAGCAAATAGTTTTTACAGAGCTGGTTTGCTTGTCCCAGCACCCAACCCTCCTCTTTTCACAGCACGGGCTTGGGACCGGCCACGGCAGAGTTAAAAAATGTTGAAAACATTTCCCAAATTCCTCACCAAAATGGCTAGAAATATAGCGGCAACAAAACAAGATCCAAGGTCCCACTGTAGGAGAAACAGAATAGTCAAGGCTTCACAAATTCTTCAGACACATCCAACTGTGGTGCTGAATGTGATGGTATGCTTTGTGCGGTTATTAGTAGGCTTCTTTGGTTGAGATCCTGAGGAATCCCAATGAGCTTTTCCAAGGCCCTCCAAGACCGCAGTAGCAAATAGTTTTTACAGAGCTAGTTTGCTTGCCCCAGCACCCAACCCTCCTCTTTTCACAGCACGGGCTTGGGACCGGCCACGGCAGAGTTAAAAAATGTTGAAAACATTTCCCAAATTCCTCACCAAAATGGCTAGAAATATAGCGGCAACAAAACAAGATCCAAGGTCCCACTGTAGGAGAAACAGAATAGTCAAGGCTTCACAAATTCTTCAGACACATCCAACTGTGGTGCTGAATGTGAATGTATGCTTGCTGCGGTTATTAGTAGGCTTCTTTGGTTGAGATCCTGAGGAATCCCAATGAGCTTTTCCAAGGCCCTCCCTGACCGCAGTAGCAAATAGTTTTTACAGAGCTGGTTTGCTTGTCCCAGCACCCAACCCTCCTCTTTTCACAGCACGGGCTTGGGACCGGCCACGGCAGAGTTAAAAAATGTTGAAAACATTTCCCAAATTCCTCACCAAAATGGCTAGAAATATAGCGGCAACAAAACAAGATCCAAGGTCCCACTGTAGGAGAAACAGAATAGTCAAGGCTTCACAAATTCTTCAGACACATCCAAACTGTGGTGCTGAATGTGATAGTATGCTTGCTGCGGTTATTAGTAGGCTTCTTTGGTTGAGATCCTGAGGAATCCCAATGAGCTTTTCCAAGGCCCTCCCTGACCGCAGTAGCAAATAGTTTTTACAGAGCTGGTTTGCTAGTCCCAGCACCCAACCCACCTCTTTTCACAGCACGGGCTTGGGACCGGCCACGGCAGAGTTAAAAAATGTTGAAAACATTTCCCAAATTCCTCACCAAAATGGCTAGAAATATAGCGGCAACAAAACAAGATCCAAGGTCCCACTGTAGGAGAAACAGAATAGTCAAGGCTTCACAAATTCTTCAGACACATCCAACTGTGGTGCTGAATGTGATGGTATGCTTTGTGCGGTTATTAGTAAACTTCTTTGGTTGAGATCCTGAGGAATCTCAATGAGCTTTTCCAAGGCCCTCCATGACCGCAGTAGCAAATAGTTTTTACAGAGCTGGTTTGCTTGCCCCAGCACCCAACCCTCCTCTTTTCAAAGCACGGGCTTGGGACCGGCCACGGCAGAGTTAAAAAATGTTGAAAACATTTCCCAAATTCCTCACCAAAATGGCTAGAAATATAGCGGCAACAAAACAAGATCCAAGGTCCCACTGTAGGAGAAACAGAATAGTCAAGGCTTCACAAATTCTTCAGACACATCCAACTGTGGTGCTGAATGTGATAGTATGCTTGCTGCGGTTATTAGTAGGCTTCTTTGGTTGAGATCCTGAGGAATCCCAATGAGCTTTTCCAAGGCCCTCCCTGACCGCAGTAGCAAATAGTTTTTACAGAGCTGGTTTGCTTGTCCCAGCACCCAACCCTCCTCTTTTCACAGCACGGGCTTGGGACCGGCCACGGCAGAGTTAAAAAATGTTGAAAACATTTCCCAAATTCCTCACCAAAATGGCTAGAAATATAGCGGCAACAAAACAAGATCCAAGGTCCCACTGTAGGAGAAACAGAATAGTCAAGGCTTCACAAATTCTTCAGACACATCCAAGTGTGGTGCTGAATGTGATAGTATGCTTGCTGCCGTTATTATTAGGCTTCTTTGGTTGAGATCCTGAGGAATCCCAATGAGCTTTTCCAAGGCCCTCCCTGACCGCAGTAGCAAATAGTTTTTACAGAGCTGGTTTGCTTGCCCCAGCACCCAACCCTCCTCTTTTCAAAGCACGGGCTTGGGACCGGCCACGGCAGAGTTAAAAAATGTTGAAAACATTTCCCAAATTCCTCACCAAAATGGCTAGAAATATAGCGGCAACAAAACAAGATCCAAGGTCCCACTGTAGGAGAAACAGAATAGTCAAGGCTTCACAAATTCTTCAGACACATCCAACTGTGGTGCTGAATGTGATAGTATGCTTGCTGCGGTTATTAGTAGGCTTCTTTGGTTGAGATCCTGAGGAATCCCAATGAGCTTTTCCAAGGCCCTCCCTGACCGCAGTAGCAAATAGTTTTTACAGAGCTGGTTTGCTTGTCCCAGCACCCAACCCTCCTCTTTTCACAGCACGGGCTTGGGACCGGCCACGGCAGAGTTAAAAAATGTTGAAAACATTTCCCAAATTCCTCACCAAAATGGCTAGAAATATAGCGGCAACAAAACAAGATCCAAGGTCCCACTGTAGGAGAAACAGAATAGTCAAGGCTTCACAAATTCTTCAGACACATCCAAGTGTGGTGCTGAATGTGATAGTATGCTTGCTGCCGTTATTATTAGGCTTCTTTGGTTGAGATCCTGAGGAATCCCAATGAGCTTTTCCAAGGCCCTCCCTGACCGCAGTAGCAAATAGTTTTTACAGAGCTGGTTTGCTTGTCCCAGCACCCAACCCTCCTCTTTTCACAGCACGGGCTTGGGACCGGTCACGGCAGAGTTAAAAAATGTTGAAAACATTTCCCAAATTCCTCACCAAAATGGCTAGAAAAATAGCGGCAACAAAACAAGATCCAAGGTCCCACTGTAGGAGAAACAGAATAGTCAAGGCTTCACAAATTCTTCAGACACATCCAACTGTGGTGCTGAATGTGAAAGTATGCTTGCTGCGGTTATTAGTAGGCTTCTTTGGTTGAGATCCTGAGGAATCCCAATGAGCTTTTCCAAGGCCCTCCCTGACCGCAGTAGCAAATAGTTTTTACAGAGCTGGTTTGCTTGTCCCAGCACCCAACCCTCCTCTTTTCACAGCATGGGCTTGGGACCGGCCACGGCAGAGTTAAAAAATGTTGAAAACATTTCCCAAATTCCTCACCAAAATGGCTAGAAATATAGCGGCAACAAAACAAGATCCAAGGTCCCACTGTAGGAGAAACAGAATAGTCAAGGCTTCACAAATTCTTCAGATACATCCAAACTGTGGTGCTGAATGTGATAGTATGCTTGCTGCGCTTATTAGCAGGCTTCTTTGGTTGAGATCCTGAGGAATCCCAATGAGCTTTTCCAAGGCCCTCCATGACCACAGTAGCAAATAGTTTTTACAGAGCTGGTTTGCTTGCCCCAGCACCCAACCCTCCTCTTTTCACAGCACGGGCTTGGGACCGGCCACGGCAGAGTTAAAAAATGTTGAAAACATTTCCCAAATTCCTCACCAAAATGGCTAGAAATATAGCGGCAACAAAACAAGATCCAAGGTCCCACTGTAGGAGAAACAGAATAGTCAAGGCTTCACAAATTCTTCAGACACATCCAACTGTGGTGCTGAATGTGATAGTATGCTTGCTGCGGTTATTAGTAGGCTTCTTTGGTTGAGATCCTGAGGAATCCCAATGAGCTTTTCCAAGGCCCTCCCTGACCGCAGTAGCAAATAGTTTTTACAGAGCTGGTTTGCTTGTCCCAGCACCCAACCCTCCTCTTTTCACAGCACGGGCTTGGGACCGGCCACGGCAGAGTTAAAAAATGTTGAAAACATTTCCCAAATTCCTCACCAAAATGGCTAGAAATATAGCGGCAACAAAACAAGATCCAAGGTCCCACTGTAGGAGAAACAGAATAGTCAAGGCTTCACAAATTCTTCAGACACATCCAACTGTGGTGCTGAATGTGATAGTATGCTTGCTGCCGTTATTATTAGGCTTCTTTGGTTGAGATCCTGAGGAATCCCAATGAGCTTTTCCAAGGCCCTCCCTGACCGCAGTAGCAAATAGTTTTTACAGAGCTGGTCTGCTTGTCCCAGCACCCAACCCTCCTCTTTTCACAGCACGGGCTTGGGACCGGCCACGGCAGAGTTAAAAAATGTTGAAAACATTTCCCAAATTCCTCACCAAAATGGCTAGAAAAATAGCGGCAACAAAACAAGATCCAAGGTCCCACTGTAGGAGAAACAGAATAGTCAAGGCTTCACAAATTCTTCAGACACATCCAACTGTGGTGCTGAATGTGAAAGTATGTTTGCTGCGGTTATTAGTAGGCTTCTTTGGTTGAGATCCTGAGGAATCCCAATGAGCTTTTCCAAGGCCCTCCCTGACCGCAGTAGCAAATAGTTTTTACAGAGCTGGTTTGCTTGTCCCAGCACCCAACCCTCCTCTTTTCACAGCACGGGCTTGGGACCGGCCACGGCAGAGTTAAAAGATGTTGAAAACATTTCCCAAATTCCTCACCAAAATGGCTAGAAATATAGCGGCAACAAAACAAGATCCAAGGTCCCACTGTAGGAGAAACAGAATAGTCAAGGCTTCACAAATTCTTCAGACACATCCAAACTGTGGTGCTAAATGTGATAGTATGCTTGCTGCGGTTATTAGTAGGCTTCTTTGGTTGAGATCCTGAGGAATCCCAATGAGCTTTTCCAAGGCCCTCCCTGACCGCAGTAGCAAATAGTTTTTACAGAGCTGGTTTGCTAGTCCCAGCACCCAACCCTCCTCTTTTCACAGCACGGGCTTGGGACCGGCCACGGCAGAGTTAAAAAATGTTGAAAACATTTCCCAAATTCCTCACCAAAATGGCTAGAAATATAGCGGCAACAAAACAAGATCCAAGGTCCCTTTGTAGGAGAAACAGAATAGTCAAGGCTTCACAAATTCTTCAGACACATCCAACTGTGGTGCTGAATGTGATAGTATGCTTGCTGCGGTTATTAGTAGGTTTCTTTGGTTGAGATCCTGAGGAATCCCAATGAGCTTTTCCAAGGCCCTCCCTGACCGCAGTAGCAAATAGTTTTTACAGAGCTGGTTTGCTTGAACCAGCACCCAACCCTCCTCTTTTCACAGCACGGGCTTGGGACCGGCCACGGCAGAGTTAAAAAATGTTGAAAACATTTCCCAAATTCCTCACCAAAATGGCTAGAAATATAGCGGCAACAAAACAAGATCCAAGGTCCCACTGTAGGAGAAACAGAATAGTCAAGGCTTCACAAATTCTTCAGACACATCCAACTGTGGTGCTGAATGTGATATTATGCTTGCTGCGGTTATTAGTAGGCTTCTTTGGTTGAGATCCTGAGGAATCCCAATGAGCTTTTCCAAGGCCCTCCCTGACCGCAGTAGCAAATAGTTTTTACAGAGCTGGTTTGCTTGAACCAGCACCCAACCCTCCTCTTTTCACAGCACGGGCTTGGGACCGGCCACGGCAGAGTTAAAAAATGTTGAAAACATTTCCCAAATTCCTCACCAAAATAGCTAGAAATATAGCGGCAACAAAACAAGATCCAAGGTCCCACTGTAGGAGAAACAGAATAGTCAAGGCTTCACAAATTCTTCAGACACATCCAACTGTGGTGCTGAATGTGATGGTATGCTTTGTGCGGTTATTAGTAGGCTTCTTTGGTTGAGATCCTGAGGAATCCCAATGAGCTTTTCCAAGGCCCTCCATGACCACAGTAGCAAATAGTTTTTACAGAGCTGGTTAACTTGCCCCAGCACCCAACCCTCCTCTTTTCACAGCACGGGCTTGGGACCGGCCACGGCAGAGTTAAAAAATGTTGAAAACATTTCCCAAATTCCTCACCAAAATGGCGAGAAATATAGCGGCAACAAATCAAGATCCAAGGTCCCACTGTAGGAGAAACAGAATAGTCAAGGCTTCACAAATTCTTCAGACACATCCAACTGTGGTGCTGAATGTGATAGTATGCTTGCTGCGGTTATTAGTAGGCTTCTTTGGTTGAGATCCTGAGGAATCCCAATGAGCTTTTCCAAGGCCCTCCCTGACCACAGTAGCAAATAGTTTTTACAGAGCTGGTTTGCTTGTCCCAGCACCCAACCCTCCTCTTTTCACAGCACGGGCTTGGGACCGGCCACGGCAGAGTTAAAAAATGTTGAAAACATTTCCCAAATTCCTCACCAAAATGGCTAGAAATATAGCGGCAACAAAACAAGATCCAAGGTCCCACTGTAGGAGAAACAGAATAGTCAAGGCTTCACAAATTCTTCAGACACATCCAACTGTGGTGCTGAATGTGATAGTATGCTTGCTGCGGTTATTAGTAGGCTTCTTTGGTTGATATCCTGAGGAATCCCAATGAGCTTTTCCAAGGCCCTCCCTGACCGCAGTAGCAAATAGTTTTTACAGAGCTGGTTTGCTAGTCCCAGCACCCAACCCTCCTCTTTTCACAGCACGGGCATGGGACCGGCCACGGCAGAGTTAAAAAATGTTGAAAACATTTCCCAAATTCCTCACCAAAATGGCTAGAAATATAGCGGCAACAAAACAAGATCCAAGGTCCCTCTGTAGGAGAAACAGAATAGTCAAGGCTTCACAAATTCTTCAGACACATCCAACTGTGGTGCTGAATGTGATAGTATGCTTGCTGCGGTTATTAGTAGGCTTCTTTGGTTGAGATCCTGAGGAATCCCAATGAGCTTTTCCAAGGCCCTCCCTGACCGCAGTAGCAAATAGTTTTTACAGAGCTGGTTTGCTTGAACCAGCACCCAACCCTCCTCTTTTCACAGCACGGGCTTGGGACCGGCCACGGCAGAGTTAAAAAATGTTGAAAACATTTCCCAAATTCCTCACCAAAATGGCTAGAAATATAGCGGCAACAAAACAAGATCCAAGGTCCCACTGTAGGAGAAACAGAATAGTCAAGGCTTCACAAATTCTGCAGACACATCCAACTGTGGTGCTGAATGTGATGGTATGCTTTGTGCTGTTATTAGTAGGCTTCTTTGGTTGAGATCCTGAGGAATCCCAATGAGCTTTTTCAAGGCCCTCCATGACCACAGTAGCAAATAGTTTTTACAGAGCTGGTTTACTTGCCCCAGCACCCAACCCTCCTCTTTTCACAGCACAGGCTTGGGACCGGCCACGGCAGAGTTAAAAAATGTTGAAAACATTTCCCAAATTCCTCACCAAAATGGCTAGAAATATAGCGGCAACAAAACAAGATCCAAGGTCCCACTGTAGGAGAAACAGAATAGTCAAGGCTTCACAAATTCTTCAGACACATCCAACTGTGGTGCTGAATGTGATAGTATGCTTGCTGCGGTTATTAGTAGGCTTCTTTGGTTGAGATCCTGAGGAATCCCAATGAGCTTTTCCAAGGCCCTCCCTGACCGCAGTAGCAAATAGTTTTTACAGAGCTGGTTTGCTTGAACCAGCACCCAACCCTCTTCTTTTCACAGCACGGGCTTGGGACCGGCCACGGCAGAGTTAAAAAATGTTGAAAACATTTCCCAAATTCCTCACCAAAATGGCTAGAAATATAGCGGCAACAAAACAAGATCCAAGGTCCCACTGTAGGAGAAACAGAATAGTCAAGGCTTCACAAATTCTTCAGACACATCCAACTGTGGTGCTGAATGTGATAGTATGCTTGCTGCGGTTATTAGTAGGCTTCTTTGGTTGAGATCCTGAGGAATCCCAATGAGCTTTTCCAAGGCCCTCCCTGACCGCAGTAGCAAATAGTTTTTACAGAGCTGGTTTGCTTGAACCAGCACCCAACCCTCCTCTTTTCACAGCACGGGCTTGGGACCGGCCACGGCAGAGTTAAAAAATGTTGAAAACATTTCCCAAATTCCTCACCAAAATGGCTAGAAATATAGCGGCAACAAAACAAGATCCAAGGTCCCACTGTAGGAGAAACAGAATAGTCAAGGTTTCACAAATTCTTCAGACACATCCAACTGTGGTGCTGAATGTGATGGTATGCTTTGTGCGGTTATTAGTAGGCTTCTTTGGTTGAGATCCTGAGGAATCCCAATGAGCTTTTCCAAGGCCCTCCATGACCGCAGTAGCAAATAGTTTTTACAGAGCTGGTTTGCTTGCCCCAGCACCCAACCCTCCTCTTTTCACAGCACGGGCTTGGGACCGGCCACGGCAGAGTTAAAAAATGTTGAAAACATTTCCCAAATTCCTCACCAAAATGGCTAGAAATATAGCGGCAACAAAACAAGATCCAAGGTCCCACTGTAGGAGAAACAGAATAGTCAAGGCTTCACAAATTCTTCAGACACATCCAACTGTGGTGCTGAATGTGATAGTATGCTTGCTGCGGTTATTAGTAGGCTTCTTTGGTTGAGATCCTGAGGAATCCCAATGAGCTTTTCCAAGGCCCTCCCTGACCGCAGTAGCAAATAGTTTTTACAGAGCTGGTTTGCTTGTCCCAGCACCCAACCCTCCTCTTTTCACAGCACGGGCTTGGGACCGGCCACGGCAGAGTTAAAAAATGTTGAAAACATTTCCCAAATTCCTCACCAAAATGGCTAGAAATATAGCGGCAACAAAACAAGATCCAAGGTCCCACTGTAGGAGAAACAGAATAGTCAAGGCTTCACAAATTCTTCAGACACATCCAACTGTGGTGCTGAATGTGATAGTATGCTTGCTGCGGTTATTAGTAGGCTTCTTTGGTTGAGATCCTGAGGAATCCCAATGAGCTTTTCCAAGGCCCTCCCTGACCGCAGTAGCAAATAGTTTTTACAGAGCTGGTTTGCTTGAACCAGCACCCAACCCTCTTCTTTTCACAGCACGGGCTTGGGACCGGCCACGGCAGAGTTAAAAAATGTTGAAAACATTTCCCAAATTCCTCACCAAAATGGCTAGAAATATAGCGGCAACAAAACAAGATCCAAGGTCCCACTGTAGGAGAAACAGAATAGTCAAGGCTTCACAAATTCTTCAGACACATCCAACTGTGGTGCTGAATGTGATAGTATGCTTGCTGCGGTTATTAGTAGGCTTCTTTGGTTGAGATCCTGAGGAATCCCAATGAGCTTTTCCAAGGCCCTCCCTGACCGCAGTAGCAAATAGTTTTTACAGAGCTGGTTTGCTTGAACCAGCACCCAACCCTCCTCTTTTCACAGCACGGGCTTGGGACCGGCCACGGCAGAGTTAAAAAATGTTGAAAACATTTCCCAAATTCCTCACCAAAATGGCTAGAAATATAGCGGCAACAAAACAAGATCCAAGGTCCCACTGTAGGAGAAACAGAATAGTCAAGGTTTCACAAATTCTTCAGACACATCCAACTGTGGTGCTGAATGTGATGGTATGCTTTGTGCGGTTATTAGTAGGCTTCTTTGGTTGAGATCCTGAGGAATCCCAATGAGCTTTTCCAAGGCCCTCCCTGACCGCAGTAGCAAATAGTTTTTACAGAGCTGGTTTGCTTGTCCCAGCACCCAACCCTCCTCTTTTCACAGCATGGGCTTGGGACCGGCCACGGCAGAGTTAAAAAATGTTGAAAACATTTCCCAAATTCCTCACCAAAATGGCTAGAAATATAGCGGCAACAAAACAAGATCCAAGGTCCCACTGTAGGAGAAACAGAATAGTAAAGGCTTCTAAAATTCTTCAGACACATCCAAACTGTGGTGCTAAATGTGATAGTATGCTTGCTGCGGTTATTAGTAGGCTTCTTTGGTTGAGATCCTGAGGAATCCCAATGAGCTTTTCCAAGGCCCTCCCTGACCGCAGTAGCAAATAGTTTTTACAGAGCTGGTTTGCTTGTCCCAGCACCCAACCCTCCTCTTTTCACAGCACGGGCTTGGGACCGGCCACGGCAGAGTTAAAAAATGTTGAAAACATTTCCCAAATTCCTCACCAAAATGGCTAGAAATATAGCGGCAACAAAACAAGATCCAAGGTCCCACTGTAGGAGAAACAGAATAGTCAAGGCTTCACAAATTCTTCAGACACATCCAACTGTGGTGCTGAATGTGATGGTATGCTTTGTGCGGTTATTAGTAGGCTTCTTTGGTTGAGATCCTGAGGAATCCCAATGAGCTTTTCCAAGGCCCTCCCTGACCGCAGTAGCAAATAGTTTTTACAGAGCTGGTTTGCTTGTCCCAGCACCCAACCCTCCTCTTTTCACAGCACGGGCTTGGGACTGGCCACGGCAGAGTTAAAAAATGTTGAAAACATTTCCCAAATTCCTCACCAAAATGGCTAGAAATATAGCGGCAACAAAACAAGATCCAAGGTCCCACTGTAGGAGAAACAGAATAGTCAAGGCTTCACAAATTCTTCAGACACATCCAAACTGTGGTGCTGAATGTGAAAGTATGCTTGCTGCGGTTATTAGTAGGCTTCTTTGGTTGAGATCCTGAGGAATCCCAATGAGCTTTTCCAAGGCCCTCCCTGACCGCAGTAGCAAATAGTTTTTACAGAGCTGGTTTGCTAGTCCCAGCACCCAACCCACCTCTTTTCACAGCACGGGCTTGGGACCGGCCACGGCAGAGTTAAAAAATGTTGAAAACATTTCCCAAATTCCTCACCAAAATGGCTAGAAATATAGCGGCAACAAAACAAGATCCAAGGTCCCACTGTAGGAGAAACAGAATAGTCAAGGCTTCACAAATTCTTCAGACACATCCAACTGTGGTGCTGAATGTGATAGTATGCTTGCTGCGGTTATTAGTAGGCTTCTTTGGTTGAGATCCTGAGGAATCCCAATGAGCTTTTCCAAGGCCCTCCCTGACCGCAGTAGCAAATAGTTTTTACAGAGCTGGTTTGCTTGAACCAGCACCCAACCCTCTTCTTTTCACAGCACGGGCTTGGGACCGGCCACGGCAGAGTTAAAAAATGTTGAAAACATTTCCCAAATTCCTCACCAAAATGGCTAGAAATATAGCGGCAACAAAACAAGATCCAAGGTCCCACTGTAGGAGAAACAGAATTGTCAAGGCTTCACAAATTCTTCAGACACATCCAACTGTGGTGCTGAATGTGATAGTATGCTTGCTGCGGTTATTAGTAGGCTTCTTTGGTTGAGATCCTGAGGAATCCCAATGAGCTTTTCCAAGGCCCTCCCTGACCGCAGTAGCAAATAGTTTTTACAGAGCTGGTTTGCTTGTCCCAGCACCCAACCCTCCTCTTTTCACAGCACGGGCTTGGGACTGGCCACGGCAGAGTTAAAAAATGTTGAAAACATTTCCCAAATTCCTCACCAAAATGGCTAGAAATATAGCGGCAACAAAACAAGATCCAAGGTCCCACTGTAGGAGAAACAGAATAGTAAAGGCTTCTAAAATTCTTCAGACACATCCAAACTGTGGTGCTAAATGTGATAGTATGCTTGCTGCGGTTATTAGTAGGCTTCTTTGGTTGAGATCCTGAGGAATCCCAATGAGCTTTTCCAAGGCCCTCCCTGACCACAGTAGCAAATAGTTTTTACAGAGCTGGTTTGCTTGTCCCAGCACCCAACCCTCCTCTTTTCACAGCACGGGCTTGGGACCGGCCACGGCAGAGTTAAAAAATGTTGAAAACATTTCCCAAATTCCTCACCAAAATGGCTAGAAATATAGCGGCAACAAAACAAGATCCAAGGTCCCACTGTAGGAGAAACAGAATAGTCAAGGCTTCACAAATTCTTCAGACACATCCAACTGTGGTGCTGAATGTGATGGTATGCTTTGTGCGGTTATTAGTAGGCTTCTTTGGTTGAGATCCTGAGGAATCCCAATGAGCTTTTCCAAGGCCCTCCATGACCGCAGTAGCAAATAGTTTTTACAGAGCTAGTTTGCTTGCCCCAGCACCCAACCCTCCTCTTTTCAAAGCATGGGCTTGGGACCGGCCACGGCAGAGTTAAAAAATGTTGAAAACATTTCCCAAATTCCTCACCAAAATGGCTAGAAATATAGCGGCAACAAAACAAGATCCAAGGTCCCACTGTAGGAGAAACAGAATAGTCAAGGCTTCACAAATTCTTCAGACACATCCAACTGTGGTGCTGAATGTGAAAGTATGCTTGCTGCGGTTATTAGTAGGCTTCTTTGGTTGAGATCCTGAGGAATCCCAATGAGCTTTTCCAAGGCCCTCCCTGACCGCAGTAGCAAATCGTTTTTACAGAGCTGGTTTGCTTGTCCCAGCACCCAACCCTCCTCTTTTCACAGCACGGGCTTGGGACCGGCCACGGCAGAGTTAAAAAATGTTGAAAACATTTCCCAAATTCCTCACCAAAATGGCTAGAAATATAGCGGCAACAAAACAAGATCCAAGGTCCCACTGTAGGAGAAACAGAATAGTCAAGGCTTCACAAATTCTTCAGACACATCCAAACTGTGGTGCTGAATGTGATAGTATGCTTGCTGCGGTTATTAGTAGGCTTCTTTGGTTGAGATCCTGAGGAATCCCAATGAGCTTTTCCAAGGCCCTCCCTGACCGCAGTAGCAAATAGTTTTTACAGAGCTGGTTTGCTAGTCCCAGCACCCAACCCACCTCTTTTCACAGCACGGGCTTGGGACCGGCCACGGCAGAGTTAAAAAATGTTGAAAACATTTCCCAAATTCCTCACCAAAATGGCTAGAAATATAGCGGCAACAAAACAAGATCCAAGGTCCCACTGTAGGAGAAACAGAATAGTCAAGGCTTCACAAATTCTTCAGACACATCCAACTGTGGTGCTGAATGTGATAGTATGCTTGCTGCGGTTATTAGTAGGCTTCTTTGGTTGAGATCCTGAGGAATCCCAATGAGCTTTTCCAAGGCCCTCCCTGACCGCAGTAGCAAATAGTTTTTACAGAGCTGGTTTGCTTGTCCCAGCACCCAACCCTCCTCTTTTCACAGCACGGGCTTGGGACCGGCCACGGCAGAGTTAAAAAATGTTGAAAACATTTCCCAAATTCCTCACCAAAATGGCTAGAAATATAGCGGCAACAAAACAAGATCCAAGGTCCCACTGTAGGAGAAACAGAAAAGTCAAGGCTTCACAAATTCTTCAGACACATCCAACTGTGGTGCTGAATGTGATGGTATGCTTTGTGCGGTTATTAGTAGGCTTCTTTGGTTGAGATCCTGAGGAATCCCAATGAGCTTTTCCAAGGCCCTCCAAGACCGCAGTAGCAAATAGTTTTTACAGAGCTAGTTTGCTTGCCCCAGCACCCAACCCTCCTCTTTTCACAGCACGGGCTTGGGACCGGCCACGGCAGAGTTAAAAAATGTTGAAAACATTTCCCAAATTCCTCACCAAAATGGCTAGAAATATAGCGGCAACAAAACAAGATCCAAGGTCCCACTGTAGGAGAAACAGAATAGTCAAGGCTTCACAAATTCTTCAGACACATCCAACTGTGGTGCTGAATGTGAATGTATGCTTGCTGCGGTTATTAGTAGGCTTCTTTGGTTGAGATCCTGAGGAATCCCAATGAGCTTTTCCAAGGCCCTCCCTGACCGCAGTAGCAAATAGTTTTTACAGAGCTGGTTTGCTTGTCCCAGCACCCAACCCTCCTCTTTTCACAGCACGGGCTTGGGACCGGCCACGGCAGAGTTAAAAAATGTTGAAAACATTTCCCAAATTCCTCACCAAAATGGCTAGAAATATAGCGGCAACAAAACAAGATCCAAGGTCCCACTGTAGGAGAAACAGAATAGTCAAGGCTTCACAAATTCTTCAGACACATCCAAACTGTGGTGCTGAATGTGATAGTATGCTTGCTGCGGTTATTAGTAGGCTTCTTTGGTTGAGATCCTGAGGAATCCCAATGAGCTTTTCCAAGGCCCTCCCTGACCGCAGTAGCAAATAGTTTTTACAGAGCTGGTTTGCTAGTCCCAGCACCCAACCCACCTCTTTTCACAGCACGGGCTTGGGACCGGCCACGGCAGAGTTAAAAAATGTTGAAAACATTTCCCAAATTCCTCACCAAAATGGCTAGAAATATAGCGGCAACAAAACAAGATCCAAGGTCCCACTGTAGGAGAAACAGAATAGTCAAGGCTTCACAAATTCTTCAGACACATCCAACTGTGGTGCTGAATGTGATGGTATGCTTTGTGCGGTTATTAGTAAACTTCTTTGGTTGAGATCCTGAGGAATCTCAATGAGCTTTTCCAAGGCCCTCCATGACCGCAGTAGCAAATAGTTTTTACAGAGCTGGTTTGCTTGCCCCAGCACCCAACCCTCCTCTTTTCAAAGCACGGGCTTGGGACCGGCCACGGCAGAGTTAAAAAATGTTGAAAACATTTCCCAAATTCCTCACCAAAATGGCTAGAAATATAGCGGCAACAAAACAAGATCCAAGGTCCCACTGTAGGAGAAACAGAATAGTCAAGGCTTCACAAATTCTTCAGACACATCCAACTGTGGTGCTGAATGTGATAGTATGCTTGCTGCGGTTATTAGTAGGCTTCTTTGGTTGAGATCCTGAGGAATCCCAATGAGCTTTTCCAAGGCCCTCCCTGACCGCAGTAGCAAATAGTTTTTACAGAGCTGGTTTGCTTGTCCCAGCACCCAACCCTCCTCTTTTCACAGCACGGGCTTGGGACCGGCCACGGCAGAGTTAAAAAATGTTGAAAACATTTCCCAAATTCCTCACCAAAATGGCTAGAAATATAGCGGCAACAAAACAAGATCCAAGGTCCCACTGTAGGAGAAACAGAATAGTCAAGGCTTCACAAATTCTTCAGACACATCCAACTGTGGTGCTGAATGTGATAGTATGCTTGCTGCCGTTATTATTAGGCTTCTTTGGTTGAGATCCTGAGGAATCCCAATGAGCTTTTCCAAGGCCCTCCCTGACCGCAGTAGCAAATAGTTTTTACAGAGCTGGTTTGCTTGTCCCAGCACCCAACCCTCCTCTTTTCACAGCACGGGCTTGGGACCGGCCACGGCAGAGTTAAAAAATGTTGAGAACATTTCCCAAATTCCTCACCAAAATGGCTAGAAATATAGCGGCAACAAAACAAGATCCAAGGTCCCACTGTAGGAGAAACAGAATAGTCAAGGCTTCACAAATTCTTCAGACACATCCAACTGTGGTGCTGAATGTGATGGTATGCTTTGTGCGGTTATTAGTAGGCTTCTTTGGTTGAGATCCTGAGGAATCCCAATGAGCTTTTCCAAGGCCCTCCATGACCGCAGTAGCAAATAGTTTTTACAGAGCTAGTTTGCTTGCCCCAGCACCCAACCCTCCTCTTTTCAAAGCATGGGCTTGGGACCGGCCACGGCAGAGTTAAAAAATGTTGAAAACATTTCCCAAATTCCTCACCAAAATGGCTAGAAATATAGCGGCAACAAAACAAGATCCAAGGTCCCACTGTAGGAGAAACAGAATAGTCAAGGCTTCACAAATTCTTCAGACACATCCAACTGTGGTGCTGAATGTGATAGTATGCTTGCTGCGGTTATTAGTAGGCTTCTTTGGTTGAGATCCTGAGGAATCCCAATGAGCTTTTCCAAGGCCCTCCCTGACCGCAGTAGCAAATAGTTTTTACAGAGCTGGTTTGCTTGTCCCAGCACCCAACCCTCCTCTTTTCACAGCACGGGCTTGGGACCGGCCACGGCAGAGTTAAAAAATGTTGAAAACATTTCCCAAATTCCTCACCAAAATGGCTAGAAATATAGCGGCAACAAAACAAGATCCAAGGTCCCACTGTAGGAGAAACAGAAAAGTCAAGGCTTCACAAATTCTTCAGACACATCCAACTGTGGTGCTGAATGTGATGGTATGCTTTGTGCGGTTATTAGTAGGCTTCTTTGGTTGAGATCCTGAGGAATCCCAATGAGCTTTTCCAAGGCCCTCCAAGACCGCAGTAGCAAATAGTTTTTACAGAGCTAGTTTGCTTGCCCCAGCACCCAACCCTCCTCTTTTCACAGCACGGGCTTGGGACCGGCCACGGCAGAGTTAAAAAATGTTGAAAACATTTCCCAAATTCCTCACCAAAATGGCTAGAAATATAGCGGCAACAAAACAAGATCCAAGGTCCCACTGTAGGAGAAACAGAATAGTCAAGGCTTCACAAATTCTTCAGACACATCCAACTGTGGTGCTGAATGTGAATGTATGCTTGCTGCGGTTATTAGTAGGCTTCTTTGGTTGAGATCCTGAGGAATCCCAATGAGCTTTTCCAAGGCCCTCCCTGACCGCAGTAGCAAATAGTTTTTACAGAGCTGGTTTGCTTGTCCCAGCACCCAACCCTCCTCTTTTCACAGCACGGGCTTGGGACCGGCCACGGCAGAGTTAAAAAATGTTGAAAACATTTCCCAAATTCCTCACCAAAATGGCTAGAAATATAGCGGCAACAAAACAAGATCCAAGGTCCCACTGTAGGAGAAACAGAATAGTCAAGGCTTCACAAATTCTTCAGACACATCCAAACTGTGGTGCTGAATGTGATAGTATGCTTGCTGCGGTTATTAGTAGGCTTCTTTGGTTGAGATCCTGAGGAATCCCAATGAGCTTTTCCAAGGCCCTCCCTGACCGCAGTAGCAAATAGTTTTTACAGAGCTGGTTTGCTAGTCCCAGCACCCAACCCACCTCTTTTCACAGCACGGGCTTGGGACCGGCCACGGCAGAGTTAAAAAATGTTGAAAACATTTCCCAAATTCCTCACCAAAATGGCTAGAAATATAGCGGCAACAAAACAAGATCCAAGGTCCCACTGTAGGAGAAACAGAATAGTCAAGGCTTCACAAATTCTTCAGACACATCCAACTGTGGTGCTGAATGTGATGGTATGCTTTGTGCGGTTATTAGTAAACTTCTTTGGTTGAGATCCTGAGGAATCTCAATGAGCTTTTCCAAGGCCCTCCATGACCGCAGTAGCAAATAGTTTTTACAGAGCTGGTTTGCTTGCCCCAGCACCCAACCCTCCTCTTTTCAAAGCACGGGCTTGGGACCGGCCACGGCAGAGTTAAAAAATGTTGAAAACATTTCCCAAATTCCTCACCAAAATGGCTAGAAATATAGCGGCAACAAAACAAGATCCAAGGTCCCACTGTAGGAGAAACAGAATAGTCAAGGCTTCACAAATTCTTCAGACACATCCAACTGTGGTGCTGAATGTGATAGTATGCTTGCTGCGGTTATTAGTAGGCTTCTTTGGTTGAGATCCTGAGGAATCCCAATGAGCTTTTCCAAGGCCCTCCCTGACCGCAGTAGCAAATAGTTTTTACAGAGCTGGTTTGCTTGTCCCAGCACCCAACCCTCCTCTTTTCACAGCACGGGCTTGGGACCGGCCACGGCAGAGTTAAAAAATGTTGAAAACATTTCCCAAATTCCTCACCAAAATGGCTAGAAATATAGCGGCAACAAAACAAGATCCAAGGTCCCACTGTAGGAGAAACAGAATAGTCAAGGCTTCACAAATTCTTCAGACACATCCAACTGTGGTGCTGAATGTGATAGTATGCTTGCTGCCGTTATTATTAGGCTTCTTTGGTTGAGATCCTGAGGAATCCCAATGAGCTTTTCCAAGGCCCTCCCTGACCGCAGTAGCAAATAGTTTTTACAGAGCTGGTTTGCTTGTCCCAGCACCCAACCCTCCTCTTTTCACAGCACGGGCTTGGGACCGGCCACGGCAGAGTTAAAAAATGTTGAGAACATTTCCCAAATTCCTCACCAAAATGGCTAGAAAAATAGCGGCAACAAAACAAGATCCAAGGTCCCACTGTAGGAGAAACAGAATAGTCAAGGCTTCACAAATTCTTCAGACACATCCAAACTGTGGTGCTGAATGTGATAGTATGCTTGCTGCGGTTATTAGTAGGCTTCTTTGGTTGAGATCCTGAGGAATCCCAATGAGCTTTTCCAAGGCCCTCCCTGACCGCAGTAGCAAATAGTTTTTACAGAGCTGGTTTGCTAGTCCCAGCACCCAACCCACCTCTTTTCACAGCACGGGCTTGGGACCGGCCACGGCAGAGTTAAAAAATGTTGAAAACATTTCCCAAATTCCTCACCAAAATGGCTAGAAATATAGCGGCAACAAAACAAGATCCAAGGTCCCACTGTAGGAGAAACAGAATAGTCAAGGCTTCACAAATTCTTCAGACACATCCAACTGTGGTGCTGAATGTGATAGTATGCTTGCTGCGGTTATTAGTAGGCTTCTTTGGTTGAGATCCTGAGGAATCCCAATGAGCTTTTCCAAGGCCCTCCCTGACCGCAGTAGCAAATAGTTTTTACAGAGCTGGTTTGCTTGTCCCAGCACCCAACCCTCCTCTTTTCACAGCACGGGCTTGGGACCGGCCACGGCAGAGTTAAAAAATGTTGAAAACATTTCCCAAATTCCTCACCAAAATGGCTAGAAATATAGCGGCAACAAAACAAGATCCAAGGTCCCACTGTAGGAGAAACAGAAAAGTCAAGGCTTCACAAATTCTTCAGACACATCCAACTGTGGTGCTGAATGTGATGGTATGCTTTGTGCGGTTATTAGTAGGCTTCTTTGGTTGAGATCCTGAGGAATCCCAATGAGCTTTTCCAAGGCCCTCCAAGACCGCAGTAGCAAATAGTTTTTACAGAGCTAGTTTGCTTGCCCCAGCACCCAACCCTCCTCTTTTCACAGCACGGGCTTGGGACCGGCCACGGCAGAGTTAAAAAATGTTGAAAACATTTCCCAAATTCCTCACCAAAATGGCTAGAAATATAGCGGCAACAAAACAAGATCCAAGGTCCCACTGTAGGAGAAACAGAATAGTCAAGGCTTCACAAATTCTTCAGACACATCCAACTGTGGTGCTGAATGTGAATGTATGCTTGCTGCGGTTATTAGTAGGCTTCTTTGGTTGAGATCCTGAGGAATCCCAATGAGCTTTTCCAAGGCCCTCCCTGACCGCAGTAGCAAATAGTTTTTACAGAGCTGGTTTGCTTGTCCCAGCACCCAACCCTCCTCTTTTCACAGCACGGGCTTGGGACCGGCCACGGCAGAGTTAAAAAATGTTGAAAACATTTCCCAAATTCCTCACCAAAATGGCTAGAAATATAGCGGCAACAAAACAAGATCCAAGGTCCCACTGTAGGAGAAACAGAATAGTCAAGGCTTCACAAATTCTTCAGACACATCCAAACTGTGGTGCTGAATGTGATAGTATGCTTGCTGCGGTTATTAGTAGGCTTCTTTGGTTGAGATCCTGAGGAATCCCAATGAGCTTTTCCAAGGCCCTCCCTGACCGCAGTAGCAAATAGTTTTTACAGAGCTGGTTTGCTAGTCCCAGCACCCAACCCACCTCTTTTCACAGCACGGGCTTGGGACCGGCCACGGCAGAGTTAAAAAATGTTGAAAACATTTCCCAAATTCCTCACCAAAATGGCTAGAAATATAGCGGCAACAAAACAAGATCCAAGGTCCCACTGTAGGAGAAACAGAATAGTCAAGGCTTCACAAATTCTTCAGACACATCCAACTGTGGTGCTGAATGTGATGGTATGCTTTGTGCGGTTATTAGTAAACTTCTTTGGTTGAGATCCTGAGGAATCTCAATGAGCTTTTCCAAGGCCCTCCATGACCGCAGTAGCAAATAGTTTTTACAGAGCTGGTTTGCTTGCCCCAGCACCCAACCCTCCTCTTTTCAAAGCACGGGCTTGGGACCGGCCACGGCAGAGTTAAAAAATGTTGAAAACATTTCCCAAATTCCTCACCAAAATGGCTAGAAATATAGCGGCAACAAAACAAGATCCAAGGTCCCACTGTAGGAGAAACAGAATAGTCAAGGCTTCACAAATTCTTCAGACACATCCAACTGTGGTGCTGAATGTGATAGTATGCTTGCTGCGGTTATTAGTAGGCTTCTTTGGTTGAGATCCTGAGGAATCCCAATGAGCTTTTCCAAGGCCCTCCCTGACCGCAGTAGCAAATAGTTTTTACAGAGCTGGTTTGCTTGTCCCAGCACCCAACCCTCCTCTTTTCACAGCACGGGCTTGGGACCGGCCACGGCAGAGTTAAAAAATGTTGAAAACATTTCCCAAATTCCTCACCAAAATGGCTAGAAATATAGCGGCAACAAAACAAGATCCAAGGTCCCACTGTAGGAGAAACAGAATAGTCAAGGCTTCACAAATTCTTCAGACACATCCAACTGTGGTGCTGAATGTGATAGTATGCTTGCTGCCGTTATTATTAGGCTTCTTTGGTTGAGATCCTGAGGAATCCCAATGAGCTTTTCCAAGGCCCTCCCTGACCGCAGTAGCAAATAGTTTTTACAGAGCTGGTTTGCTTGTCCCAGCACCCAACCCTCCTCTTTTCACAGCACGGGCTTGGGACCGGCCACGGCAGAGTTAAAAAATGTTGAGAACATTTCCCAAATTCCTCACCAAAATGGCTAGAAAAATAGCGGCAACAAAACAAGATCCAAGGTCCCACTGTAGGAGAAACAGAATAGTCAAGGCTTCACAAATTCTTCAGACACATCCAAACTGTGGTGCTGAATGTGATAGTATGCTTGCTGCGGTTATTAGTAGGCTTCTTTGGTTGAGATCCTGAGGAATCCCAATGAGCTTTTCCAAGGCCCTCCCTGACCGCAGTAGCAAATAGTTTTTACAGAGCTGGTTTGCTAGTCCCAGCACCCAACCCACCTCTTTTCACAGCACGGGCTTGGGACTGGCCACGGCAGAGTTAAAAAATGTTGAAAACATTTCCCAAATTCCTCACCAAAATGGCTAGAAATATAGCGGCAACAAAACAAGATCCAAGGTCCCACTGTAGGAGAAACAGAATAGTCAAGGCTTCACAAATTCTTCAGACACATCCAACTGTGGTGCTGAATGTGATGGTATGCTTTGTGCGGTTATTAGTAAACTTCTTTGGTTGAGATCCTGAGGAATCTCAATGAGCTTTTCCAAGGCCCTCCATGACCGCAGTAGCAAATAGTTTTTACAGAGCTGGTTTGCTTGCCCCAGCACCCAACCCTCCTCTTTTCAAAGCACGGGCTTGGGACCGGCCACGGCAGAGTTAAAAAATGTTGAAAACATTTCCCAAATTCCTCACCAAAATGGCTAGAAATATAGCGGCAACAAAACAAGATCCAAGGTCCCACTGTAGGAGAAACAGAATAGTCAAGGCTTCACAAATTCTTCAGACACATCCAACTGTGGTGCTGAATGTGATAGTATGCTTGCTGCGGTTATTAGTAGGCTTCTTTGGTTGAGATCCTGAGGAATCCCAATGAGCTTTTCCAAGGCCCTCCCTGACCGCAGTAGCAAATAGTTTTTACAGAGCTGGTTTGCTTGTCCCAGCACCCAACCCTCCTCTTTTCACAGCACGGGCTTGGGACCGGCCACGGCAGAGTTAAAAAATGTTGAAAACATTTCCCAAATTCCTCACCAAAATGGCTAGAAATATAGCGGCAACAAAACAAGATCCAAGGTCCCACTGTAGGAGAAACAGAATAGTCAAGGCTTCACAAATTCTTCAGACACATCCAACTGTGGTGCTGAATGTGATAGTATGCTTGCTGCCGTTATTATTAGGCTTCTTTGGTTGAGATCCTGAGGAATCCCAATGAGCTTTTCCAAGGCCCTCCCTGACCGCAGTAGCAAATAGTTTTTACAGAGCTGGTTTGCTTGTCCCAGCACCCAACCCTCCTCTTTTCACAGCACGGGCTTGGGACCGGCCACGGCAGAGTTAAAAAATGTTGAGAACATTTCCCAAATTCCTCACCAAAATGGCTAGAAAAATAGCGGCAACAAAACAAGATCCAAGGTCCCACTGTAGGAGAAACAGAATAGTCAAGGCTTCACAAATTCTTCAGACACATCCAACTGTGGTGCTGAATGTGAAAGTATGCTTGCTGCGGTTATTAGTAGGCTTCTTTGGTTGAGATCCTGAGGAATCCCAATGAGCTTTTCCAAGGCCCTCCCTGACCGCAGTAGCAAATAGTTTTTACAGAGCTGGTTTGCTTGTCCCAGCACCCAACCCTCCTCTTTTCACAGCACGGGCTTGGGACCGGCCACGGCAGAGTTAAAAAATGTTGAAAACATTTCCCAAATAACTCACCAAAATGGCTAGAAATATAGCGGCAACAAAACAAGATCCAAGGTCCCACTGTAGGAGAAACAGAATAGTCAAGGCTTCACAAATTCTTCAGATACATCCAAACTGTGGTGCTGAATGTGATAGTATGCTTGCTGCGGTTATTAGTAGGCTTCTTTGGTTGAGATCCTGAGGAATCCCAATGAGCTTTTCCAAGGCCCTCCATGACCACAGTAGCAAATAGTTTTTACAGAGCTGGTTTGCTTGCCCCAGCACCCAACCCTCCTCTTTTCACAGCACGGGCTTGGGACCGGCCACGGCAGAGTTAAAAAATGTTGAAAACATTTCCCAAATTCCTCACCAAAATGGCTAGAAATATAGCGGCAACAAAACAAGATCCAAGGTCCCACTGTAGGAGAAACAGAATAGTCAAGGCTTCACAAATTCTTCAGACACATCCAACTGTGGTGCTGAATGTGATAGTATGCTTGCTGCGGTTATTAGTAGGCTTCTTTGGTTGAGATCCTGAAGAATCCCAATGAGCTTTTCCAAGGCCCTCCCTGACCGCAGTAGCAAATAGTTTTTACAGAGCTGGTTTGCTTGTCCCAGCACCCAACCCTCCTCTTTTCACAGCACGGGCTTGGGACCGGCCACGGCAGAGTTAAAAAATGTTGAAAACATTTCCCAAATTCCTCACCAAAATGGCTAGAAATATAGCGGCAACAAAACAAGATCCAAGGTCCCACTGTAGGAGAAACAGAATAGTCAAGGCTTCACAAATTCTTCAGACACATCCAACTGTGGTGCTGAATGTGATAGTATGCTTGCTGCCGTTATTATTAGGCTTCTTTGGTTGAGATCCTGAGGAATCCCAATGAGCTTTTCCAAGGCCCTCCCTGACCGCAGTAGCAAATAGTTTTTACAGAGCTGGTCTGCTTGTCCCAGCACCCAACCCTCCTCTTTTCACAGCACGGGCTTGGGACCGGCCACGGCAGAGTTAAAAAATGTTGAAAACATTTCCCAAATTCCTCACCAAAATGGCTAGAAAAATAGCGGCAACAAAACAAGATCCAAGGTCCCACTGTAGGAGAAACAGAATAGTCAAGGCTTCACAAATTCTTCAGACACATCCAACTGTGGTGCTGAATGTGAAAGTATGTTTGCTGCGGTTATTAGTAGGCTTCTTTGGTTGAGATCCTGAGGAATCCCAATGAGCTTTTCCAAGGCCCTCCCTGACCGCAGTAGCAAATAGTTTTTACAGAGCTGGTTTGCTTGTCCCAGCACCCAACCCTCCTCTTTTCACAGCACGGGCTTGGGACCGGCCACGGCAGAGTTAAAAAATGTTGAAAACATTTCCCAAATTCCTCACCAAAATGGCTAGAAATATAGCGGCAACAAAACAAGATCCAAGGTCCCACTGTAGGAGAAACAGAATAGTCAAGGCTTCACAAATTCTTCAGACACATCCAAACTGTGGTGCTAAATGTGATAGTATGCTTGCTGCGGTTATTAGTAGGCTTCTTTGGTTGAGATCCTGAGGAATCCCAATGAGCTTTTCCAAGGCCCTCCCTGACCGCAGTAGCAAATAGTTTTTACAGAGCTGGTTTGCTAGTCCCAGCACCCAACCCTCCTCTTTTCACAGCACGGGCTTGGGACCGGCCACGGCAGAGTTAAAAAATGTTGAAAACATTTCCCAAATTCCTCACCAAAATGGCTAGAAATATAGCGGCAACAAAACAAGATCCAAGGTCCCTTTGTAGGAGAAACAGAATAGTCAAGGCTTCACAAATTCTTCAGACACATCCAACTGTGGTGCTGAATGTGATAGTATGCTTGCTGCGGTTATTAGTAGGCTTCTTTGGTTGAGATCCTGAGGAATCCCAATGAGCTTTTCCAAGGCCCTCCCTGACCGCAGTAGCAAATAGTTTTTACAGAGCTGGTTTGCTTGAACCAGCACCCAACCCTCCTCTTTTCACAGCACGGGCTTGGGACCGGCCACGGCAGAGTTAAAAAATGTTGAAAACATTTCCCAAATTCCTCACCAAAATGGCTAGAAATATAGCGGCAACAAAACAAGATCCAAGGTCCCACTGTAGGAGAAACAGAATAGTCAAGGCTTCACAAATTCTTCAGACACATCCAACTGTGGTGCTGAATGTGATATTATGCTTGCTGCGGTTATTAGTAGGCTTCTTTGGTTGAGATCCTGAGGAATCCCAATGAGCTTTTCCAAGGCCCTCCCTGACCGCAGTAGCAAATAGTTTTTACAGAGCTGGTTTGCTTGAACCAGCACCCAACCCTCCTCTTTTCACAGCACGGGCTTGGGACCGGCCACGGCAGAGTTAAAAAATGTTGAAAACATTTCCCAAATTCCTCACCAAAATAGCTAGAAATATAGCGGCAACAAAACAAGATCCAAGGTCCCACTGTAGGAGAAACAGAATAGTCAAGGCTTCACAAATTCTTCAGACACATCCAACTGTGGTGCTGAATGTGATGGTATGCTTTGTGCGGTTATTAGTAGGCTTCTTTGGTTGAGATCCTGAGGAATCCCAATGAGCTTTTCCAAGGCCCTCCATGACCACAGTAGCAAATAGTTTTTACAGAGCTGGTTTACTTGCCCCAGCACCCAACCCTCCTCTTTTCACAGCACGGGCTTGGGACCGGCCACGGCAGAGTTAAAAAATGTTGAAAACATTTCCCAAATTCCTCACCAA
This sequence comes from Pelophylax lessonae, assembly GCF_965119305.1. Taxonomy (NCBI): domain Eukaryota; kingdom Metazoa; phylum Chordata; class Amphibia; order Anura; family Ranidae; genus Pelophylax; species Pelophylax lessonae. The sequence goes on from NC_138771.1 coordinate 175,959,309, forward strand.
AATGGCTAGAAATATAGCGGCAACAAATCAAGATCCAAGGTCCCACTGTAGGAGAAACAGAATAGTCAAGGCTTCACAAATTCTTCAGACACATCCAACTGTGGTGCTGAATGTGATAGTATGCTTGCTGCGGTTATTAGTAGGCTTCTTTGGTTGAGATCCTGAGGAATCCCAATGAGCTTTTCCAAGGCCCTCCCTGACCACAGTAGCAAATAGTTTTTACAGAGCTGGTTTGCTTGTCCCAGCACCCAACCCTCCTCTTTTCACAGCACGGGCTTGGGACCGGCCACGGCAGAGTTAAAAAATGTTGAAAACATTTCCCAAATTCCTCACCAAAATGGCTAGAAATATAGCGGCAACAAAACAAGATCCAAGGTCCCACTGTAGGAGAAACAGAATAGTCAAGGCTTCACAAATTCTTCAGACACATCCAACTGTGGTGCTGAATGTGATAGTATGCTTGCTGCGGTTATTAGTAGGCTTCTTTGGTTGAGATCCTGAGGAATCTTAATGAGCTTTTCCAAGGCCCTCCCTGACCGCAGTAGCAAATAGTTTTTACAGAGCTGGTTTGCTTGTCCCAGCACCCAACCCTCCTCTTTTCACAGCACGGGCTTGGGACCGGCCACGGCAGAGTTAAAAAATGTTGAAAACATTTCCCAAATTCCTCACCAAAATGGCTAAAAATATAACGGCAACAAAACATGATCCAAGGTCCCACTGTAGGAGAAACAGAATAGTCAAGGCTTCACAAATTCTTCAGACACATCCAAACTGTGGTGCTGAATGTGATAGTATGCTTGCTGCGGTTATTAGTAGGCTTCTTTGGTTGAGATCCTGAGGAATCCCAATGAGCTTTTCCAAGGCCCTCCCTGACCGCAGTAGCAAATAGTTTTTACAGAGCTGGTTTGCTAGTCCCAGCACCCAACCCTCCTCTTTTCACAGCACGGGCATGGGACCGGCCACGGCAGAGTTAAAAAATGTTGAAAACATTTCCCAAATTCCTCACCAAAATGGCTAGAAATATAGCGGCAACAAAACAAGATCCAAGGTCCCTCTGTAGGAGAAACAGAATAGTCAAGGCTTCACAAATTCTTCAGACACATCCAACTGTGGTGCTGAATGTGATAGTATGCTTGCTGCGGTTATTAGTAGGCTTCTTTGGTTGAGACCCTAAGAAATCCCAATGAGCTTTTCCAAGGCCCTCCCTGACCGCAGTAGCAAATAGTTTTTACAGAGCTGGTTTGCTTGAACCAGCACCCAACCCTTCTCTTTTCACAGCACGGGCTTGGGACCGGCCACGGCAGAGTTAAAAAATGTTGAAAACATTTCCCAAATTCCTCACCAAAATGGCTAGAAATATAGCGGCAACAAAACAAGATCCAAGGTCCCACTGTAGGAGAAACAGAATAGTCAAGGCTTCACAAATTCTTCAGACACATCCAACTGTGGTGCTGAATGTGATATTATGCTTGCTGCGGTTATTAGTAGGCTTCTTTGGTTGAGATCCTGAGGAATCCCAATGAGCTTTTCCAAGGCCCTCCCTGACCGCAGTAGCAAATAGTTTTTACAGAGCTGGTTTGCTTGAACCAGCACCCAACCCTCCTCTTTTCACAGCACGGGCTTGGGACCAGCCATGGCAGATTGAAAAAATGTTGAAAACATTTCCCAAATTCCTCACCAAAATGGCTAGAAATATAGCGGCAACAAAACAAGATCCAAGGTCCCACTGTAGGAGAAACAGAATAGTCAAGGCTTCCCAAATTCTTCAGACACATCCAACTGTGGTGCTGAATGTGATAATATGCTTGCTGCGGTTATTAGTAGGCTTCTTTGGTTGAGATCCTGAGGAATCCCAATGAGCTTTTCCAAGGCCCTCCATGACCGCAGTAGCAAATAGTTTTTACAGAGCTGGTTTGCTTGTCCCAGCACCCAACCCTCCTCTTTTCACAGCACGGGCTTGGGACCGGCCACGGCAGAGTTAAAAAATTTTGAAAACATTTCCCAAATTCCTCACCAAAATGGCTAGAAATATAGTGGCAACAAAACAAGATCCAAGGTCCCACTGTAGGAGAAACAGAATAGTCAAGGCTTCACAAATTCTTCAGACACATCCAACTGTGGTGCTGAATGTGATAGTATGCTTGCTGCGGTTATTAGTAGGCTTCTTTGGTTGAGATCCTGAGGAATCCCAATGAGCTTTTCCAAGGCCCTCCCTGAGCGCAGTAGCAAATAGTTTTTACAGAGCTGGTTTGCTTGTCCCAGCACCCAACCCTCCTCTTTTCACAGCACGGGCTTGGGACCGGCCACGGCAGAGTTAAAAAATGTTGAAAACATTTCCCAAATTCCTCACCAAAATGGCTAGAAAAATAGCGGCAACAAAACAAGATCCAAGGTCCCACTGTAGGAGAAACAGAATAGTCAAGGCTTCACAAATTCTTCAGACACATCCAAACTGTGGTGCTAAATGTGATAGTATGCTTGCTGCGGTTATTAGTAGGCTTCTTTGGTTGAGATCCTGAGGAATCCCAATGAGCTTTTCCAAGGCCCTCCCTGACCGCAGTAGCAAATAGTTTTTACAGAGCTGGTTTGCTAGTCCCAGCACCCAACCCTCCTCTTTTCACAGCACGGGCTTGGGACCGGCCACGGCAGAGTTAAAAAATGTTGAAAACATTTCCCAAATTCCTCACCAAAATGGCTAGAAATATAGCGGCAACAAAACAAGATCCAAGGTCCCTCTGTAGGAGAAACAGAATAGTCAAGGCTTCACAAATTCTTCAGACACATCCAACTGTGGTGCTGAATGTGATAGTATGCTTGCTGCGGTTATTAGTAGGCTTCTTTGGTTGGGATCCTGAGGAATCCCAATGAGCTTTTCCAAGGCCCTCCCTGACCGCAGTAGCAAATAGTTTTTACAGAGCTGGTTTGCTTGAACCAGCACCCAACCCTCCTCTTTTCACCGCACGGGCTTGGGACCGACCACGGCAGAGTTAAAAAATGTTGAAAACATTTCCCAAATTCCTCACCAAAATGGCTAGAAATATAGCGGCAACAAAACAAGATCCAAGGTCCCACTGTAGGAGAAACAGAATAGTCAAGGCTTCACAAATTCTTCAGACACATCCAACTGTGGTGCTGAATGTGATGGTATGCTTTGTGCCGTTATTAGTAGGCTTCTTTGGTTGAGATCCTGAGGAATCCCAATGAGCTTTTCCAAGGCCCTCCATGACCGCAGTAGCAAATAGTTTTTACAGAGCTGGTTTGCTTGCCCCAGCACCCAACCCTCCTCTTTTCACAGCACGGGCTTGGGACCGGCCACGGCAGAGTTAAAAAATGTTGAAAACATTTCCCAAATTCCTCACCAAAATGGCTAGAAATATAGCGGCAACAAAACAAGATCCAAGGTCCCACTGTAGGAGAAACAGAATAGTCAAGGCTTCACAAATTCTTCAGACACATCCAACTGTGGTGCTGAATGTGATAGTATGCTTGCTGCGGTTATTAGTAGGCTTCTTTGGTTGAGATCCTGAGGAATCCCAATGAGCTTTTCCAAGGCCCTCCCTGACCGCAGTAGCAAATAGTTTTTACAGAGCTGGTTTGCTTGTCCCAGCACCCAACCCTCCTCTTTTCACAGCACGGTTTTGGGACCGGCCACGGCAGAGTTAAAAAATTTTGAAAACATTTCCCAAATTCCTCACCAAAATGGCTAGAAATATAGCGGCAACAAAACAAGATCCAAGGTCCCACTGTAGGAGAAACAGAATAGTCAAGGCTTCACAAATTCTTCAGACACATCCAACTGTGGTGCTGAATGTGATAGTATGCTTGCTGCGGTTATTAGTAGGCTTCTTTGGTTGAGATCCTGAGGAATCCCAATGAGCTTTTCCAAGGCCCTCCCTGACCGCAGTAGCAAATAGTTTTTACAGAGCTGGTTTGCTTGTCCCAGCACCCAACCCTCCTCTTTTCACAGCACGGGCTTGGGACCGGCCACGGCAGAGTTAAAAAATGTTGAAAACATTTCCCAAATTCCTCACCAAAATGGCTAGAAATATAGCGGCAACAAAACAAGATCCAAGGTCCCACTGTAGGAGAAACAGAATACTCAAGGCTTCACAAATTCTTCAGACACATCCAACTGTGGTGCTGAATGTGATAGTATGCTTGCTGCCGTTATTATTAGGCTTCTTTTGTTGAGATCCTGAGGAATCCCAATGAGCTTTTCCAAGGCCCTCCCTGACCGCAGTAGCAAATAGTTTTTACAGAGCTGGTTTGCTTGTCCCAGCACCCAACCCTCCTCTTTTCACAGCACGGGCTTGGGACCGGCCACGGCAGAGTTAAAAAATGTTGAAAACATTTCCCAAATTCCTCACCAAAATGGCTAGAAAAATAGCGGCAACAAAACAAGATCCAAGGTCCCACTGTAGGAGAAACAGAATAGTCAAGGCTTCACAAATTCTTCAGACACATCCAACTGTGGTGCTGAATGTGAAAGTATGCTTGCTGCGGTTATTAGTAGGCTTCTTTGGTTGAGATCCTGAGGAATCCCAATGAGCTTTTCCAAGGCCCTCCCTGACCGCAGTAGCAAATAGTTTTTACAGAGCTGGTTTGCTTGTCCCAGCACCCAACCCTCCTCTTTTCACAGCACGGGCTTGGGACCGGCCACGGCAGAGTTAAAAAATGTTGAAAACATTTCCCAAATTCCTCACCAAAATGGCTAGAAAAATAGCGGCAACAAAACAAGATCCAAGGTCCCACTGTAGGAGAAACAGAATAGTCAAGGCTTCACAAATTCTTCAGACACATCCAAACTGTGGTGCTAAATGTGATAGTATGCTTGCTGCGGTTATTAGTAGGCTTCTTTGGTTGAGATCCTGAGGAATCCCAATGAGCTTTTCCAAGGCCCTCCCTGACCGCAGTAGCAAATAGTTTTTACAGAGCTGGTTTGCTAGTCCCAGCACCCAACCCTCCTCTTTTCACAGCACGGGCTTGGGACCGACCACGGCAGAGTTAAAAAATGTTGAAAACATTTCCCAAATTCCTCACCAAAATGGCTAGAAATATAGCGGCAACAAAACAAGATCCAAGGTCCCTCTGTAGGAGAAACAGAATAGTCAAGGCTTCACAAATTCTTCAGACACATCCAACTGTGGTGCTGAATGTGATAGTATGCTTGCTGCGGTTATTAGTAGGCTTCTTTGGTTGGGATCCTGAGGAATCCCAATGAGCTTTTCCAAGGCCCTCCCTGACCGCAGTAGCAAATAGTTTTTACAGAGCTGGTTTGCTTGAACCAGCACCCAACCCTCCTCTTTTCACCGCACGGGCTTGGGACCGACCACGGCAGAGTTAAAAAATGTTGAAAACATTTCCCAAATTCCTCACCAAAATGGCTAGAAATATAGCGGCAACAAAACAAGATCCAAGGTCCCACTGTAGGAGAAACAGAATAGTCAAGGCTTCACAAATTCTTCAGAAACATCCAACTGTGGTGCTGAATGTGATGGTATGCTTTGTGCCGTTATTAGTAGGCTTCTTTGGTTGAGATCCTGAGGAATCCCAATGAGCTTTTCCAAGGCCCTCCATGACCGCAGTAGCAAATAGTTTTTACAGAGCTGGTTTGCTTGCCCCAGCACCCAACCCTCCTCTTTTCACAGCATGGGCTTGGGACCGGCCACGGCAGAGTTAAAAAATGTTGAAAACATTTCCCAAATTCCTCACCAAAATGGCTAGAAATATAGCGGCAACAAAACAAGATCCAAGGTCCCACTGTAGGAGAAACAGAATAGTCAAGGCTTCACAAATTCTTCAGACACATCCAACTGTGGTGCTGAATGTGATAGTATGCTTGCTGCGGTTATTAGTAGGCTTCTTTGGTTGAGATCCTGAGGAATCCCAATGAGCTTTTCCAAGGCCCTCCCTGACCGCAGTAGCAAATAGTTTTTACAGAGCTGGTTTGCTTGTCCCAGCACCCAACCCTCCTCTTTTCACAGCACGGGCTTGGGACCGGCCACGGCAGAGTTAAAAAATGTTGAAAACATTTCCCAAATTCCTCACCAAAATGGCTAGAAATATAGCGGCAACAAAACAAGATCCAAGGTCCCACTGTAGGAGAAACAGAATAGTCAAGGCTTCACAAATTCTTCAGACACATCCAACTGTGGTGCTGAATGTGATAGTATGCTTGCTGCGGTTATTAGTAGGCTTCTTTGGTTGAGATCCTGAGGAATCCCAATGAGCTTTTCCAAGGCCCTCCCTGACCGCAGTAGCAAATAGTTTTTACAGAGCTGGTTTGCTTGTCCCAGCACCCAACCCTCCTCTTTTCACAGCACGGGCTTGGGACCGGCCACGGCAGAGTTAAAAAATGTTGAAAACATTTCCCAAATTCCTCACCAAAATGGCTAGAAATATAGCGGCAACAAAACAAGATCCAAGGTCCCACTGTAGGAGAAACAGAATAGTCAAGGCTTCACAAATTCTTCAGACACATCCAACTGTGGTGCTGAATGTGATAGTATGCTTGCTGCCGTTATTATTAGGCTTCTTTGGTTGAGATCCTGAGGAATCCCAATGAGCTTTTCCAAGGCCCTCCCTGACCGCAGTAGCAAATAGTTTTTACAGAGCTGGTTTGCTTGTCCCAGCACCCAACCCTCCTCTTTTCACAGCACGGGCTTGGGACCGGCCACGGCAGAGTTAAAAAATGTTGAAAACATTTCCCAAATTCCTCACCAAAATGGCTAGAAAAATAGCGGCAACAAAACAAGATCCAAGGTCCCACTGTAGGAGAAACAGAATAGTCAAGGCTTCACAAATTCTTCAGACACATCCAACTGTGGTGCTGAATGTGAAAGTATGCTTGCTGCGGTTATTAGTAGGCTTCTTTGGTTGAGATCCTGAGGAATCCCAATGAGCTTTTCCAAGGCCCTCCCTGACCGCAGTAGCAAATAGTTTTTACAGAGCTGGTTTGCTTGTCCCAGCACCCAACCCTCCTCTTTTCACAGCACGGGCTTGGGACCGGCCACGGCAGAGTTAAAAAATGTTGAAAACATTTCCCAAATTCCTCACCAAAAATGGCTAGAAATATAGCGGCAACAAAACAAGATCCAAGGTCCCACTGTAGGAGAAACAGAATAGTCAAGGCTTCACAAATTCTTCAGACACATCCAACTGTGGTGCTGAATGTGATAGTATGCTTGCTGCGGTTATTAGTAGGCTTCTTTGGTTGAGATCCTGAGGAATCCCAATGAGCTTTTCCAAGGCCCTCCCTGACCGCAGTAGCAAATAGTTTTTACAGAGCTGGTTTGCTTGTCCCAGCACCCAACCCTCCTCTTTTCACAGCACGGGCTTGGGACCGGCCACGGCAGAGTTAAAAAATGTTGAAAACATTTCCCAAATTCCTCACCAAAATGGCTAGAAATATAGCGGCAACAAAACAAGATCCAAGGTCCCACTGTAGGAGAAACAGAATAGTCAAGGCTTCACAAATTCTTCAGACACATCCAACTGTGGTGCTGAATGTGATAGTATGCTTGCTGCCGTTATTATTAGGCTTCTTTGGTTGAGATCCTGAGGAATCCCAATGAGCTTTTCCAAGGCCCTCCCTGACCGCAGTAGCAAATAGTTTTTACAGAGCTGGTCTGCTTGTCCCAGCACCCAACCCTCCTCTTTTCACAGCTCGGGCTTGGGACCGGCCACGGCAGAGTTAAAAAATGTTGAAAACATTTCCCAAATTCCTCACCAAAATGGCTAGAAAAATAGCGGCAACAAAACAAGATCCAAGGTCCCACTGTAGGAGAAACAGAATAGTCAAGGCTTCACAAATTCTTCAGACACATCCAACTGTGGTGCTGAATGTGAAAGTATGTTTGCTGCGGTTATTAGTAGGCTTCTTTGGTTGAGATCCTGAGGAATCCCAATGAGCTTTTCCAAGGCCCTCCCTGACCGCAGTAGCAAATAGTTTTTACAGAGCTGGTTTGCTTGTCCCAGCACCCAACCCTCCTCTTTTCACAGCACGGGCTTGGGACTGGCCACGGCAGAGTTAAAAAATGTTGAAAACATTTCCCAAATTCCTCACCAAAATGGCTAGAAATATAGCGGCAACAAAACAAGATCCAAGGTCCCACTGTAGGAGAAACAGAATAGTCAAGGCTTCACAAATTCTTCAGACACATCCAAACTGTGGTGCTAAATGTGATAGTATGCTTGCTGCGGTTATTAGTAGGCTTCTTTGGTTGAGATCCTGAGGAATCCCAATGAGCTTTTCCAAGGCCCTCCCTGACCGCAGTAGCAAATAGTTTTTACAGAGCTGGTTTGCTAGTCCCAGCACCCAACCCTCCTCTTTTCACAGCACGGGCATGGGACCGGCCACGGCAGAGTTAAAAAATGTTGAAAACATTTCCCAAATTCCTCACCAAAATGGCTAGAAATATAGCGGCAACAAAACAAGATCCAAGGTCCCTCTGTAGGAGAAACAGAATAGTCAAGGCTTCACAAATTCTTCAGACACATCCAACTGTGGTGCTGAATGTGATAGTATGCTTGCTGCGGTTATTAGTAGGCTTCTTTGGTTGAGACCCTAAGAAATCCCAATGAGCTTTTCCAAGGCCCTCCCTGACCGCAGTAGCAAATAGTTTTTACAGAGCTGGTTTGCTTGAACCAGCACCCAACCCTTCTCTTTTCACAGCACGGGCTTGGGACCGGCCACGGCAGAGTTAAAAAATGTTGAAAACATTTCCCAAATTCCTCACCAAAATGGCTAGAAATATAGCGGCAACAAAACAAGATCCAAGGTCCCACTGTAGGAGAAACAGAATAGTCAAGGCTTCACAAATTCTTCAGACACATCCAACTGTGGTGCTGAATGTGATATTATGCTTGCTGCGGTTATTAGTAGGCTTCTTTGGTTGAGATCCTGAGGAATCCCAATGAGCTTTTCCAAGGCCCTCCCTGACCGCAGTAGCAAATAGTTTTTACAGAGCTGGTTTGCTTGAACCAGCACCCAACCCTCCTCTTTTCACAGCACGGGCTTGGGACCAGCCATGGCAGATTGAAAAAATGTTGAAAACATTTCCCAAATTCCTCACCAAAATGGCTAGAAATATAGCGGCAACAAAACAAGATCCAAGGTCCCACTGTAGGAGAAACAGAATAGTCAAGGCTTCCCAAATTCTTCAGACACATCCAACTGTGGTGCTGAATGTGATAGTATGCTTGCTGCGGTTATTAGTAGGCTTCTTTGGTTGAGACCCTAAGAAATCCCAATGAGCTTTTCCAAGGCCCTCCCTGACCGCAGTAGCAAATAGTTTTTACAGAGCTGGTTTGCTTGAACCAGCACCCAACCCTTCTCTTTTCACAGCACGGGCTTGGGACCGGCCACGGCAGAGTTAAAAAATGTTGAAAACATTTCCCAAATTCCTCACCAAAATGGCTAGAAATATAGCGGCAACAAAACAAGATCCAAGGTCCCACTGTAGGAGAAACAGAATAGTCAAGGCTTCACAAATTCTTCAGACACATCCAACTGTGGTGCTGAATGTGATATTATGCTTGCTGCGGTTATTAGTAGGCTTCTTTGGTTGAGATCCTGAGGAATCCCAATGAGCTTTTCCAAGGCCCTCCCTGACCGCAGTAGCAAATAGTTTTTACAGAGCTGGTTTGCTTGAACCAGCACCCAACCCTCCTCTTTTCACAGCACGGGCTTGGGACCAGCCATGGCAGATTGAAAAAATGTTGAAAACATTTCCCAAATTCCTCACCAAAATGGCTAGAAATATAGCGGCAACAAAACAAGATCCAAGGTCCCACTGTAGGAGAAACAGAATAGTCAAGGCTTCCCAAATTCTTCAGACACATCCAACTGTGGTGCTGAATGTGATAATATGCTTGCTGCGGTTATTAGTAGGCTTCTTTGGTTGAGATCCTGAGGAATCCCAATGAGCTTTTCCAAGGCCCTCCATGACCGCAGTAGCAAATAGTTTTTACAGAGCTGGTTTGCTTGTCCCAGCACCCAACCCTCCTCTTTTCACAGCACGGGCTTGGGACCGGCCACGGCAGAGTTAAAAAATTTTGAAAACATTTCCCAAATTCCTCACCAAAATGGCTAGAAATATAGTGGCAACAAAACAAGATCCAAGGTCCCACTGTAGGAGAAACAGAATAGTCAAGGCTTCACAAATTCTTCAGACACATCCAACTGTGGTGCTGAATGTGATAGTATGCTTGCTGCGGTTATTAGTAGGCTTCTTTGGTTGAGATCCTGAGGAATCCCAATGAGCTTTTCCAAGGCCCTCCCTGAGCGCAGTAGCAAATAGTTTTTACAGAGCTGGTTTGCTTGTCCCAGCACCCAACCCTCCTCTTTTCACAGCACGGGCTTGGGACCGGCCACGGCAGAGTTAAAAAATGTTGAAAACATTTCCCAAATTCCTCACCAAAATGGCTAGAAAAATAGCGGCAACAAAACAAGATCCAAGGTCCCACTGTAGGAGAAACAGAATAGTCAAGGCTTCACAAATTCTTCAGACACATCCAAACTGTGGTGCTAAATGTGATAGTATGCTTGCTGCGGTTATTAGTAGGCTTCTTTGGTTGAGATCCTGAGGAATCCCAATGAGCTTTTCCAAGGCCCTCCCTGACCGCAGTAGCAAATAGTTTTTACAGAGCTGGTTTGCTAGTCCCAGCACCCAACCCTCCTCTTTTCACAGCACGGGCTTGGGACCGGCCACGGCAGAGTTAAAAAATGTTGAAAACATTTCCCAAATTCCTCACCAAAATGGCTAGAAATATAGCGGCAACAAAACAAGATCCAAGGTCCCTCTGTAGGAGAAACAGAATAGTCAAGGCTTCACAAATTCTTCAGACACATCCAACTGTGGTGCTGAATGTGATAGTATGCTTGCTGCGGTTATTAGTAGGCTTCTTTGGTTGGGATCCTGAGGAATCCCAATGAGCTTTTCCAAGGCCCTCCCTGACCGCAGTAGCAAATAGTTTTTACAGAGCTGGTTTGCTTGAACCAGCACCCAACCCTCCTCTTTTCACCGCACGGGCTTGGGACCGACCACGGCAGAGTTAAAAAATGTTGAAAACATTTCCCAAATTCCTCACCAAAATGGCTAGAAATATAGCGGCAACAAAACAAGATCCAAGGTCCCACTGTAGGAGAAACAGAATAGTCAAGGCTTCACAAATTCTTCAGACACATCCAACTGTGGTGCTGAATGTGATGGTATGCTTTGTGCCGTTATTAGTAGGCTTCTTTGGTTGAGATCCTGAGGAATCCCAATGAGCTTTTCCAAGGCCCTCCATGACCGCAGTAGCAAATAGTTTTTACAGAGCTGGTTTGCTTGCCCCAGCACCCAACCCTCCTCTTTTCACAGCACGGGCTTGGGACCGGCCACGGCAGAGTTAAAAAATGTTGAAAACATTTCCCAAATTCCTCACCAAAATGGCTAGAAATATAGCGGCAACAAAACAAGATCCAAGGTCCCACTGTAGGAGAAACAGAATAGTCAAGGCTTCACAAATTCTTCAGACACATCCAACTGTGGTGCTGAATGTGATAGTATGCTTGCTGCGGTTATTAGTAGGCTTCTTTGGTTGAGATCCTGAGGAATCCCAATGAGCTTTTCCAAGGCCCTCCCTGACCGCAGTAGCAAATAGTTTTTACAGAGCTGGTTTGCTTGTCCCAGCACCCAACCCTCCTCTTTTCACAGCACGGTTTTGGGACCGGCCACGGCAGAGTTAAAAAATTTTGAAAACATTTCCCAAATTCCTCACCAAAATGGCTAGAAATATAGCGGCAACAAAACAAGATCCAAGGTCCCACTGTAGGAGAAACAGAATAGTCAAGGCTTCACAAATTCTTCAGACACATCCAACTGTGGTGCTGAATGTGATAGTATGCTTGCTGCGGTTATTAGTAGGCTTCTTTGGTTGAGATCCTGAGGAATCCCAATGAGCTTTTCCAAGGCCCTCCCTGACCGCAGTAGCAAATAGTTTTTACAGAGCTGGTTTGCTTGTCCCAGCACCCAACCCTCCTCTTTTCACAGCACGGGCTTGGGACCGGCCACGGCAGAGTTAAAAAATGTTGAAAACATTTCCCAAATTCCTCACCAAAATGGCTAGAAATATAGCGGCAACAAAACAAGATCCAAGGTCCCACTGTAGGAGAAACAGAATACTCAAGGCTTCACAAATTCTTCAGACACATCCAACTGTGGTGCTGAATGTGATAGTATGCTTGCTGCCGTTATTATTAGGCTTCTTTTGTTGAGATCCTGAGGAATCCCAATGAGCTTTTCCAAGGCCCTCCCTGACCGCAGTAGCAAATAGTTTTTACAGAGCTGGTTTGCTTGTCCCAGCACCCAACCCTCCTCTTTTCACAGCACGGGCTTGGGACCGGCCACGGCAGAGTTAAAAAATGTTGAAAACATTTCCCAAATTCCTCACCAAAATGGCTAGAAAAATAGCGGCAACAAAACAAGATCCAAGGTCCCACTGTAGGAGAAACAGAATAGTCAAGGCTTCACAAATTCTTCAGACACATCCAACTGTGGTGCTGAATGTGAAAGTATGCTTGCTGCGGTTATTAGTAGGCTTCTTTGGTTGAGATCCTGAGGAATCCCAATGAGCTTTTCCAAGGCCCTCCCTGACCGCAGTAGCAAATAGTTTTTACAGAGCTGGTTTGCTTGTCCCAGCACCCAACCCTCCTCTTTTCACAGCACGGGCTTGGGACCGGCCACGGCAGAGTTAAAAAATGTTGAAAACATTTCCCAAATTCCTCACCAAAATGGCTAGAAAAATAGCGGCAACAAAACAAGATCCAAGGTCCCACTGTAGGAGAAACAGAATAGTCAAGGCTTCACAAATTCTTCAGACACATCCAAACTGTGGTGCTAAATGTGATAGTATGCTTGCTGCGGTTATTAGTAGGCTTCTTTGGTTGAGATCCTGAGGAATCCCAATGAGCTTTTCCAAGGCCCTCCCTGACCGCAGTAGCAAATAGTTTTTACAGAGCTGGTTTGCTAGTCCCAGCACCCAACCCTCCTCTTTTCACAGCACGGGCTTGGGACCGACCACGGCAGAGTTAAAAAATGTTGAAAACATTTCCCAAATTCCTCACCAAAATGGCTAGAAATATAGCGGCAACAAAACAAGATCCAAGGTCCCTCTGTAGGAGAAACAGAATAGTCAAGGCTTCACAAATTCTTCAGACACATCCAACTGTGGTGCTGAATGTGATAGTATGCTTGCTGCGGTTATTAGTAGGCTTCTTTGGTTGGGATCCTGAGGAATCCCAATGAGCTTTTCCAAGGCCCTCCCTGACCGCAGTAGCAAATAGTTTTTACAGAGCTGGTTTGCTTGAACCAGCACCCAACCCTCCTCTTTTCACCGCACGGGCTTGGGACCGACCACGGCAGAGTTAAAAAATGTTGAAAACATTTCCCAAATTCCTCACCAAAATGGCTAGAAATATAGCGGCAACAAAACAAGATCCAAGGTCCCACTGTAGGAGAAACAGAATAGTCAAGGCTTCACAAATTCTTCAGAAACATCCAACTGTGGTGCTGAATGTGATGGTATGCTTTGTGCCGTTATTAGTAGGCTTCTTTGGTTGAGATCCTGAGGAATCCCAATGAGCTTTTCCAAGGCCCTCCATGACCGCAGTAGCAAATAGTTTTTACAGAGCTGGTTTGCTTGCCCCAGCACCCAACCCTCCTCTTTTCACAGCATGGGCTTGGGACCGGCCACGGCAGAGTTAAAAAATGTTGAAAACATTTCCCAAATTCCTCACCAAAATGGCTAGAAATATAGCGGCAACAAAACAAGATCCAAGGTCCCACTGTAGGAGAAACAGAATAGTCAAGGCTTCACAAATTCTTCAGACACATCCAACTGTGGTGCTGAATGTGATAGTATGCTTGCTGCGGTTATTAGTAGGCTTCTTTGGTTGAGATCCTGAGGAATCCCAATGAGCTTTTCCAAGGCCCTCCCTGACCGCAGTAGCAAATAGTTTTTACAGAGCTGGTTTGCTTGTCCCAGCACCCAACCCTCCTCTTTTCACAGCACGGGCTTGGGACCGGCCACGGCAGAGTTAAAAAATGTTGAAAACATTTCCCAAATTCCTCACCAAAATGGCTAGAAATATAGCGGCAACAAAACAAGATCCAAGGTCCCACTGTAGGAGAAACAGAATAGTCAAGGCTTCACAAATTCTTCAGACACATCCAACTGTGGTGCTGAATGTGATAGTATGCTTGCTGCGGTTATTAGTAGGCTTCTTTGGTTGAGATCCTGAGGAATCCCAATGAGCTTTTCCAAGGCCCTCCCTGACCGCAGTAGCAAATAGTTTTTACAGAGCTGGTTTGCTTGTCCCAGCACCCAACCCTCCTCTTTTCACAGCACGGGCTTGGGACCGGCCACGGCAGAGTTAAAAAATGTTGAAAACATTTCCCAAATTCCTCACCAAAATGGCTAGAAATATAGCGGCAACAAAACAAGATCCAAGGTCCCACTGTAGGAGAAACAGAATAGTCAAGGCTTCACAAATTCTTCAGACACATCCAACTGTGGTGCTGAATGTGATAGTATGCTTGCTGCTGTTATTATTAGGCTTCTTTGGTTGAGATCCTGAGGAATCCCAATGAGCTTTTCCAAGGCCCTCCCTGACCGCAGTAGCAAATAGTTTTTACAGAGCTGGTTTGCTTGTCCCAGCACCCAACCCTCCTCTTTTCACAGCACGGGCTTGGGACCGGCCACGGCAGAGTTAAAAAATGTTGAAAACATTTCCCAAATTCCTCACCAAAATGGCTAGAAAAATAGCGGCAACAAAACAAGATCCAAGGTCCCACTGTAGGAGAAACAGAATAGTCAAGGCTTCACAAATTCTTCAGACACATCCAACTGTGGTGCTGAATGTGAAAGTATGCTTGCTGCGGTTATTAGTAGGCTTCTTTGGTTGAGATCCTGAGGAATCCCAATGAGCTTTTCCAAGGCCCTCCCTGACCGCAGTAGCAAATAGTTTTTACAGAGCTGGTTTGCTTGTCCCAGCACCCAACCCTCCTCTTTTCACAGCACGGGCTTGGGACCGGCCACGGCAGAGTTAAAAAATGTTGAAAACATTTCCCAAATTCCTCACCAAAAATGGCTAGAAATATAGCGGCAACAAAACAAGATCCAAGGTCCCACTGTAGGAGAAACAGAATAGTCAAGGCTTCACAAATTCTTCAGACACATCCAACTGTGGTGCTGAATGTGATAGTATGCTTGCTGCGGTTATTAGTACGCTTCTTTGGTTGAGATCCTGAGGAATCCCAATGAGCTTTTCCAAGGCCCTCCCTGACCGCAGTAGCAAATAGTTTTTACAGAGCTGGTTTGCTTGTCCCAGCACCCAACCCTCCTCTTTTCACAGCACGGGCTTGGGACCGGCCACGGCAGAGTTAAAAAATGTTGAAAACATTTCCCAAATTCCTCACCAAAATGGCTAGAAATATAGCGGCAACAAAACAAGATCCAAGGTCCCACTGTAGGAGAAACAGAATAGTCAAGGCTTCACAAATTCTTCAGACACATCCAACTGTGGTGCTGAATGTGATAGTATGCTTGCTGCCGTTATTATTAGGCTTCTTTGGTTGAGATCCTGAGGAATCCCAATGAGCTTTTCCAAGGCCCTCCCTGACCGCAGTAGCAAATAGTTTTTACAGAGCTGGTCTGCTTGTCCCAGCACCCAACCCTCCTCTTTTCACAGCTCGGGCTTGGGACCGGCCACGGCAGAGTTAAAAAATGTTGAAAACATTTCCCAAATTCCTCACCAAAATGGCTAGAAAAATAGCGGCAACAAAACAAGATCCAAGGTCCCACTGTAGGAGAAACAGAATAGTCAAGGCTTCACAAATTCTTCAGACACATCCAACTGTGGTGCTGAATGTGAAAGTATGTTTGCTGCGGTTATTAGTAGGCTTCTTTGGTTGAGATCCTGAGGAATCCCAATGAGCTTTTCCAAGGCCCTCCCTGACCGCAGTAGCAAATAGTTTTTACAGAGCTGGTTTGCTTGTCCCAGCACCCAACCCTCCTCTTTTCACAGCACGGGCTTGGGACTGGCCACGGCAGAGTTAAAAAATGTTGAAAACATTTCCCAAATTCCTCACCAAAATGGCTAGAAATATAGCGGCAACAAAACAAGATCCAAGGTCCCACTGTAGGAGAAACAGAATAGTCAAGGCTTCACAAATTCTTCAGACACATCCAAACTGTGGTGCTAAATGTGATAGTATGCTTGCTGCGGTTATTAGTAGGCTTCTTTGGTTGAGATCCTGAGGAATCCCAATGAGCTTTTCCAAGGCCCTCCCTGACCGCAGTAGCAAATAGTTTTTACAGAGCTGGTTTGCTAGTCCCAGCACCCAACCCTCCTCTTTTCACAGCACGGGCTTGGGACCGGCCACGGCAGAGTTAAAAAATGTTGAAAACATTTCCCAAATTCCTCACCAAAATGGCTAGAAATATAGCGGCAACAAAACAAGATCCAAGGTCCCTTTGTAGGAGAAACAGAATAGTCAAGGCTTCACAAATTCTTCAGACACATCCAACTGTGGTGCTGAATGTGATAGTATGCTTGCTGCGGTTATTAGTAGGCTTCTTTGGTTGAGATCCTGAGGAATCCCAATGAGCTTTTCCAAGGCCCTCCCTGACCGCAGTAGCAAATAGTTTTTACAGAGCTGGTTTGCTTGAACCAGCACCCAACCCTCCTCTTTTCACAGCACGGGCTTGGGACCGGCCACGGCAGAGTTAAAAAATGTTGAAAACATTTCCCAAATTCCTCACCAAAATGGCTAGAAATATAGCGGCAACAAAACAAGATCCAAGGTCCCACTGTAGGAGAAACAGAATAGTCAAGGCTTCACAAATTCTTCAGACACATCCAACTGTGGTGCTGAATGTGATAGTATGCTTGCTGCGGTTATTAGTAGGCTTCTTTGGTTGAGATCCTGAGGAATCCCAATGAGCTTTTCCAAGGCCCTCCCTGACCGCAGTAGCAAATAGTTTTTACAGAGCTGGTTTGCTTGTCCCAGCACCCAACCCTCCTCTTTTCACAGCACGGGCTTGGGACCGGCCACGGCAGAGTTAAAAAATGTTGAAAACATTTCCCAAATTCCTCACCAAAATGGCTAGAAATATAGCGGCAACAAAACAAGATCCAAGGTCCCACTGTAGGAGAAACAGAATAGTCAAGGCTTCACAAATTCTTCAGACACATCCAACTGTGGTGCTGAATGTGATAGTATGCTTGCTGCCGTTATTATTAGGCTTCTTTGGTTGAGATCCTGAGGAATCCCAATGAGCTTTTCCAAGGCCCTCCCTGACCGCAGTAGCAAATAGTTTTTACAGAGCTGGTTTGCTTGTCCCAGCACCCAACCCTCCTCTTTTCACAGCACGGGCTTGGGACCGGCCACGGCAGAGTTAAAAAATGTTGAAAACATTTCCCAAATTCCTCACCAAAATGGCTAGAAAAATAGCGGCAACAAAACAAGATCCAAGGTCCCACTGTAGGAGAAATAGAATAGTCAAGGCTTCACAAATTCTTCAGACACATCCAACTGTGGTGCTGAATGTGAAAGTATGCTTGCTGCGGTTATTAGTAGGCTTCTTTGGTTGAGATCCTGAGGAATCCCAATGAGCTTTTCCAAGGCCCTCCCTGACCGCAGTAGCAAATAGTTTTTACAGAGCTGGTTTGCTTGTCCCAGCACCCAACCCTCCTCTTTTCACAGCACGGGCTTGGGACCGGCCACGGCAGAGTTAAAAAATGTTGAAAACATTTCCCAAATTCCTCACCAAAATGGCTAGAAATATAGCGGCAACAAAACAAGATCCAAGGTCCCACTGTAGGAGAAACAGAATAGTCAAGGCTTCACAAATTCTTCAGACACATCCAACTGTGGTGCTGAATGTGATAGTATGCTTGCTGCGGTTATTAGTAGGCTTCTTTGGTTGAGATCCTGAGGAATCCCAATGAGCTTTTCCAAGGCCCTCCCTGACCGCAGTAGCAAATAGTTTTTACAGAGCTGGTTTGCTTGTCCCAGCACCCAACCCTCCTCTTTTCACAGCACGGGCTTGGGACCGGCCACGGCAGAGTTAAAAAATGTTGAAAACATTTCCCAAATTCCTCACCAAAATGGCTAGAAATATAGCGGCAACAAAACAAGATCCAAGGTCCCACTGTAGGAGAAACAGAATAGTCAAGGCTTCACAAATTCTTCAGACACATCCAACTGTGGTGCTGAATGTGATAGTATGCTTGCTGCCGTTATTATTAGGCTTCTTTGGTTGAGATCCTGAGGAATCCCAATGAGCTTTTCCAAGGCCCTCCCTGACCGCAGTAGCAAATAGTTTTTACAGAGCTGGTCTGCTTGTCCCAGCACCCAACCCTCCTCTTTTCACAGCACGGGCTTGGGACCGGCCACGGCAGAGTTAAAAAATGTTGAAAACATTTCCCAAATTCCTCACCAAAATGGCTAGAAAAATAGCGGCAACAAAACAAGATCCAAGGTCCCACTGTAGGAGAAACAGAATAGTCAAGGCTTCACAAATTCTTCAGACACATCCAACTGTGGTGCTGAATGTGAAAGTATGTTTGCTGCGGTTATTAGTAGGCTTCTTTGGTTGAGATCCTGAGGAATCCCAATGAGCTTTTCCAAGGCCCTCCCTGACCGCAGTAGCAAATAGTTTTTACAGAGCTGGTTTGCTTGTCCCAGCACCCAACCCTCCTCTTTTCACAGCACGGGCTTGGGACCGGCCACGGCAGAGTTAAAAAATGTTGAAAACATTTCCCAAATTCCTCACCAAAATGGCTAGAAATATAGCGGCAACAAAACAAGATCCAAGGTCCCACTGTAGGAGAAACAGAATAGTCAAGGCTTCACAAATTCTTCAGACACATCCAAACTGTGGTGCTAAATGTGATAGTATGCTTGCTGCGGTTATTAGTAGGCTTCTTTGGTTGAGATCCTGAGGAATCCCAATGAGCTTTTCCAAGGCCCTCCCTGACCGCAGTAGCAAATAGTTTTTACAGAGCTGGTTTGCTAGTCCCAGCACCCAACCCTCCTCTTTTCACAGCACGGGCTTGGGACCGGCCACGGCAGAGTTAAAAAATGTTGAAAACATTTCCCAAATTCCTCACCAAAATGGCTAGAAATATAGCGGCAACAAAACAAGATCCAAGGTCCCTTTGCAGGAGAAACAGAATAGTCAAGGCTTCACAAATTCTTCAGACACATCCAACTGTGGTGCTGAATGTGATAGTATGCTTGCTGCGGTTATTAGTAGGCTTCTTTGGTTGAGATCCTGAGGAATCCCAATGAGCTTTTCCAAGGCCCTCCCTGACCGCAGTAGCAAATAGTTTTTACAGAGCTGGTTTGCTTGAACCAGCACCCAACCCTCCTCTTTTCACAGCACGGGCTTGGGACCGGCCACGGCAGAGTTAAAAAATGTTGAAAACATTTCCCAAATTCCTCACCAAAATGGCTAGAAAAATAGCGGCAACAAAACAAGATCCAAGGTCCCACTGTAGGAGAAACAGAATAGTCAAGGCTTCACAAATTCTTCAGACACATCCAACTGTGGTGCTGAATGTGAAAGTATGTTTGCTGCGGTTATTAGTAGGCTTCTTTGGTTGAGATCCTGAGGAATCCCAATGAGCTTTTCCAAGGCCCTCCCTGACCGCAGTAGCAAATAGTTTTTACAGAGCTGGTTTGCTTGTCCCAGCACCCAACCCTCCTCTTTTCACAGCACGGGCTTGGGACCGGCCACGGCAGAGTTAAAAAATGTTGAAAACATTTCCCAAATTCCTCACCAAAATGGCTAGAAATATAGCGGCAACAAAACAAGATCCAAGGTCCCACTGTAGGAGAAACAGAATAGTCAAGGCTTCACAAATTCTTCAGACACATCCAAACTGTGGTGCTAAATGTGATAGTATGCTTGCTGCGGTTATTAGTAGGCTTCTTTGGTTGAGATCCTGAGGAATCCCAATGAGCTTTTCCAAGGCCCTCCCTGACCGCAGTAGCAAATAGTTTTTACAGAGCTGGTTTGCTAGTCCCAGCACCCAACCCTCCTCTTTTCACAGCACGGGCTTGGGACCGGCCACGGCAGAGTTAAAAAATGTTGAAAACATTTCCCAAATTCCTCACCAAAATGGCTAGAAATATAGCGGCAACAAAACAAGATCCAAGGTCCCTTTGTAGGAGAAACAGAATAGTCAAGGCTTCACAAATTCTTCAGACACATCCAACTGTGGTGCTGAATGTGATAGTATGCTTGCTGCGGTTATTAGTAGGCTTCTTTGGTTGAGATCCTGAGGAATCCCAATGAGCTTTTCCAAGGCCCTCCCTGACCGCAGTAGCAAATAGTTTTTACAGAGCTGGTTTGCTTGAACCAGCACCCAACCCTCCTCTTTTCACAGCACGGGCTTGGGACCGGCCACGGCAGAGTTAAAAAATGTTGAAAACATTTCCCAAATTCCTCACCAAAATGGCTAGAAATATAGCGGCAACAAAACAAGATCCAAGGTCCCACTGTAGGAGAAACAGAATAGTCAAGGCTTCACAAATTCTTCAGACACATCCAACTGTGGTGCTGAATGTGATATTATGCTTGCTGCGGTTATTAGTAGGCTTCTTTGGTTGAGATCCTGAGGAATCCCAATGAGCTTTTCCAAGGCCCTCCCTGACCGCAGTAGCAAATAGTTTTTACAGAGCTGGTTTGCTTGAACCAGCACCCAACCCTCCTCTTTTCACAGCACGGGCTTGGGACCGGCCACGGCAGAGTTAAAAAATGTTGAAAACATTTCCCAAATTCCTCACCAAAATAGCTAGAAATATAGCGGCAACAAAACAAGATCCAAGGTCCCACTGTAGGAGAAACAGAATAGTCAAGGCTTCACAAATTCTTCAGACACATCCAACTGTGGTGCTGAATGTGATGGTATGCTTTGTGCGGTTATTAGTAGGCTTCTTTGGTTGAGATCCTGAGGAATCCCAATGAGCTTTTCCAAGGCCCTCCATGACCACAGTAGCAAATAGTTTTTACAGAGCTGGTTTACGTGCCCCAGCACCCAACCCTCCTCTTTTTACAGCACGGGCTTGGGACCGGCCACGGCAGAGTTAAAAAATGTTGAAAACATTTCCCAAATTCCTCACCAAAATGGCTAGAAATATAGCGGCAACAAATCAAGATCCAAGGTCCCACTGTAGGAGAAACAGAATAGTCAAGGCTTCACAAATTCTTCAGACACATCCAACTGTGGTGCTGAATGTGATAGTATGCTTGCTGCGGTTATTAGTAGGCTTCTTTGGTTGAGATCCTGAGGAATCCCAATGAGCTTTTCCAAGGCCCTCCCTGACCACAGTAGCAAATAGTTTTTACAGAGCTGGTTTGCTTGTCCCAGCACCCAACCCTCCTCTTTTCACAGCACGGGCTTGGGACCGGCCACGGCAGAGTTAAAAAATGTTGAAAACATTTCCCAAATTCCTCACCAAAATGGCTAGAAATATAGCGGCAACAAAACAAGATCCAAGGTCCCTTTGTAGGAGAAACAGAATAGTCAAGGCTTCACAAATTCTTCAGACACATCCAACTGTGGTGCTGAATGTGATAGTATGCTTGCTGCGGTTATTAGTAGGCTTCTTTGGTTGAGATCCTGAGGAATCCCAATGAGCTTTTCCAAGGCCCTCCCTGACCGCAGTAGCAAATAGTTTTTACAGAGCTGGTTTGCTTGAACCAGCACCCAACCCTCCTCTTTTCACAGCACGGGCTTGGGACCGGCCACGGCAGAGTTAAAAAATGTTGAAAACATTTCCCAAATTCCTCACCAAAATGGCTAGAAATATAGCGGCAACAAAACAAGATCCAAGGTCCCACTGTAGGAGAAACAGAATAGTCAAGGCTTCACAAATTCTTCAGACACATCCAACTGTGGTGCTGAATGTGATATTATGCTTGCTGCGGTTATTAGTAGGCTTCTTTGGTTGAGATCCTGAGGAATCCCAATGAGCTTTTCCAAGGCCCTCCCTGACCGCAGTAGCAAATAGTTTTTACAGAGCTGGTTTGCTTGAACCAGCACCCAACCCTCCTCTTTTCACAGCACGGGCTTGGGACCGGCCACGGCAGAGTTAAAAAATGTTGAAAACATTTCCCAAATTCCTCACCAAAATAGCTAGAAATATAGCGGCAACAAAACAAGATCCAAGGTCCCACTGTAGGAGAAACAGAATAGTCAAGGCTTCACAAATTCTTCAGACACATCCAACTGTGGTGCTGAATGTGATGGTATGCTTTGTGCGGTTATTAGTAGGCTTCTTTGGTTGAGATCCTGAGGAATCCCAATGAGCTTTTCCAAGGCCCTCCATGACCACAGTAGCAAATAGTTTTTACAGAGCTGGTTTACTTGCCCCAGCACCCAACCCTCCTCTTTTTACAGCACGGGCTTGGGACCGGCCACGGCAGAGTTAAAAAATGTTGAAAACATTTCCCAAATTCCTCACCAAAATGGCTAGAAATATAGCGGCAACAAATCAAGATCCAAGGTCCCACTGTAGGAGAAACAGAATAGTCAAGGCTTCACAAATTCTTCAGACACATCCAACTGTGGTGCTGAATGTGATAGTATGCTTGCTGCGGTTATTAGTAGGCTTCTTTGGTTGAGATCCTGAGGAATCCCAATGAGCTTTTCCAAGGCCCTCCCTGACCACAGTAGCAAATAGTTTTTACAGAGCTGGTTTGCTTGTCCCAGCACCCAACCCTCCTCTTTTCACAGCACGGGCTTGGGACCGGCCACGGCAGAGTTAAAAAATGTTGAAAACATTTCCCAAATTCCTCACCAAAATGGCTAGAAATATAGCGGCAACAAAACAAGATCCAAGGTCCCACTGTAGGAGAAACAGAATAGTCAAGGCTTCACAAATTCTTCAGACACATCCAACTGTGGTGCTGAATGTGATAGTATGCTTGCTGCGGTTATTAGTAGGCTTCTTTGGTTGAGATCCTGAGGAATCTTAATGAGCTTTTCCAAGGCCCTCCCTGACCGCAGTAGCAAATAGTTTTTACAGAGCTGGTTTGCTTGTCCCAGCACCCAACCCTCCTCTTTTCACAGCACGGGCTTGGGACCGGCCACGGCAGAGTTAAAAAATGTTGAAAACATTTCCCAAATTCCTCACCAAAATGGCTAAAAATATAGCGGCAACAAAACATGATCCAAGGTCCCACTGTAGGAGAAACAGAATAGTCAAGGCTTCACAAATTCTTCAGACACATCCAAACTGTGGTGCTGAATGTGATAGTATGCTTGCTGCGGTTATTAGTAGGCTTCTTTGGTTGAGATCCTGAGGAATCCCAATGAGCTTTTCCAAGGCCCTCCCTGACCGCAGTAGCAAATAGTTTTTACAGAGCTGGTTTGCTAGTCCCAGCACCCAACCCTCCTCTTTTCACAGCACGGGCATGGGACCGGCCACGGCAGAGTTAAAAAATGTTGAAAACATTTCCCAAATTCCTCACCAAAATGGCTAGAAATATAGCGGCAACAAAACAAGATCCAAGGTCCCACTGTAGG
This sequence comes from Pelophylax lessonae, assembly GCF_965119305.1. Lineage (NCBI taxonomy): Eukaryota > Metazoa > Chordata > Amphibia > Anura > Ranidae > Pelophylax > Pelophylax lessonae. The sequence goes on from NC_138771.1 coordinate 175,982,893, forward strand.
AGAAACAGAATAGTCAAGGCTTCACAAATTCTTCAGACACATCCAACTGTGGTGCTGAATGTGATAGTATGCTTGCTGCGGTTATTAGTAGGCTTCTTTGGTTGAGATCCTGAGGAATCCCAATGAGCTTTTCCAAGGCCCTCCCTGACCGCAGTAGCAAATAGTTTTTACAGAGCTGGTTTGCTTGAACCAGCACCCAACCCTCCTCTTTTCACAGCACGGGCTTGGGACCGGCCACGGCAGAGTTAAAAAATGTTGAAAACATTTCCCAAATTCCTCACCAAAATAGCTAGAAATATAGCGGCAACAAAACAAGATCCAAGGTCCCACTGTAGGAGAAACAGAATAGTCAAGGCTTCACAAATTCTTCAGACACATCCAACTGTGGTGCTGAATGTGATGGTATGCTTTGTGCGGTTATTAGTAGGCTTCTTTGGTTGAGATCCTGAGGAATCCCAATGAGCTTTTCCAAGGCCCTCCCTGACCGCAGTAGCAAATAGTTTTTACAGAGCTGGTTTGCTTGTCCCAGCACCCAACCCTCCTCTTTTTACAGCACGGGCTTGGGACCGGCCACGGCAGAGTTAAAAAATGTTGAAAACATTTCCCAAATTCCTCACCAAAATGGCTAGAAATATAGCGGCAACAAATCAAGATCCAAGGTCCCACTGTAGGAGAAACAGAATAGTCAAGGCTTCACAAATTCTTCAGACACATCCAACTGTGGTGCTGAATGTGATAGTATGCTTGCTGCGGTTATTAGTAGGCTTCTTTGGTTGAGATCCTGAGGAATCCCAATGAGCTTTTCCAAGGCCCTCCCTGACCACAGTAGCAAATAGTTTTTACAGAGCTGGTTTGCTTGTCCCAGCACCCAACCCTCCTCTTTTCACAGCACGGGCTTGGGACCGGCCACGGCAGAGTTAAAAAATGTTGAAAACATTTCCCAAATTCCTCACCAAAATGGCTAGAAATATAGCGGCAACAAAACAAGATCCAAGGTCCCACTGTAGGAGAAACAGAATAGTCAAGGCTTCACAAATTCTTCAGACACATCCAACTGTGGTGCTGAATGTGATAGTATGCTTGCTGCGGTTATTAGTAGGCTTCTTTGGTTGAGATCCTGAGGAATCTTAATGAGCTTTTCCAAGGCCCTCCCTGACCGCAGTAGCAAATAGTTTTTACAGAGCTGGTTTGCTTGTCCCAGCACCCAACCCTCCTCTTTTCAAAGCACGGGCTTGGGACCGGCCACGGCAGAGTTAAAAAATGTTGAAAACATTTCCCAAATTCCTCACCAAAATGGCTAAAAATATAGCGGCAACAAAACATGATCCAAGGTCCCACTGTAGGAGAAACAGAATAGTCAAGGCTTCACAAATTCTTCAGACACATCCAAACTGTGGTGCTGAATGTGATAGTATGCTTGCTGCGGTTATTAGTAGGCTTCTTTGGTTGAGATCCTGAGGAATCCCAATGAGCTTTTCCAAGGCCCTCCCTGACCGCAGTAGCAAATAGTTTTTACAGAGCTGGTTTGCTAGTCCCAGCACCCAACCCTCCTCTTTTCACAGCACGGGCATGGGACCGGCCACGGCAGAGTTAAAAAATGTTGAAAACATTTCCCAAATTCCTCACCAAAATGGCTAGAAATATAGCGGCAACAAAACAAGATCCAAGGTCCCTCTGTAGGAGAAACAGAATAGTCAAGGCTTCACAAATTCTTCAGACACATCCAACTGTGGTGCTGAATGTGATAGTATGCTTGCTGCGGTTATTAGTAGGCTTCTTTGGTTGAGATCCTGAGGAATCCCAATGAGCTTTTCCAAGGCCCTCCCTGACCGCAGTAGCAAATAGTTTTTACAGAGCTGGTTTGCTTGAACCAGCACCCAACCCTCCTCTTTTCACAGCAAGGGCTTGGGACCGGCCACGGCAGAGTTAAAAAATGTTGAAAACATTTCCCAAATTCCTCACCAAAATGGCTAGAAATATAGCGGCAACAAAACAAGATCCAAGGTCCCACTGTAGGAGAAACAGAATAGTCAAGGCTTCACAAATTCTTCAGACACATCCAACTGTGGTGCTGAATGTGATATTATGCTTGCTGCGGTTATTAGTAGGCTTCTTTGGTTGAGATCCTGAGGAATCCCAATGAGCTTTTCCAAGGCCCTCCCTGACCGCAGTAGCAAATAGTTTTTACAGAGCTGGTTTGCTTGTCCCAGCACCCAACCCTCCTCTTTTCACAGCACGGGCTTGGGACCGGCCACGGCAGAGTTAAAAAATGTTGAAAACATTTCCCAAATTCCTCACCAAAATGGCTAGAAATATAGCGGCAACAAAACAAGATCCAAGGTCCCACTGTAGGAGAAACAGAATAGTCAAGGCTTCACAAATTCTTCAGACACATCCAACTGTGGTGCTGAATGTGATAGTATGCTTGCTGCGGTTATTAGTAGGCTTCTTTGGTTGAGATCCTGAGGAATCCCAATGAGCTTTTCCAAGGCCCTCCCTGACCGCAGTAGCAAATAGTTTTTACAGAGCTGGTTTGCTTGTCCCAGCACCCAACCCTCCTCTTTTCACAGCATGGGCTTGGGACCGGCCACGGCAGAGTTAAAAAATGTTGAAAACATTTCCCAAATTCCTCACCAAAATGGCTAGAAATATAGCGGCAACAAAACAAGATCCAAGGTCCCACTGTAGGAGAAACAGAATAATAAAGGCTTCTAAAATTCTTCAGACACATCCAAACTGTGGTGCTAAATGTGATAGTATGCTTGCTGCGGTTATTAGTAGGCTTCTTTGGTTGAGATCCTGAGGAATCCCAATGAGCTTTTCCAAGGCCCTCCCTGACCGCAGTAGCAAATAGTTTTTACAGAGCTGGTTTGCTTGTCCCAGCACCCAACCCTCCTCTTTTCACAGCACGGGCTTGGGACCGGCCACGGCAGAGTTAAAAAATGTTGAAAACATTTCCCAAATTCCTCACCAAAATGGCTAGAAATATAGCGGCAACAAAACAAGATCCAAGGTCCCACTGTAGGAGAAACAGAATAGTCAAGGCTTCACAAATTCTTCAGACACATCCAACTGTGGTGCTGAATGTGATGGTATGCTTTGTGCGGTTATTAGTAGGCTTCTTTGGTTGAGATCCTGAGGAATCCCAATGAGCTTTTCCAAGGCCCTCCCTGACCGCAGTAGCAAATAGTTTTTACAGAGCTGGTTTGCTTGTCCCAGCACCCAACCCTCCTCTTTTCACAGCACGGGCTTGGGACCGGCCACGGCAGAGTTAAAAAATGTTGAAAACATTTCCCAAATTCCTCACCAAAATGGCTAGAAATATAGCGGCAACAAAACAAGATCCAAGGTCCCACTGTAGGAGAAACAGAATAGTCAAGGCTTCACAAATTCTTCAGACACATCCAAACTGTGGTGCTGAATGTGAAAGTATGCTTGCTGCGGTTATTAGTAGGCTTCTTTGGTTGAGATCCTGAGGAATCCCAATGAGCTTTTCCAAGGCCCTCCCTGACCGCAGTAGCAAATAGTTTTTACAGAGCTGGTTTGCTAGTCCCAGCACCCAACCCACCTCTTTTCACAGCACGGGCTTGGGACCGGCCACGGCAGAGTTAAAAAATGTTGAAAACATTTCCCAAATTCCTCACCAAAATGGCTAGAAATATAGCGGCAACAAAACAAGATCCAAGGTCCCACTGTAGGAGAAACAGAATAGTCAAGGCTTCACAAATTCTTCAGACACATCCAACTGTGGTGCTGAATGTGATAGTATGCTTGCTGCGGTTATTAGTAGGCTTCTTTGGTTGAGATCCTGAGGAATCCCAATGAGCTTTTCCAAGGCCCTCCCTGACCGCAGTAGCAAATAGTTTTTACAGAGCTGGTTTGCTTGAACCAGCACCCAACCCTCCTCTTTTCACAGCACGGGCTTGGGACCGGCCACGGCAGAGTTAAAAAATGTTGAAAACATTTCCCAAATTCCTCACCAAAATGGCTAGAAATATAGCGGCAACAAAACAAGATCCAAGGTCCCACTGTAGGAGAAACAGAATAGTCAAGGCTTCACAAATTCTTCAGACACATCCAACTGTGGTGCTGAATGTGATAGTATGCTTGCTGCGGTTATTAGTAGGCTTCTTTGGTTGAGATCCTGAGGAATCCCAATGAGCTTTTCCAAGGCCCTTCCTGACCGCAGTAGCAAATAGTTTTTACAGAGCTGGTTTGCTTGTCCCAGCACCCAACCCTCCTCTTTTCACAGCACGGGCTTGGGACCGGCCACGGCAGAGTTAAAAAATGTTGAAAACATTTCCCAAATTCCTCACCAAAATGGCTAGAAATATAGCGGCAACAAAACAAGATCCAAGGTCCCACTGTAGGAGAAACAGAATAGTAAAGGCTTCTAAAATTCTTCAGACACATCCAAACTGTGGTGCTAAATGTGATAGTATGCTTGCTGCGGTTATTAGTAGGCTTCTTTGGTTGAGATCCTGAGGAATCCCAATGAGCTTTTCCAAGGCCCTCCCTGACCACAGTAGCAAATAGTTTTTACAGAGCTGGTTTGCTTGTCCCAGCACCCAACCCTCCTCTTTTCACAGCACGGGCTTGGGACCGGCCACGGCAGAGTTAAAAAATGTTGAAAACATTTCCCAAATTCCTCACCAAAATGGCTAGAAATATAGCGGCAACAAAACAAGATCCAAGGTCCCACTGTAGGAGAAACAGAATAGTCAAGGCTTCACAAATTCTTCAGACACATCCAACTGTGGTGCTGAATGTGATGGTATGCTTTGTGCGGTTATTAGTAGGCTTCTTTGGTTGAGATCCTGAGGAATCCCAATGAGCTTTTCCAAGGCCCTCCCTGACCGCAGTAGCAAATAGTTTTTACAGAGCTGGTTTGCTTGTCCCAGCACCCAACCCTCCTCTTTTCACAGCACGGGCTTGGGACCGGCCACGGCAGAGTTAAAAAATGTTGAAAACATTTCCCAAATTCCTCACCAAAATGGCTAGAAATATAGCGGCAACAAAACAAGATCCAAGGTCCCACTGTAGGAGAAACAGAATAGTCAAGGCTTCACAAATTCTTCAGACACATCCAACTGTGGTGCTGAATGTGATGGTATGCTTTGTGCGGTTATTAGTAGGCTTCTTTGGTTGAGATCCTGAGGAATCCCAATGAGCTTTTCCAAGGCCCTCCCTGACCGCAGTAGCAAATAGTTTTTACAGAGCTGGTTTGCTTGTCCCAGCACCCAACCCTCCTCTTTTCACAGCACGGGCTTGGGACCGGCCACGGCAGAGTTAAAAAATGTTGAAAACATTTCCCAAATTCCTCACCAAAATGGCTAGAAATATAGCGGCAACAAAACAAGATCCAAGGTCCCACTGTAGGAGAAACAGAATAGTCAAGGCTTCACAAATTCTTCAGACACATCCAAACTGTGGTGCTGAATGTGAAAGTATGCTTGCTGCGGTTATTAGTAGGCTTCTTTGGTTGAGATCCTGAGGAATCCCAATGAGCTTTTCCAAGGCCCTCCCTGACCGCAGTAGCAAATAGTTTTTACAGAGCTGGTTTGCTAGTCCCAGCACCCAACCCACCTCTTTTCACAGCACGGGCTTGGGACCGGCCACGGCAGAGTTAAAAAATGTTGAAAACATTTCCCAAATTCCTCACCAAAATGGCTAGAAATATAGCGGCAACAAAACAAGATCCAAGGTCCCACTGTAGGAGAAACAGAATAGTCAAGGCTTCACAAATTCTTCAGACACATCCAACTGTGGTGCTGAATGTGATAGTATGCTTGCTGCGGTTATTAGTAGGCTTCTTTGGTTGAGATCCTGAGGAATCCCAATGAGCTTTTCCAAGGCCCTCCCTGACCGCAGTAGCAAATAGTTTTTACAGAGCTGGTTTGCTTGAACCAGCACCCAACCCTCCTCTTTTCACAGCACGGGCTTGGGACCGGCCACGGCAGAGTTAAAAAATGTTGAAAACATTTCCCAAATTCCTCACCAAAATGGCTAGAAATATAGCGGCAACAAAACAAGATCCAAGGTCCCACTGTAGGAGAAACAGAATAGTCAAGGCTTCACAAATTCTTCAGACACATCCAACTGTGGTGCTGAATGTGATAGTATGCTTGCTGCGGTTATTAGTAGGCTTCTTTGGTTGAGATCCTGAGGAATCCCAATGAGCTTTTCCAAGGCCCTTCCTGACCGCAGTAGCAAATAGTTTTTACAGAGCTGGTTTGCTTGTCCCAGCACCCAACCCTCCTCTTTTCACAGCACGGGCTTGGGACCGGCCACGGCAGAGTTAAAAAATGTTGAAAACATTTCCCAAATTCCTCACCAAAATGGCTAGAAATATAGCGGCAACAAAACAAGATCCAAGGTCCCACTGTAGGAGAAACAGAATAGTAAAGGCTTCTAAAATTCTTCAGACACATCCAAACTGTGGTGCTAAATGTGATAGTATGCTTGCTGCGGTTATTAGTAGGCTTCTTTGGTTGAGATCCTGAGGAATCCCAATGAGCTTTTCCAAGGCCCTCCCTGACCACAGTAGCAAATAGTTTTTACAGAGCTGGTTTGCTTGTCCCAGCACCCAACCCTCCTCTTTTCACAGCACGGGCTTGGGACCGGCCACGGCAGAGTTAAAAAATGTTGAAAACATTTCCCAAATTCCTCACCAAAATGGCTAGAAATATAGCGGCAACAAAACAAGATCCAAGGTCCCTTTGTAGGAGAAACAGAATAGTCAAGGCTTCACAAATTCTTCAGACACATCCAACTGTGGTGCTGAATGTGATGGTATGCTTTGTGCGGTTATTAGTAGGCTTCTTTGGTTGAGATCCTGAGGAATCCCAATGAGCTTTTCCAAGGCCCTCCCTGACCGCAGTAGCAAATAGTTTTTACAGAGCTAGTTTGCTTGTCCCAGCACCCAACCCTCCTCTTTTCACAGCACGGGCTTGGGACCAGCCACGGCAGAGTTAAAAAATGTTGAAAACATTTCCCAAATTCCTCACCAAAATGGCTAGAAATATAGCGGCAACAAAACAAGATCCAAGGTCCCACTGTAGGAGAAACAGAATAGTCAAGGCTTCACAAATTCTTCAGACACATCCAACTGTGGTGCTGAATGTGATAGTATGCTTGCTGCCGTTATTATTAGGCTTCTTTGGTTGAGATCCTGAGGAATCCCAATGAGCTTTTCTAAGGCCCTCCCTGACCGCAGTAGCAAATAGTTTTTACAGAGCTGGTTTGCTTGTCCCAGCACCCAACCCTCCTCTTTTCACAGCACGGGCTTGGGACCGGCCACGGCAGAGTTAAAAAATGTTGAAAACATTTCCCAAATTCCTCACCAAAATGGCTAGAAATATAGCGGCAACAAAACAAGATCCAAGGTCCCACTGTAGGAGAAACAGAATAGTCAAGGCTTCACAAATTCTTCAGACACATCCAACTGTGGTGCTGAATGTGAAAGTATGCTTGCTGCGGTTATTAGTAGGCTTCTTTGGTTGAGATCCTGAGGAATCCCAATGAGCTTTTCCAAGGCCCTTCCTGACCGCAGTAGCAAATAGTTTTTACAGAGCTGGTTTGCTTGTCCCAGCACCCAACCCTCCTCTTTTCACAGCACGGGCTTGGGACCGGCCACGGCAGAGTTAAAAAATGTTGAAAACATTTCCCAAATTCCTCACCAAAATGGCTAGTAATATAGCGGCAACAAAACAAGATCCAAGGTCCCACTGTAGGAGAAACAGAATAGTCAAGGCTTCACAAATTCTTCAGACACACCCAAACTGTGGTGCTGAATGTGATAGTATGCTTGCTGCGGTTATTAGTAGGCTTCTTTGGTTGAGATCCTGAGGAATCCCAATGAGCTTTTCAAAGGCCCTCCCTGACCGCAGTAGCAAATAGTTTTTACAGAGCTGGTTTGCTAGTCCCAGCACCCAACCCTCCTCTTTTCACAGCACGGGCTTGGGACCGGCCACGGCAGAGTTAAAAAATGTTGAAAACATTTCCCAAATTCCTCACCAAAATGGCTAGTAATATAGCGGCAACAAAACAAGATCCAAGGTCCCACTGTAGGAGAAACAGAATAGTCAAGGCTTCACAAATTCTTCAGACACATCCAAACTGTGGTGCTGAATGTGATAGTATGCTTGCTGCGGTTATTAGTAGGCTTCTTTGGTTGAGATCCTGAGGAATCCCAATGAGCTTTTCCAAGGCCCTCCCTGACCGCAGTAGCAAATAGTTTTTACAGAGCTGGTTTGCTAGTCCCAGCACCCAACCCTCCTCTTTTCACAGCACGGGCTTGGGACCGGCCATGGCAGAGTTAAAAAATGTTGAAAACATTTCCCAAATTCCTCACCAAAATGGCTAGAAATATAGCGGCAACAAAACAAGATCCAAGGTCCCTCTGTAGGAGAAACAGAATAGTCAAGGCTTCACAAATTCTTCAGACACATCCAACTGTGGTGCTGAATGTGATAGTATGCTTGCTGCGGTTATTAGTAGGCTTCTTTGGTTGAGATCCTGAGGAATCCCAATGAGCTTTTCCAAGGCCCTCCCTGACCGCAGTAGCAAATAGTTTTTACAGAGCTGGTTTGCTTGAACCAGCACCCAACCCTCCTCTTTTCACAGCACGGGCTTGGGACTGGCCACGGCAGAGTTAAAAAATGTTGAAAACATTTCCCAAATTCCTCACCAAAATGGCTAGAAATATAGCGGCAACAAAACAAGATCCAAGGTCCCACTGTAGGAGAAACAGAATAGTCAAGGTTTCACAAATTCTTCAGACACATCCAACTGTGGTGCTGAATGTGATGGTATGCTTTGTGCGGTTATTAGTAGGCTTCTTTGGTTGAGATCCTGAGGAATCCCAATGAGCTTTTCCAAGGCCCTCCATGACCGCAGTAGCAAATAGTTTTTACAGAGCTGGTTTGCTTGCCCCAGCACCCAACCCTCCTCTTTTCACAGCACGGGCTTGGGACCGGCCACGGCAGAGTTAAAAAATGTTGAAAACATTTCCCAAATTCCTCACCAAAATGGCTAGAAATATAGCGGCAACAAAACAAGATCCAAGGTCCCACTGTAGGAGAAACAGAATAGTCAAGGCTTCACAAATTCTTCAGACACATCCAACTGTGGTGCTGAATGTGATAGTATGCTTGCTGCGGTTATTAGTAGGCTTCTTTGGTTGAGATCCTGAGGAATCCCAATGAGCTTTTCCAAGGCCCTCCCTGACCGCAGTAGCAAATAGTTTTTACAGAGCTGGTTTGCTTGTCCCAGCACCCAACCCTCCTCTTTTGACAGCACGGGCTTGGGACCGGCCACGGCAGAGTTAAAAAATGTTGAAAACATTTCCCAAATTCCTCACCAAAATGGCTAGAAATATAGCGGCAACAAAACAAGATCCAAGGTCCCACTGTAGGAGAAACAGAATAGTCAAGGCTTCACAAATTCTTCAGACACATCCAACTGTGGTGCTGAATGTGATAGTATGCTTGCTGCGGTTATTAGTAGGCTTCTTTGGTTGAGATCCTGAGGAATCCCAATGAGCTTTTCCAAGGCCCTCCCTGACCGCAGTAGCAAATAGTTTTTACAGAGCTGGTTTGCTTGTCCCAGCACCCAACCCTCCTCTTTTCACAGCATGGGCTTGGGACCGGCCACGGCAGAGTTAAAAAATGTTGAAAACATTTCCCAAATTCCTCACCAAAATGGCTAGAAATATAGCGGCAACAAAACAAGATCCAAGGTCCCACTGTAGGAGAAACAGAATAGTAAAGGCTTCTAAAATTCTTCAGACACATCCAAACTGTGGTGCTAAATGTGATAGTATGCTTGCTGCGGTTATTAGTAGGCTTCTTTGGTTGAGATCCTGAGGAATCCCAATGAGCTTTTCCAAGGCCCTCCCTGACCGCAGTAGCAAATAGTTTTTACAGAGCTGGTTTGCTTGTCCCAGCACCCAACCCTCCTCTTTTCACAGCACGGGCTTGGGACCGGCCACGGCAGAGTTAAAAAATGTTGAAAACATTTCCCAAATTCCTCACCAAAATGGCTAGAAATATAGCGGCAACAAAACAAGATCCAAGGTCCCACTGTAGGAGAAACAGAATAGTCAAGGCTTCACAAATTCTTCAGACACATCCAACTGTGGTGCTGAATGTGATGGTATGCTTTGTGCGGTTATTAGTAGGCTTCTTTGGTTGAGATCCTGAGGAATCCCAATGAGCTTTTCCAAGGCCCTCCCTGACCGCAGTAGCAAATAGTTTTTACAGAGCTGGTTTGCTTGTCCCAGCACCCAACCCTCCTCTTTTCACAGCACGGGCTTGGGACTGGCCACGGCAGAGTTAAAAAATGTTGAAAACATTTCCCAAATTCCTCACCAAAATGGCTAGAAATATAGCGGCAACAAAACAAGATCCAAGGTCCCACTGTAGGAGAAACAGAATAGTCAAGGCTTCACAAATTCTTCAGACACATCCAAACTGTGGTGCTGAATGTGAAAGTATGCTTGCTGCGGTTATTAGTAGGCTTCTTTGGTTGAGATCCTGAGGAATCCCAATGAGCTTTTCCAAGGCCCTCCCTGACCGCAGTAGCAAATAGTTTTTACAGAGCTGGTTTGCTTGAACCAGCACCCAAACCTCTTCTTTTCACAGCACGGGCTTGGGACCGGCCACGGCAGAGTTAAAAAATGTTGAAAACATTTCCCAAATTCCTCACCAAAATGGCTAGAAATATAGCGGCAACAAAACAAGATCCAAGGTCCCACTGTAGGAGAAACAGAATAGTCAAGGCTTCACAAATTCTTCAGACACATCCAACTGTGGTGCTGAATGTGATAGTATGCTTGCTGCGGTTATTAGTAGGCTTCTTTGGTTGAGATCCTGAGGAATCCCAATGAGCTTTTCCAAGGCCCTCCCTGACCGCAGTAGCAAATAGTTTTTACAGAGCTGGTTTGCTTGTCCCAGCACCCAACCCTCCTCTTTTCACAGCACGGGCTTGGGACTGGCCACGGCAGAGTTAAAAAATGTTGAAAACATTTCCCAAATTCCTCACCAAAATGGCTAGAAATATAGCGGCAACAAAACAAGATCCAAGGTCCCACTGTAGGAGAAACAGAATAGTAAAGGCTTCTAAAATTCTTCAGACACATCCAAACTGTGGTGCTAAATGTGATAGTATGCTTGCTGCGGTTATTAGTAGGCTTCTTTGGTTGAGATCCTGAGGAATCCCAATGAGCTTTTCCAAGGCCCTCCCTGACCACAGTAGCAAATAGTTTTTACAGAGCTGGTTTGCTTGTCCCAGCACCCAACCCTTCTCTTTTCACAGCACGGGCTTGGGACCGGCCACGGCAGAGTTAAAAAATGTTGAAAACATTTCCCAAATTCCTCACCAAAATGGCTAGAAATATAGCGGCAACAAAACAAGATCCAAGGTCCCACTGTAGGAGAAACAGAATAGTCAAGGCTTCACAAATTCTTCAGACACATCCAACTGTGGTGCTGAATGTGATGGTATGCTTTGTGCGGTTATTAGTAGGCTTCTTTGGTTGAGATCCTGAGGAATCCCAATGAGCTTTTCCAAGGCCCTCCATGACCGCAGTAGCAAATAGTTTTTACAGAGCTAGTTTGCTTGCCCCAGCACCCAACCCTCCTCTTTTCACAGCATGGGCTTGGGACCGGCCACGGCAGAGTTAAAAAATGTTGAAAACATTTCCCAAATTCCTCACCAAAATGGCTAGAAATATAGCGGCAACAAAACAAGATCCAAGGTCCCACTGTAGGAGAAACAGAATAGTCAAGGCTTCACAAATTCTTCAGACACATCCAACTGTGGTGCTGAATGTGAAAGTATGCTTGCTGCGGTTATTAGTAGGCTTCTTTGGTTGAGATCCTGAGGAATCCCAATGAGCTTTTCCAAGGCCCTCCCTGACCGCAGTAGCAAATCGTTTTTACAGAGCTGGTTTGCTTGTCCCAGCACCCAACCCTCCTCTTTTCACAGCACGGGCTTGGGACCGGCCACGGCAGAGTTAAAAAATGTTGAAAACATTTCCCAAATTCCTCACCAAAATGGCTAGAAATATAGCGGCAACAAAACAAGATCCAAGGTCCCACTGTAGGAGAAACAGAATAGTCAAGGCTTCACAAATTCTTCAGACACATCCAAACTGTGGTGCTGAATGTGATAGTATGCTTGCTGCGGTTATTAGTAGGCTTCTTTGGTTGAGATCCTGAGGAATCCCAATGAGCTTTTCCAAGGCCCTCCCTGACCGCAGTAGCAAATAGTTTTTACAGAGCTGGTTTGCTAGTCCCAGCACCCAACCCACCTCTTTTCACAGCACGGGCTTGGGACCGGCCACGGCAGAGTTAAAAAATGTTGAAAACATTTCCCAAATTCCTCACCAAAATGGCTAGAAATATAGCGGCAACAAAACAAGATCCAAGGTCCCACTGTAGGAGAAACAGAATAGTCAAGGCTTCACAAATTCTTCAGACACATCCAACTGTGGTGCTGAATGTGATGGTATGCTTTGTGCGGTTATTAGTAAGCTTCTTTGGTTGAGATCCTGAGGAATCTCAATGAGCTTTTCCAAGGCCCTCCATGACCGCAGTAGCAAATAGTTTTTACAGAGCTGGTTTGCTTGCCCCAGCACCCAACCCTCCTCTTTTCAAAGCACGGGCTTGGGACCGGCCACGGCAGAGTTAAAAAATGTTGAAAACATTTCCCAAATTCCTCACCAAAATGGCTAGAAATATAGCGGCAACAAAACAAGATCCAAGGTCCCACTGTAGGAGAAACAGAATAGTCAAGGCTTCACAAATTCTTCAGACACATCCAACTGTGGTGCTGAATGTGATAGTATGCTTGCTGCGGTTATTAGTAGGCTTCTTTGGTTGAGATCCTGAGGAATCCCAATGAGCTTTTCCAAGGCCCTCCCTGACCGCAGTAGCAAATAGTTTTTACAGAGCTGGTTTGCTTGAACCAGCACCCAACCCTCCTCTTTTCACAGCAAGGGCTTGGGACCGGCCACGGCAGAGTTAAAAAATGTTGAAAACATTTCCCAAATTCCTCACCAAAATGGCTAGAAATATAGCGGCAACAAAACAAGATCCAAGGTCCCACTGTAGGAGAAACAGAATAGTCAAGGCTTCACAAATTCTTCAGACACATCCAACTGTGGTGCTGAATGTGATATTATGCTTGCTGCGGTTATTAGTAGGCTTCTTTGGTTGAGATCCTGAGGAATCCCAATGAGCTTTTCCAAGGCCCTCCCTGACCGCAGTAGCAAATAGTTTTTACAGAGCTGGTTTGCTTGTCCCAGCACCCAACCCTCCTCTTTTCACAGCACGGGCTTGGGACCGGCCACGGCAGAGTTAAAAAATGTTGAAAACATTTCCCAAATTCCTCACCAAAATGGCTAGAAATATAGCGGCAACAAAACAAGATCCAAGGTCCCACTGTAGGAGAAACAGAATAGTCAAGGCTTCACAAATTCTTCAGACACATCCAACTGTGGTGCTGAATGTGATAGTATGCTTGCTGCGGTTATTAGTAGGCTTCTTTGGTTGAGATCCTGAGGAATCCCAATGAGCTTTTCCAAGGCCCTCCCTGACCGCAGTAGCAAATAGTTTTTACAGAGCTGGTTTGCTTGTCCCAGCACCCAACCCTCCTCTTTTCACAGCATGGGCTTGGGACCGGCCACGGCAGAGTTAAAAAATGTTGAAAACATTTCCCAAATTCCTCACCAAAATGGCTAGAAATATAGCGGCAACAAAACAAGATCCAAGGTCCCACTGTAGGAGAAACAGAATAGTAAAGGCTTCTAAAATTCTTCAGACACATCCAAACTGTGGTGCTAAATGTGATAGTATGCTTGCTGCGGTTATTAGTAGGCTTCTTTGGTTGAGATCCTGAGGAATCCCAATGAGCTTTTCCAAGGCCCTCCCTGACCGCAGTAGCAAATAGTTTTTACAGAGCTGGTTTGCTTGTCCCAGCACCCAACCCTCCTCTTTTCACAGCACGGGCTTGGGACCGGCCACGGCAGAGTTAAAAAATGTTGAAAACATTTCCCAAATTCCTCACCAAAATGGCTAGAAATATAGCGGCAACAAAACAAGATCCAAGGTCCCACTGTAGGAGAAACAGAATAGTCAAGGCTTCACAAATTCTTCAGACACATCCAACTGTGGTGCTGAATGTGATGGTATGCTTTGTGCGGTTATTAGTAGGCTTCTTTGGTTGAGATCCTGAGGAATCCCAATGAGCTTTTCCAAGGCCCTCCCTGACCGCAGTAGCAAATAGTTTTTACAGAGCTGGTTTGCTTGTCCCAGCACCCAACCCTCCTCTTTTCACAGCACGGGCTTGGGACCGGCCACGGCAGAGTTAAAAAATGTTGAAAACATTTCCCAAATTCCTCACCAAAATGGCTAGAAATATAGCGGCAACAAAACAAGATCCAAGGTCCCACTGTAGGAGAAACAGAATAGTCAAGGCTTCACAAATTCTTCAGACACATCCAAACTGTGGTGCTGAATGTGAAAGTATGCTTGCTGCGGTTATTAGTAGGCTTCTTTGGTTGAGATCCTGAGGAATCCCAATGAGCTTTTCCAAGGCCCTCCCTGACCGCAGTAGCAAATAGTTTTTACAGAGCTGGTTTGCTAGTCCCAGCACCCAACCCACCTCTTTTCACAGCACGGGCTTGGGACCGGCCACGGCAGAGTTAAAAAATGTTGAAAACATTTCCCAAATTCCTCACCAAAATGGCTAGAAATATAGCGGCAACAAAACAAGATCCAAGGTCCCACTGTAGGAGAAACAGAATAGTCAAGGCTTCACAAATTCTTCAGACACATCCAACTGTGGTGCTGAATGTGATAGTATGCTTGCTGCGGTTATTAGTAGGCTTCTTTGGTTGAGATCCTGAGGAATCCCAATGAGCTTTTCCAAGGCCCTCCCTGACCGCAGTAGCAAATAGTTTTTACAGAGCTGGTTTGCTTGAACCAGCACCCAACCCTCCTCTTTTCACAGCACGGGCTTGGGACCGGCCACGGCAGAGTTAAAAAATGTTGAAAACATTTCCCAAATTCCTCACCAAAATGGCTAGAAATATAGCGGCAACAAAACAAGATCCAAGGTCCCACTGTAGGAGAAACAGAATAGTCAAGGCTTCACAAATTCTTCAGACACATCCAACTGTGGTGCTGAATGTGATAGTATGCTTGCTGCGGTTATTAGTAGGCTTCTTTGGTTGAGATCCTGAGGAATCCCAATGAGCTTTTCCAAGGCCCTTCCTGACCGCAGTAGCAAATAGTTTTTACAGAGCTGGTTTGCTTGTCCCAGCACCCAACCCTCCTCTTTTCACAGCACGGGCTTGGGACCGGCCACGGCAGAGTTAAAAAATGTTGAAAACATTTCCCAAATTCCTCACCAAAATGGCTAGAAATATAGCGGCAACAAAACAAGATCCAAGATCCCACTGTAGGAGAAACAGAATAGTAAAGGCTTCTAAAATTCTTCAGACACATCCAAACTGTGGTGCTAAATGTGATAGTATGCTTGCTGCGGTTATTAGTAGGCTTCTTTGGTTGAGATCCTGAGGAATCCCAATGAGCTTTTCCAAGGCCCTCCCTGACCACAGTAGCAAATAGTTTTTACAGAGCTGGTTTGCTTGTCCCAGCACCCAACCCTCCTCTTTTCACAGCACGGGCTTGGGACCGGCCACGGCAGAGTTAAAAAATGTTGAAAACATTTCCCAAATTCCTCACCAAAATGGCTAGAAATATAGCGGCAACAAAACAAGATCCAAGGTCCCACTGTAGGAGAAACAGAATAGTCAAGGCTTCACAAATTCTTCAGACACATCCAACTGTGGTGCTGAATGTGATGGTATGCTTTGTGCGGTTATTAGTAGGCTTCTTTGGTTGAGATCCTGAGGAATCCCAATGAGCTTTTCCAAGGCCCTCCCTGACCGCAGTAGCAAATAGTTTTTACAGAGCTGGTTTGCTTGTCCCAGCACCCAACCCTCCTCTTTTCACAGCACGGGCTTGGGACCGGCCACGGCAGAGTTAAAAAATGTTGAAAACATTTCCCAAATTCCTCACCAAAATGGCTAGAAATATAGCGGCAACAAAACAAGATCCAAGGTCCCACTGTAGGAGAAACAGAATAGTCAAGGCTTCACAAATTCTTCAGACACATCCAACTGTGGTGCTGAATGTGATGGTATGCTTTGTGCGGTTATTAGTAGGCTTCTTTGGTTGAGATCCTGAGGAATCCCAATGAGCTTTTCCAAGGCCCTCCCTGACCGCAGTAGCAAATAGTTTTTACAGAGCTGGTTTGCTTGTCCCAGCACCCAACCCTCCTCTTTTCACAGCACGGGCTTGGGACCGGCCACGGCAGAGTTAAAAAATGTTGAAAACATTTCCCAAATTCCTCACCAAAATGGCTAGAAATATAGCGGCAACAAAACAAGATCCAAGGTCCCACTGTAGGAGAAACAGAATAGTCAAGGCTTCACAAATTCTTCAGACACATCCAACTGTGGTGCTGAATGTGATAGTATGCTTGCTGCGGTTATTAGTAGGCTTCTTTGGTTGAGATCCTGAGGAATCCCAATGAGCTTTTCCAAGGCCCTCCCTGACCGCAGTAGCAAATAGTTTTTACAGAGCTGGTTTGCTTGTCCCAGCACCCAACCCTCCTCTTTTCACAGCACGGGCTTGGGACTGGCCACGGCAGAGTTAAAAAATGTTGAAAACATTTCCCAAATTCCTCACCAGAATGGCTAGAAATATAGCGGCAACAAAACAAGATCCAAGGTCCCACTGTAGGAGAAACAGAATAGTAAAGGCTTCTAAAATTCTTCAGACACATCCAAACTGTGGTGCTAAATGTGATAGTATGCTTGCTGCGGTTATTAGTAGGCTTCTTTGGTTGAGATCCTGAGGAATCCCAATGAGCTTTTCCAAGGCCCTCCCTGACCACAGTAGCAAATAGTTTTTACAGAGCTGGTTTGCTTGTCCCAGCACCCAACCCTTCTCTTTTCACAGCACGGGCTTGGGACCGGCCACGGCAGAGTTAAAAAATGTTGAAAACATTTCCCAAATTCCTCACCAAAATGGCTAGAAATATAGCGGCAACAAAACAAGATCCAAGGTCCCACTGTAGGAGAAACAGAATAGTCAAGGCTTCACAAATTCTTCAGACACATCCAACTGTGGTGCTGAATGTGATGGTATGCTTTGTGCGGTTATTAGTAGGCTTCTTTGGTTGAGATCCTGAGGAATCCCAATGAGCTTTTCCAAGGCCCTCCATGACCGCAGTAGCAAATAGTTTTTACAGAGCTAGTTTGCTTGCCCCAGCACCCAACCCTCCTCTTTTCACAGCATGGGCTTGGGACCGGCCACGGCAGAGTTAAAAAATGTTGAAAACATTTCCCAAATTCCTCACCAAAATGGCTAGAAATATAGCGGCAACAAAACAAGATCCAAGGTCCCACTGTAGGAGAAACAGAATAGTCAAGGCTTCACAAATTCTTCAGACACATCCAACTGTGGTGCTGAATGTGAAAGTATGCTTGCTGCGGTTATTAGTAGGCTTCTTTGGTTGAGATCCTGAGGAATCCCAATGAGCTTTTCCAAGGCCCTCCCTGACCGCAGTAGCAAATCGTTTTTACAGAGCTGGTTTGCTTGTCCCAGCACCCAACCCTCCTCTTTTCACAGCACGGGCTTGGGACCGGCCACGGCAGAGTTAAAAAATGTTGAAAACATTTCCCAAATTCCTCACCAAAATGGCTAGAAATATAGCGGCAACAAAACAAGATCCAAGGTCCCACTGTAGGAGAAACAGAATAGTCAAGGCTTCACAAATTCTTCAGACACATCCAAACTGTGGTGCTGAATGTGATAGTATGCTTGCTGCGGTTATTAGTAGGCTTCTTTGGTTGAGATCCTGAGGAATCCCAATGAGCTTTTCCAAGGCCCTCCCTGACCGCAGTAGCAAATAGTTTTTACAGAGCTGGTTTGCTAGTCCCAGCACCCAACCCACCTCTTTTCACAGCACGGGCTTGGGACCGGCCACGGCAGAGTTAAAAAATGTTGAAAACATTTCCCAAATTCCTCACCAAAATGGCTAGAAATATAGCGGCAACAAAACAAGATCCAAGGTCCCACTGTAGGAGAAACAGAATAGTCAAGGCTTCACAAATTCTTCAGACACATCCAACTGTGGTGCTGAATGTGATGGTATGCTTTGTGCGGTTATTAGTAAGCTTCTTTGGTTGAGATCCTGAGGAATCTCAATGAGCTTTTCCAAGGCCCTCCATGACCGCAGTAGCAAATAGTTTTTACAGAGCTGGTTTGCTTGCCCCAGCACCCAACCCTCCTCTTTTCAAAGCACGGGCTTGGGACCGGCCACGGCAGAGTTAAAAAATGTTGAAAACATTTCCCAAATTCCTCACCAAAATGGCTAGAAATATAGCGGCAACAAAACAAGATCCAAGGTCCCACTGTAGGAGAAACAGAATAGTCAAGGCTTCACAAATTCTTCAGACACATCCAACTGTGGTGCTGAATGTGATAGTATGCTTGCTGCGGTTATTAGTAGGCTTCTTTGGTTGAGATCCTGAGGAATCCCAATGAGCTTTTCCAAGGCCCTCCCTGACCGCAGTAGCAAATAGTTTTTACAGAGCTGGTTTGCTTGAACCAGCACCCAACCCTCCTCTTTTCACAGCAAGGGCTTGGGACCGGCCACGGCAGAGTTAAAAAATGTTGAAAACATTTCCCAAATTCCTCACCAAAATGGCTAGAAATATAGCGGCAACAAAACAAGATCCAAGGTCCCACTGTAGGAGAAACAGAATAGTCAAGGCTTCACAAATTCTTCAGACACATCCAACTGTGGTGCTGAATGTGATATTATGCTTGCTGCGGTTATTAGTAGGCTTCTTTGGTTGAGATCCTGAGGAATCCCAATGAGCTTTTCCAAGGCCCTCCCTGACCGCAGTAGCAAATAGTTTTTACAGAGCTGGTTTGCTTGTCCCAGCACCCAACCCTCCTCTTTTCACAGCACGGGCTTGGGACCGGCCACGGCAGAGTTAAAAAATGTTGAAAACATTTCCCAAATTCCTCACCAAAATGGCTAGAAATATAGCGGCAACAAAACAAGATCCAAGGTCCCACTGTAGGAGAAACAGAATAGTCAAGGCTTCACAAATTCTTCAGACACATCCAACTGTGGTGCTGAATGTGATAGTATGCTTGCTGCGGTTATTAGTAGGCTTCTTTGGTTGAGATCCTGAGGAATCCCAATGAGCTTTTCCAAGGCCCTCCCTGACCGCAGTAGCAAATAGTTTTTACAGAGCTGGTTTGCTTGTCCCAGCACCCAACCCTCCTCTTTTCACAGCATGGGCTTGGGACCGGCCACGGCAGAGTTAAAAAATGTTGAAAACATTTCCCAAATTCCTCACCAAAATGGCTAGAAATATAGCGGCAACAAAACAAGATCCAAGGTCCCACTGTAGGAGAAACAGAATAGTAAAGGCTTCTAAAATTCTTCAGACACATCCAAACTGTGGTGCTAAATGTGATAGTATGCTTGCTGCGGTTATTAGTAGGCTTCTTTGGTTGAGATCCTGAGGAATCCCAATGAGCTTTTCCAAGGCCCTCCCTGACCGCAGTAGCAAATAGTTTTTACAGAGCTGGTTTGCTTGTCCCAGCACCCAACCCTCCTCTTTTCACAGCACGGGCTTGGGACCGGCCACGGCAGAGTTAAAAAATGTTGAAAACATTTCCCAAATTCCTCACCAAAATGGCTAGAAATATAGCGGCAACAAAACAAGATCCAAGGTCCCACTGTAGGAGAAACAGAATAGTCAAGGCTTCACAAATTCTTCAGACACATCCAACTGTGGTGCTGAATGTGATGGTATGCTTTGTGCGGTTATTAGTAGGCTTCTTTGGTTGAGATCCTGAGGAATCCCAATGAGCTTTTCCAAGGCCCTCCCTGACCGCAGTAGCAAATAGTTTTTACAGAGCTGGTTTGCTTGTCCCAGCACCCAACCCTCCTCTTTTCACAGCACGGGCTTGGGACCGGCCACGGCAGAGTTAAAAAATGTTGAAAACATTTCCCAAATTCCTCACCAAAATGGCTAGAAATATAGCGGCAACAAAACAAGATCCAAGGTCCCACTGTAGGAGAAACAGAATAGTCAAGGCTTCACAAATTCTTCAGACACATCCAAACTGTGGTGCTGAATGTGAAAGTATGCTTGCTGCGGTTATTAGTAGGCTTCTTTGGTTGAGATCCTGAGGAATCCCAATGAGCTTTTCCAAGGCCCTCCCTGACCGCAGTAGCAAATAGTTTTTACAGAGCTGGTTTGCTAGTCCCAGCACCCAACCCACCTCTTTTCACAGCACGGGCTTGGGACCGGCCACGGCAGAGTTAAAAAATGTTGAAAACATTTCCCAAATTCCTCACCAAAATGGCTAGAAATATAGCGGCAACAAAACAAGATCCAAGGTCCCACTGTAGGAGAAACAGAATAGTCAAGGCTTCACAAATTCTTCAGACACATCCAACTGTGGTGCTGAATGTGATAGTATGCTTGCTGCGGTTATTAGTAGGCTTCTTTGGTTGAGATCCTGAGGAATCCCAATGAGCTTTTCCAAGGCCCTCCCTGACCGCAGTAGCAAATAGTTTTTACAGAGCTGGTTTGCTTGAACCAGCACCCAACCCTCCTCTTTTCACAGCACGGGCTTGGGACCGGCCACGGCAGAGTTAAAAAATGTTGAAAACATTTCCCAAATTCCTCACCAAAATGGCTAGAAATATAGCGGCAACAAAACAAGATCCAAGGTCCCACTGTAGGAGAAACAGAATAGTCAAGGCTTCACAAATTCTTCAGACACATCCAACTGTGGTGCTGAATGTGATAGTATGCTTGCTGCGGTTATTAGTAGGCTTCTTTGGTTGAGATCCTGAGGAATCCCAATGAGCTTTTCCAAGGCCCTTCCTGACCGCAGTAGCAAATAGTTTTTACAGAGCTGGTTTGCTTGTCCCAGCACCCAACCCTCCTCTTTTCACAGCACGGGCTTGGGACCGGCCACGGCAGAGTTAAAAAATGTTGAAAACATTTCCCAAATTCCTCACCAAAATGGCTAGAAATATAGCGGCAACAAAACAAGATCCAAGGTCCCACTGTAGGAGAAACAGAATAGTAAAGGCTTCTAAAATTCTTCAGACACATCCAAACTGTGGTGCTAAATGTGATAGTATGCTTGCTGCGGTTATTAGTAGGCTTCTTTGGTTGAGATCCTGAGGAATCCCAATGAGCTTTTCCAAGGCCCTCCCTGACCACAGTAGCAAATAGTTTTTACAGAGCTGGTTTGCTTGTCCCAGCACCCAACCCTCCTCTTTTCACAGCACGGGCTTGGGACCGGCCACGGCAGAGTTAAAAAATGTTGAAAACATTTCCCAAATTCCTCACCAAAATGGCTAGAAATATAGCGGCAACAAAACAAGATCCAAGGTCCCACTGTAGGAGAAACAGAATAGTCAAGGCTTCACAAATTCTTCAGACACATCCAACTGTGGTGCTGAATGTGATGGTATGCTTTGTGCGGTTATTAGTAGGCTTCTTTGGTTGAGATCCTGAGGAATCCCAATGAGCTTTTCCAAGGCCCTCCCTGACCGCAGTAGCAAATAGTTTTTACAGAGCTGGTTTGCTTGTCCCAGCACCCAACCCTCCTCTTTTCACAGCACGGGCTTGGGACCGGCCACGGCAGAGTTAAAAAATGTTGAAAACATTTCCCAAATTCCTCACCAAAATGGCTAGAAATATAGCGGCAACAAAACAAGATCCAAGGTCCCACTGTAGGAGAAACAGAATAGTCAAGGCTTCACAAATTCTTCAGACACATCCAACTGTGGTGCTGAATGTGATGGTATGCTTTGTGCGGTTATTAGTAGGCTTCTTTGGTTGAGATCCTGAGGAATCCCAATGAGCTTTTCCAAGGCCCTCCCTGACCGCAGTAGCAAATAGTTTTTACAGAGCTGGTTTGCTT
This sequence comes from Pelophylax lessonae, assembly GCF_965119305.1. Classification (NCBI taxonomy): domain Eukaryota; kingdom Metazoa; phylum Chordata; class Amphibia; order Anura; family Ranidae; genus Pelophylax; species Pelophylax lessonae. The sequence continues at coordinate 176,004,939 of NC_138771.1, forward strand.
GTCCCAGCACCCAACCCTCCTCTTTTCACAGCACGGGCTTGGGACCGGCCACGGCAGAGTTAAAAAATGTTGAAAACATTTCCCAAATTCCTCACCAAAATGGCTAGAAATATAGCGGCAACAAAACAAGATCCAAGGTCCCACTGTAGGAGAAACAGAATAGTCAAGGCTTCACAAATTCTTCAGACACATCCAAACTGTGGTGCTGAATGTGAAAGTATGCTTGCTGCGGTTATTAGTAGGCTTCTTTGGTTGAGATCCTGAGGAATCCCAATGAGCTTTTCCAAGGCCCTCCCTGACCGCAGTAGCAAATAGTTTTTACAGAGCTGGTTTGCTAGTCCCAGCACCCAACCCACCTCTTTTCACAGCACGGGCTTGGGACCGGCCACGGCAGAGTTAAAAAATGTTGAAAACATTTCCCAAATTCCTCACCAAAATGGCTAGAAATATAGCGGCAACAAAACAAGATCCAAGGTCCCACTGTAGGAGAAACAGAATAGTCAAGGCTTCACAAATTCTTCAGACACATCCAACTGTGGTGCTGAATGTGATAGTATGCTTGCTGCGGTTATTAGTAGGCTTCTTTGGTTGAGATCCTGAGGAATCCCAATGAGCTTTTCCAAGGCCCTCCCTGACCGCAGTAGCAAATAGTTTTTACAGAGCTGGTTTGCTTGAACCAGCACCCAACCCTCCTCTTTTCACAGCACGGGCTTGGGACCGGCCACGGCAGAGTTAAAAAATGTTGAAAACATTTCCCAAATTCCTCACCAAAATGGCTAGAAATATAGCGGCAACAAAACAAGATCCAAGGTCCCACTGTAGGAGAAACAGAATAGTCAAGGCTTCACAAATTCTTCAGACACATCCAACTGTGGTGCTGAATGTGATAGTATGCTTGCTGCGGTTATTAGTAGGCTTCTTTGGTTGAGATCCTGAGGAATCCCAATGAGCTTTTCCAAGGCCCTTCCTGACCGCAGTAGCAAATAGTTTTTACAGAGCTGGTTTGCTTGTCCCAGCACCCAACCCTCCTCTTTTCACAGCACGGGCTTGGGACCGGCCACGGCAGAGTTAAAAAATGTTGAAAACATTTCCCAAATTCCTCACCAAAATGGCTAGAAATATAGCGGCAACAAAACAAGATCCAAGGTCCCACTGTAGGAGAAACAGAATAGTAAAGGCTTCTAAAATTCTTCAGACACATCCAAACTGTGGTGCTAAATGTGATAGTATGCTTGCTGCGGTTATTAGTAGGCTTCTTTGGTTGAGATCCTGAGGAATCCCAATGAGCTTTTCCAAGGCCCTCCCTGACCACAGTAGCAAATAGTTTTTACAGAGCTGGTTTGCTTGAACCAGCACCCAACCCTCCTCTTTTCACAGCACGGGCTTGGGACCGGCCACGGCAGAGTTAAAAAATGTTGAAAACATTTCCCAAATTCCTCACCAAAATGGCTAGAAATATAGCGGCAACAAAACAAGATCCAAGGTCCCACTGTAGGAGAAACAGAATAGTCAAGGCTTCACAAATTCTTCAGACACATCCAACTGTGGTGCTGAATGTGATAGTATGCTTGCTGCGGTTATTAGTAGGCTTCTTTGGTTGAGATCCTGAGGAATCCCAATGAGCTTTTCCAAGGCCCTTCCTGACCGCAGTAGCAAATAGTTTTTACAGAGCTGGTTTGCTTGTCCCAGCACCCAACCCTCCTCTTTTCACAGCACGGGCTTGGGACCGGCCACGGCAGAGTTAAAAAATGTTGAAAACATTTCCCAAATTCCTCACCAAAATGGCTAGAAATATAGCGGCAACAAAACAAGATCCAAGGTCCCACTGTAGGAGAAACAGAATAGTAAAGGCTTCTAAAATTCTTCAGACACATCCAAACTGTGGTGCTAAATGTGATAGTATGCTTGCTGCGGTTATTAGTAGGCTTCTTTGGTTGAGATCCTGAGGAATCCCAATGAGCTTTTCCAAGGCCCTCCCTGACCACAGTAGCAAATAGTTTTTACAGAGCTGGTTTGCTTGTCCCAGCACCCAACCCTCCTCTTTTCACAGCACGGGCTTGGGACCGGCCACGGCAGAGTTAAAAAATGTTGAAAACATTTCCCAAATTCCTCACCAAAATGGCTAGAAATATAGCGGCAACAAAACAAGATCCAAGGTCCCACTGTAGGAGAAACAGAATAGTCAAGGCTTCACAAATTCTTCAGACACATCCAACTGTGGTGCTGAATGTGATGGTATGCTTTGTGCGGTTATTAGTAGGCTTCTTTGGTTGAGATCCTGAGGAATCCCAATGAGCTTTTCCAAGGCCCTCCCTGACCGCAGTAGCAAATAGTTTTTACAGAGCTGGTTTGCTTGTCCCAGCACCCAACCCTCCTCTTTTCACAGCACGGGCTTGGGACCGGCCACGGCAGAGTTAAAAAATGTTGAAAACATTTCCCAAATTCCTCACCAAAATGGCTAGAAATATAGCGGCAACAAAACAAGATCCAAGGTCCCACTGTAGGAGAAACAGAATAGTCAAGGCTTCACAAATTCTTCAGACACATCCAACTGTGGTGCTGAATGTGATGGTATGCTTTGTGCGGTTATTAGTAGGCTTCTTTGGTTGAGATCCTGAGGAATCCCAATGAGCTTTTCCAAGGCCCTCCCTGACCGCAGTAGCAAATAGTTTTTACAGAGCTGGTTTGCTTGTCCCAGCACCCAACCCTCCTCTTTTCACAGCACGGGCTTGGGACCGGCCACGGCAGAGTTAAAAAATGTTGAAAACATTTCCCAAATTCCTCACCAAAATGGCTAGAAATATAGCGGCAACAAAACAAGATCCAAGGTCCCACTGTAGGAGAAACAGAATAGTCAAGGCTTCACAAATTCTTCAGACACATCCAAACTGTGGTGCTGAATGTGAAAGTATGCTTGCTGCGGTTATTAGTAGGCTTCTTTGGTTGAGATCCTGAGGAATCCCAATGAGCTTTTCCAAGGCCCTCCCTGACCGCAGTAGCAAATAGTTTTTACAGAGCTGGTTTGCTAGTCCCAGCACCCAACCCACCTCTTTTCACAGCACGGGCTTGGGACCGGCCACGGCAGAGTTAAAAAATGTTGAAAACATTTCCCAAATTCCTCACCAAAATGGCTAGAAATATAGCGGCAACAAAACAAGATCCAAGGTCCCACTGTAGGAGAAACAGAATAGTCAAGGCTTCACAAATTCTTCAGACACATCCAACTGTGGTGCTGAATGTGATAGTATGCTTGCTGCGGTTATTAGTAGGCTTCTTTGGTTGAGATCCTGAGGAATCCCAATGAGCTTTTCCAAGGCCCTCCCTGACCGCAGTAGCAAATAGTTTTTACAGAGCTGGTTTGCTTGAACCAGCACCCAACCCTCCTCTTTTCACAGCACGGGCTTGGGACCGGCCACGGCAGAGTTAAAAAATGTTGAAAACATTTCCCAAATTCCTCACCAAAATGGCTAGAAATATAGCGGCAACAAAACAAGATCCAAGGTCCCACTGTAGGAGAAACAGAATAGTCAAGGCTTCACAAATTCTTCAGACACATCCAACTGTGGTGCTGAATGTGATAGTATGCTTGCTGCGGTTATTAGTAGGCTTCTTTGGTTGAGATCCTGAGGAATCCCAATGAGCTTTTCCAAGGCCCTTCCTGACCGCAGTAGCAAATAGTTTTTACAGAGCTGGTTTGCTTGTCCCAGCACCCAACCCTCCTCTTTTCACAGCACGGGCTTGGGACCGGCCACGGCAGAGTTAAAAAATGTTGAAAACATTTCCCAAATTCCTCACCAAAATGGCTAGAAATATAGCGGCAACAAAACAAGATCCAAGGTCCCACTGTAGGAGAAACAGAATAGTAAAGGCTTCTAAAATTCTTCAGACACATCCAAACTGTGGTGCTAAATGTGATAGTATGCTTGCTGCGGTTATTAGTAGGCTTCTTTGGTTGAGATCCTGAGGAATCCCAATGAGCTTTTCCAAGGCCCTCCCTGACCACAGTAGCAAATAGTTTTTACAGAGCTGGTTTGCTTGTCCCAGCACCCAACCCTCCTCTTTTCACAGCACGGGCTTGGGACCGGCCACGGCAGAGTTAAAAAATGTTGAAAACATTTCCCAAATTCCTCACCAAAATGGCTAGAAATATAGCGGCAACAAAACAAGATCCAAGGTCCCACTGTAGGAGAAACAGAATAGTCAAGGCTTCACAAATTCTTCAGACACATCCAACTGTGGTGCTGAATGTGATGGTATGCTTTGTGCGGTTATTAGTAGGCTTCTTTGGTTGAGATCCTGAGGAATCCCAATGAGCTTTTCCAAGGCCCTCCCTGACCGCAGTAGCAAATAGTTTTTACAGAGCTAGTTTGCTTGTCCCAGCACCCAACCCTCCTCTTTTCACAGCACGGGCTTGGGACCAGCCACGGCAGAGTTAAAAAATGTTGAAAACATTTCCCAAATTCCTCACCAAAATGGCTAGAAATATAGCGGCAACAAAACAAGATCCAAGGTCCCACTGTAGGAGAAACAGAATAGTCAAGGCTTCACAAATTCTTCAGACACATCCAACTGTGGTGCTGAATGTGATAGTATGCTTGCTGCCGTTATTATTAGGCTTCTTTGGTTGAGATCCTGAGGAATCCCAATGAGCTTTTCCAAGGCCCTCCCTGACCGCAGTAGCAAATAGTTTTTACAGAGCTGGTTTGCTTGTCCCAGCACCCAACCCTCCTCTTTTCACAGCAAGGGCTTGGGACCGGCCACGGCAGAGTTAAAAAATGTTGAAAACATTTCCCAAATTCCTCACCAAAATGGCTAGAAATATAGCGGCAACAAAACAAGATCCAAGGTCCCACTGTAGGAGAAACAGAATAGTCAAGGCTTCACAAATTCTTCAGACACATCCAACTGTGGTGCTGAATGTGAAAGTATGCTTGCTGCGGTTATTAGTAGGCTTCTTTGGTTGAGATCCTGAGGAATCCCAATGAGCTTTTCCAAGGCCCTTCCTGACCGCAGTAGCAAATAGTTTTTACAGAGCTGGTTTGCTTGTCCCAGCACCCAACCCTCCTCTTTTCACAGCACGGGCTTGGGACCGGCCACGGCAGAGTTAAAAAATGTTGAAAACATTTCCCAAATTCCTCACCAAAATGGCTAGTAATATAGCGGCAACAAAACAAGATCCAAGGTCCCACTGTAGGAGAAACAGAATAGTCAAGGCTTCACAAATTCTTCAGACACACCCAAACTGTGGTGCTGAATGTGATAGTATGCTTGCTGCGGTTATTAGTAGGCTTCTTTGGTTGAGATCCTGAGGAATCCCAATGAGCTTTTCAAAGGCCCTCCCTGACCGCAGTAGCAAATAGTTTTTACAGAGCTGGTTTGCTAGTCCCAGCACCCAACCCTCCTCTTTTCACAGCACGGGCTTGGGACCGGCCACGGCAGAGTTAAAAAATGTTGAAAACATTTCCCAAATTCCTCACCAAAATGGCTAGTAATATAGCGGCAACAAAACAAGATCCAAGGTCCCACTGTAGGAGAAACAGAATAGTCAAGGCTTCACAAATTCTTCAGACACATCCAAACTGTGGTGCTGAATGTGATAGTATGCTTGCTGCGGTTATTAGTAGGCTTCTTTGGTTGAGATCCTGAGGAATCCCAATGAGCTTTTCCAAGGCCCTCCCTGACCGCAGTAGCAAATAGTTTTTACAGAGCTGGTTTGCTAGTCCCAGCACCCAACCCTCCTCTTTTCACAGCACGGGCTTGGGACCGGCCATGGCAGAGTTAAAAAATGTTGAAAACATTTCCCAAATTCCTCACCAAAATGGCTAGAAATATAGCGGCAACAAAACAAGATCCAAGGTCCCTCTGTAGGAGAAACAGAATAGTCAAGGCTTCACAAATTCTTCAGACACATCCAACTGTGGTGCTGAATGTGATAGTATGCTTGCTGCGGTTATTAGTAGGCTTCTTTGGTTGAGATCCTGAGGAATCCCAATGAGCTTTTCCAAGGCCCTCCCTGACCGCAGTAGCAAATAGTTTTTACAGAGCTGGTTTGCTTGAACCAGCACCCAACCCTCCTCTTTTCACAGCACGGGCTTGGGACTGGCCACGGCAGAGTTAAAAAATGTTGAAAACATTTCCCAAATTCCTCACCAAAATGGCTAGAAATATAGCGGCAACAAAACAAGATCCAAGGTCCCACTGTAGGAGAAACAGAATAGTCAAGGTTTCACAAATTCTTCAGACACATCCAACTGTGGTGCTGAATGTGATGGTATGCTTTGTGCGGTTATTAGTAGGCTTCTTTGGTTGAGATCCTGAGGAATCCCAATGAGCTTTTCCAAGGCCCTCCATGACCGCAGTAGCAAATAGTTTTTACAGAGCTGGTTTGCTTGCCCCAGCACCCAACCCTCCTCTTTTCACAGCACGGGCTTGGGACCGGCCACGGCAGAGTTAAAAAATGTTGAAAACATTTCCCAAATTCCTCACCAAAATGGCTAGAAATATAGCGGCAACAAAACAAGATCCAAGGTCCCACTGTAGGAGAAACAGAATAGTCAAGGCTTCACAAATTCTTCAGACACATCCAACTGTGGTGCTGAATGTGATAGTATGCTTGCTGCGGTTATTAGTAGGCTTCTTTGGTTGAGATCCTGAGGAATCCCAATGAGCTTTTCCAAGGCCCTCCCTGACCGCAGTAGCAAATAGTTTTTACAGAGCTGGTTTGCTTGTCCCAGCACCCAACCCTCCTCTTTTGACAGCACGGGCTTGGGACCGGCCACGGCAGAGTTAAAAAATGTTGAAAACATTTCCCAAATTCCTCACCAAAATGGCTAGAAATATAGCGGCAACAAAACAAGATCCAAGGTCCCACTGTAGGAGAAACAGAATAGTCAAGGCTTCACAAATTCTTCAGACACATCCAACTGTGGTGCTGAATGTGATAGTATGCTTGCTGCGGTTATTAGTAGGCTTCTTTGGTTGAGATCCTGAGGAATCCCAATGAGCTTTTCCAAGGCCCTCCCTGACCGCAGTAGCAAATAGTTTTTACAGAGCTGGTTTGCTTGTCCCAGCACCCAACCCTCCTCTTTTCACAGCATGGGCTTGGGACCGGCCACGGCAGAGTTAAAAAATGTTGAAAACATTTCCCAAATTCCTCACCAAAATGGCTAGAAATATAGCGGCAACAAAACAAGATCCAAGGTCCCACTGTAGGAGAAACAGAATAGTAAAGGCTTCTAAAATTCTTCAGACACATCCAAACTGTGGTGCTAAATGTGATAGTATGCTTGCTGCGGTTATTAGTAGGCTTCTTTGGTTGAGATCCTGAGGAATCCCAATGAGCTTTTCCAAGGCCCTCCCTGACCGCAGTAGCAAATAGTTTTTACAGAGCTGGTTTGCTTGTCCCAGCACCCAACCCTCCTCTTTTCACAGCACGGGCTTGGGACCGGCCACGGCAGAGTTAAAAAATGTTGAAAACATTTCCCAAATTCCTCACCAAAATGGCTAGAAATATAGCGGCAACAAAACAAGATCCAAGGTCCCACTGTAGGAGAAACAGAATAGTCAAGGCTTCACAAATTCTTCAGACACATCCAACTGTGGTGCTGAATGTGATGGTATGCTTTGTGCGGTTATTAGTAGGCTTCTTTGGTTGAGATCCTGAGGAATCCCAATGAGCTTTTCCAAGGCCCTCCCTGACCGCAGTAGCAAATAGTTTTTACAGAGCTGGTTTGCTTGTCCCAGCACCCAACCCTCCTCTTTTCACAGCACGGGCTTGGGACTGGCCACGGCAGAGTTAAAAAATGTTGAAAACATTTCCCAAATTCCTCACCAAAATGGCTAGAAATATAGCGGCAACAAAACAAGATCCAAGGTCCCACTGTAGGAGAAACAGAATAGTCAAGGCTTCACAAATTCTTCAGACACATCCAAACTGTGGTGCTGAATGTGAAAGTATGCTTGCTGCGGTTATTAGTAGGCTTCTTTGGTTGAGATCCTGAGGAATCCCAATGAGCTTTTCCAAGGCCCTCCCTGACCGCAGTAGCAAATAGTTTTTACAGAGCTGGTTTGCTTGAACCAGCACCCAAACCTCTTCTTTTCACAGCACGGGCTTGGGACCGGCCACGGCAGAGTTAAAAAATGTTGAAAACATTTCCCAAATTCCTCACCAAAATGGCTAGAAATATAGCGGCAACAAAACAAGATCCAAGGTCCCACTGTAGGAGAAACAGAATAGTCAAGGCTTCACAAATTCTTCAGACACATCCAACTGTGGTGCTGAATGTGATAGTATGCTTGCTGCGGTTATTAGTAGGCTTCTTTGGTTGAGATCCTGAGGAATCCCAATGAGCTTTTCCAAGGCCCTCCCTGACCGCAGTAGCAAATAGTTTTTACAGAGCTGGTTTGCTTGTCCCAGCACCCAACCCTCCTCTTTTCACAGCACGGGCTTGGGACTGGCCACGGCAGAGTTAAAAAATGTTGAAAACATTTCCCAAATTCCTCACCAAAATGGCTAGAAATATAGCGGCAACAAAACAAGATCCAAGGTCCCACTGTAGGAGAAACAGAATAGTAAAGGCTTCTAAAATTCTTCAGACACATCCAAACTGTGGTGCTAAATGTGATAGTATGCTTGCTGCGGTTATTAGTAGGCTTCTTTGGTTGAGATCCTGAGGAATCCCAATGAGCTTTTCCAAGGCCCTCCCTGACCACAGTAGCAAATAGTTTTTACAGAGCTGGTTTGCTTGTCCCAGCACCCAACCCTTCTCTTTTCACAGCACGGGCTTGGGACCGGCCACGGCAGAGTTAAAAAATGTTGAAAACATTTCCCAAATTCCTCACCAAAATGGCTAGAAATATAGCGGCAACAAAACAAGATCCAAGGTCCCACTGTAGGAGAAACAGAATAGTCAAGGCTTCACAAATTCTTCAGACACATCCAACTGTGGTGCTGAATGTGATGGTATGCTTTGTGCGGTTATTAGTAGGCTTCTTTGGTTGAGATCCTGAGGAATCCCAATGAGCTTTTCCAAGGCCCTCCATGACCGCAGTAGCAAATAGTTTTTACAGAGCTAGTTTGCTTGCCCCAGCACCCAACCCTCCTCTTTTCACAGCATGGGCTTGGGACCGGCCACGGCAGAGTTAAAAAATGTTGAAAACATTTCCCAAATTCCTCACCAAAATGGCTAGAAATATAGCGGCAACAAAACAAGATCCAAGGTCCCACTGTAGGAGAAACAGAATAGTCAAGGCTTCACAAATTCTTCAGACACATCCAACTGTGGTGCTGAATGTGAAAGTATGCTTGCTGCGGTTATTAGTAGGCTTCTTTGGTTGAGATCCTGAGGAATCCCAATGAGCTTTTCCAAGGCCCTCCCTGACCGCAGTAGCAAATCGTTTTTACAGAGCTGGTTTGCTTGTCCCAGCACCCAACCCTCCTCTTTTCACAGCACGGGCTTGGGACCGGCCACGGCAGAGTTAAAAAATGTTGAAAACATTTCCCAAATTCCTCACCAAAATGGCTAGAAATATAGCGGCAACAAAACAAGATCCAAGGTCCCACTGTAGGAGAAACAGAATAGTCAAGGCTTCACAAATTCTTCAGACACATCCAAACTGTGGTGCTGAATGTGATAGTATGCTTGCTGCGGTTATTAGTAGGCTTCTTTGGTTGAGATCCTGAGGAATCCCAATGAGCTTTTCCAAGGCCCTCCCTGACCGCAGTAGCAAATAGTTTTTACAGAGCTGGTTTGCTAGTCCCAGCACCCAACCCACCTCTTTTCACAGCACGGGCTTGGGACCGGCCACGGCAGAGTTAAAAAATGTTGAAAACATTTCCCAAATTCCTCACCAAAATGGCTAGAAATATAGCGGCAACAAAACAAGATCCAAGGTCCCACTGTAGGAGAAACAGAATAGTCAAGGCTTCACAAATTCTTCAGACACATCCAACTGTGGTGCTGAATGTGATGGTATGCTTTGTGCGGTTATTAGTAAGCTTCTTTGGTTGAGATCCTGAGGAATCTCAATGAGCTTTTCCAAGGCCCTCCATGACCGCAGTAGCAAATAGTTTTTACAGAGCTGGTTTGCTTGCCCCAGCACCCAACCCTCCTCTTTTCAAAGCACGGGCTTGGGACCGGCCACGGCAGAGTTAAAAAATGTTGAAAACATTTCCCAAATTCCTCACCAAAATGGCTAGAAATATAGCGGCAACAAAACAAGATCCAAGGTCCCACTGTAGGAGAAACAGAATAGTCAAGGCTTCACAAATTCTTCAGACACATCCAAATGTGGTGCTGAATGTGATAGTATGCTTGCTGCGGTTATTAGTAGGCTTCTTTGGTTGAGATCCTGAGGAATCCCAATGAGCTTTTCCAAGGCCCTCCCTGACCGCAGTAGCAAATAGTTTTTACAGAGCTGGTTTGCTTGTCCCAGCACCCAACCCTCCTCTTTTCACAGCACGGGCTTGGGACCGGCCACGGCAGAGTTAAAAAATGTTGAAAACATTTCCCAAATTCCTCACCAAAATGGCTAGAAATATAGCGGCAACAAAACAAGATCCAAGGTCCCACTGTAGGAGAAACAGAATAGTCAAGGCTTCACAAATTCTTCAGACACATCCAACTGTGGTGCTGAATGTGATGGTATGCTTTGTGCGGTTATTAGTAGGCTTCTTTGGTTGAGATCCTGAGGAATCCCAATGAGCTTTTCCAAGGCCCTCCAAGACCGCAGTAGCAAATAGTTTTTACAGAGCTAGTTTGCTTGCCCCAGCACCCAACCCTCCTCTTTTCACAGCACGGGCTTGGGACCGGCCACGGCAGAGTTAAAAAATGTTGAAAACATTTCCCAAATTCCTCACCAAAATGGCTAGAAATATAGCGGCAACAAAACAAGATCCAAGGTCCCACTGTAGGAGAAACAGAATAGTCAAGGCTTCACAAATTCTTCAGACACATCCAACTGTGGTGCTGAATGTGAATGTATGCTTGCTGCGGTTATTAGTAGGCTTCTTTGGTTGAGATCCTGAGGAATCCCAATGAGCTTTTCCAAGGCCCTCCCTGACCGCAGTAGCAAATAGTTTTTACAGAGCTGGTTTGCTTGTCCCAGCACCCAACCCTCCTCTTTTCACAGCACGGGCTTGGGACCGGCCACGGCAGAGTTAAAAAATGTTGAAAACATTTCCCAAATTCCTCACCAAAATGGCTAGAAATATAGCGGCAACAAAACAAGATCCAAGGTCCCACTGTAGGAGAAACAGAATAGTCAAGGCTTCACAAATTCTTCAGACACATCCAAACTGTGGTGCTGAATGTGATAGTATGCTTGCTGCGGTTATTAGTAGGCTTCTTTGGTTGAGATCCTGAGGAATCCCAATGAGCTTTTCCAAGGCCCTCCCTGACCGCAGTAGCAAATAGTTTTTACAGAGCTGGTTTGCTAGTCCCAGCACCCAACCCACCTCTTTTCACAGCACGGGCTTGGGACCGGCCACGGCAGAGTTAAAAAATGTTGAAAACATTTCCCAAATTCCTCACCAAAATGGCTAGAAATATAGCGGCAACAAAACAAGATCCAAGGTCCCACTGTAGGAGAAACAGAATAGTCAAGGCTTCACAAATTCTTCAGACACATCCAACTGTGGTGCTGAATGTGATGGTATGCTTTGTGCGGTTATTAGTAAACTTCTTTGGTTGAGATCCTGAGGAATCTCAATGAGCTTTTCCAAGGCCCTCCATGACCGCAGTAGCAAATCGTTTTTACAGAGCTGGTTTGCTTGCCCCAGCACCCAACCCTCCTCTTTTCAAAGCACGGGCTTGGGACCGGCCACGGCAGAGTTAAAAAATGTTGAAAACATTTCCCAAATTCCTCACCAAAATGGCTAGAAATATAGCGGCAACAAAACAAGATCCAAGGTCCCACTGTAGAAGAAACAGAATAGTCAAGGCTTCACAAATTCTTCAGACACATCCAACTGTGGTGCTGAATGTGATAGTATGCTTGCTGCGGTTATTAGTAGGCTTCTTTGGTTGAGATCCTGAGGAATCCCAATGAGCTTTTCCAAGGCCCTCCCTGACCGCAGTAGCAAATAGTTTTTACAGAGCTGGTTTGCTTGTCCCAGCACCCAACCCTCCTCTTTTCACAGCACGGGCTTGGGACCGGCCACGGCAGAGTTAAAAAATGTTGAAAACATTTCCCAAATTCCTCACCAAAATGGCTAGAAATATAGCGGCAACAAAACAAGATCCAAGGTCCCACTGTAGGAGAAACAGAATAGTCAAGGCTTCACAAATTCTTCAGACACATCCAACTGTGGTGCTGAATGTGATAGTATGCTTGCTGCCGTTATTATTAGGCTTCTTTGGTTGAGATCCTGAGGAATCCCAATGAGCTTTTCCAAGGCCCTCCCTGACCGCAGTAGCAAATAGTTTTTACAGAGCTGGTTTGCTTGTCCCAGCACCCAACCCTCCTCTTTTCACAGCACGGGCTTGGGACCGGCCACGGCAGAGTTAAAAAATGTTGAAAACATTTCCCAAATTTCTCACCAAAATGGCTAGAAAAATAGCGGCAACAAAACAAGATCCAAGGTCCCACTGTAGGAGAAACAGAATAGTCAAGGCTTCACAAATTCTTCAGACACATCCAACTGTGGTGCTGAATGTGAAAGTATGCTTGCTGCGGTTATTAGTAGGCTTCTTTGGTTGAGATCCTGAGGAATCCCAATGAGCTTTTCCAAGGCCCTCCCTGACCGCAGTAGCAAATAGTTTTTACAGAGCTGGTTTGCTTGTCCCAGCACCCAACCCTCCTCTTTTCACAGCACGGGCTTGGGACCGGCCACGGCAGAGTTAAAAAATGTTGAAAACATTTCCCAAATTCCTCACCAAAATGGCTAGAAATATAGCGGCAACAAAACAAGATCCAAGGTCCCACTGTAGGAGAAACAGAATAGTCAAGGCTTCACAAATTCTTCAGATACATCCAAACTGTGGTGCTGAATGTGATAGTATGCTTGCTGCGGTTATTAGTAGGCTTCTTTGGTTGAGATCCTGAGGAATCCCAATGAGCTTTTCCAAGGCCCTCCATGACCACAGTAGCAAATAGTTTTTACAGAGCTGGTTTGCTTGCCCCAGCACCCAACCCTCCTCTTTTCACAGCACGGGCTTGGGACCGGCCACGGCAGAGTTAAAAAATGTTGAAAACATTTCCCAAATTCCTCACCAAAATGGCTAGAAATATAGCGGCAACAAAACAAGATCCAAGGTCCCACTGTAGGAGAAACAGAATAGTCAAGGCTTCACAAATTCTTCAGACACATCCAACTGTGGTGCTGAATGTGATAGTATGCTTGCTGCGGTTATTAGTAGGCTTCTTTGGTTGAGATCCTGAGGAATCCCAATGAGCTTTTCCAAGGCCCTCCCTGACCGCAGTAGCAAATAGTTTTTACAGAGCTGGTTTGCTTGTCCCAGCACCCAACCCTCCTCTTTTCACAGCACGGGCTTGGGACCGGCCACGGCAGAGTTAAAAAATGTTGAAAACATTTCCCAAATTCCTCACCAAAATGGCTAGAAATATAGCGGCAACAAAACAAGATCCAAGCTCCCACTGTAGGAGAAACAGAATAGTCAAGGCTTCACAAATTCTTCAGACACATCCAACTATGGTGCTGAATGTGATAGTATGCTTGCTGCCGTTATTATTAGGCTTCTTTGGTTGAGATCCTGAGGAATCCCAATGAGCTTTTCCAAGGCCCTCCCTGACCGCAGTAGCAAATAGTTTTTACAGAGCTGGTCTGCTTGTCCCAGCACCCAACCCTCCTCTTTTCACAGCACGGGCTTGGGACCGGCCACGGCAGAGTTAAAAAATGTTGAAAACATTTCCCAAATTCCTCAACAAAATGGCTAGAAAAATAGCGGCAACAAAACAAGATCCAAGGTCCCACTGTAGGAGAAACAGAATAGTCAAGGCTTCACAAATTCTTCAGACACATCCAACTGTGGTGCTGAATGTGAAAGTATGTTTGCTGCGGTTATTAGTAGGCTTCTTTGGTTGAGATCCTGAGGAATCCCAATGAGCTTTTCCAAGGCCCTCCCTGACCGCAGTAGCAAATAGTTTTTACAGAGCTGGTTTGCTTGTCCCAGCACCCAACCCTCCTCTTTTCACAGCACGGGCTTGGGACCGGCCACGGCAGAGTTAAAAAATGTTGAAAACATTTCCCAAATTCCTCACCAAAATGGCTAGAAATATAGCGGCAACAAAACAAGATCCAAGGTCCCACTGTAGGAGAAACAGTATAGTCAAGGCTTCACAAATTCTTCAGACACATCCAAACTGTGGTGCTAAATGTGATAGTATGCTTGCTGCGGTTATTAGTAGGCTTCTTTGGTTGAGATCCTGAGGAATCCCAATGAGCTTTTCCAAGGCCCTCCCTGACCGCAGTAGCAAATAGTTTTTACAGAGCTGGTTTGCTAGTCCCAGCACCCAACCCTCCTCTTTTCACAGCACGGGCTTGGGACCGGCCACGGCAGAGTTAAAAAATGTTGAAAACATTTCCCAAATTCCTCACCAAAATGGCTAGAAATATAGCGGCAACAAAACAAGATCCAAGGTCCCTCTGTAGGAGAAACAGAATAGTCAAGGCTTCACAAATTCTTCAGACACATCCAACTGTGGTGCTGAATGTGATAGTATGCTTGCTGCGGTTATTAGTAGGCTTCTTTGGTTGGGATCCTGAGGAATCCCAATGAGCTTTTCCAAGGCCCTCCCTGACCGCAGTAGCAAATAGTTTTTACAGAGCTGGTTTGCTTGAACCAGCACCCAACCCTCCTCTTTTCACCGCACGGGCTTGGGACCGACCACGGCAGAGTTAAAAAATGTTGAAAACATTTCCCAAATTCCTCACCAAAATGGCTAGAAATATAGCGGCAACAAAACAAGATCCAAGGTCCCACTGTAGGAGAAACAGAATAGTCAAGGCTTCACAAATTCTTCAGACACATCCAACTGTGGTGCTGAATGTGATGGTATGCTTTGTGCCGTTATTAGTAGGCTTCTTTGGTTGAGATCCTGAGGAATCCCAATGAGCTTTTCCAAGGCCCTCCATGACCGCAGTAGCAAATAGTTTTTACAGAGCTGGTTTGCTTGCCCCAGCACCCAACCCTCCTCTTTTCACAGCACGGGCTTGGGACCGGCCACGGCAGAGTTAAAAAATGTTGAAAACATTTCCCAAATTCCTCACCAAAATGGCTAGAAATATAGCGGCAACAAAACAAGATCCAAGGTCCCACTGTAGGAGAAACAGAATAGTCAAGGCTTCACAAATTCTTCAGACACATCCAACTGTGGTGCTGAATGTGATAGTATGCTTGCTGCGGTTATTAGTAGGCTTCTTTGGTTGAGATCCTGAGGAATCCCAATGAGCTTTTCCAAGGCCCTCCCTGACCGCAGTAGCAAATAGTTTTTACAGAGCTGGTTTGCTTGTCCCAGCACCCAACCCTCCTCTTTTCACAGCACGGGCTTGGGACCGGCCACGGCAGAGTTAAAAAATTTTGAAAACATTTCCCAAATTCCTCACCAAAATGGCTAGAAATATAGCGGCAACAAAACAAGATCCAAGGTCCCACTGTAGGAGAAACAGAATAGTCAAGGCTTCACAAATTCTTCAGACACATCCAACTGTGGTGCTGAATGTGATAGTATGCTTGCTGCGGTTATTAGTAGGCTTCTTTGGTTGAGATCCTGAGGAATCCCAATGAGCTTTTCCAAGGCCCTCCCTGACCGCAGTAGCAAATAGTTTTTACAGAGCTGGTTTGCTTGTCCCAGCACCCAACCCTCCTCTTTTCACAGCACGGGCTTGGGACCGGCCACGGCAGAGTTAAAAAATGTTGAAAACATTTCCCAAATTCCTCACCAAAATGGCTAGAAATATAGCGGCAACAAAACAAGATCCAAGGTCCCACTGTAGGAGAAACAGAATACTCAAGGCTTCACAAATTCTTCAGACACATCCAACTGTGGTGCTGAATGTGATAGTATGCTTGCTGCCGTTATTATTAGGCTTCTTTGGTTGAGATCCTGAGGAATCCCAATGAGCTTTTCCAAGGCCCTCCCTGACCGCAGTAGCAAATAGTTTTTACAGAGCTGGTTTGCTTGTCCCAGCACCCAACCCTCCTCTTTTCACAGCACGGGCTTGGGACCGGCCACGGCAGAGTTAAAAAATGTTGAAAACATTTCCCAAATTCCTCACCAAAATGGCTAGAAAAATAGCGGCAACAAAACAAGATCCAAGGTCCCACTGTAGGAGAAACAGAATAGTCAAGGCTTCACAAATTCTTCAGACACATCCAACTGTGGTGCTGAATGTGAAAGTATGCTTGCTGCGGTTATTAGTAGGCTTCTTTGGTTGAGATCCTGAGGAATCCCAATGAGCTTTTCCAAGGCCCTCCCTGACCGCAGTAGCAAATAGTTTTTACAGAGCTGGTTTGCTTGTCCCAGCACCCAACCCTCCTCTTTTCACAGCACGGGCTTGGGACCTGCCACGGCAGAGTTAAAAAATGTTGAAAACATTTCCCAAATTCCTCACCAAAATGGCTAGAAAAATAGCGGCAACAAAACAAGATCCAAGGTCCCACTGTAGGAGAAACAGAATAGTCAAGGCTTCACAAATTCTTCAGACACATCCAAACTGTGGTGCTAAATGTGATAGTATGCTTGCTGCGGTTATTAGTAGGCTTCTTTGGTTGAGATCCTGAGGAATCCCAATGAGCTTTTCCAAGGCCCTCCCTGACCGCAGTAGCAAATAGTTTTTACAGAGCTGGTTTGCTAGTCCCAGCACCCAACCCTCCTCTTTTCACAGCACGGGCTTGGGACCGGCCACGGCAGAGTTAAAAAATGTTGAAAACATTTCCCAAATTCCTCACCAAAATGGCTAGAAATATAGCGGCAACAAAACAAGATCCAAGGTCCCTCTGTAGGAGAAACAGAATAGTCAAGGCTTCACAAATTCTTCAGACACATCCAACTGTGGTGCTGAATGTGATAGTATGCTTGCTGCGGTTATTAGTAGGCTTCTTTGGTTGGGATCCTGAGGAATCCCAATGAGCTTTTCCAAGGCCCTCCCTGACCGCAGTAGCAAATAGTTTTTACAGAGCTGGTTTGCTTGAACCAGCACCCAACCCTCCTCTTTTCACCGCACGGGCTTGGGACCGACCACGGCAGAGTTAAAAAATGTTGAAAACATTTCCCAAATTCCTCACCAAAATGGCTAGAAATATAGCGGCAACAAAACAAGATCCAAGGTCCCACTGTAGGAGAAACAGAATAGTCAAGGCTTCACAAATTCTTCAGACACATCCAACTGTGGTGCTGAATGTGATGGTATGCTTTGTGCCGTTATTAGTAGGCTTCTTTGGTTGAGATCCTGAGGAATCCCAATGAGCTTTTCCAAGGCCCTCCATGACCGCAGTAGCAAATAGTTTTTACAGAGCTGGTTTGCTTGCCCCAGCACCCAACCCTCCTCTTTTCACAGCACGGGCTTGGGACCGGCCACGGCAGAGTTAAAAAATGTTGAAAACATTTCCCAAATTCCTCACCAAAATGGCTAGAAATATAGCGGCAACAAAACAAGATCCAAGGTCCCACTGTAGGAGAAACAGAATAGTCAAGGCTTCACAAATTCTTCAGACACATCCAACTGTGGTGCTGAATGTGATAGTATGCTTGCTGCGGTTATTAGTAGGCTTCTTTGGTTGAGATCCTGAGGAATCCCAATGAGCTTTTCCAAGGCCCTCCCTGACCGCAGTAGCAAATAGTTTTTACAGAGCTGGTTTGCTTGTCCCAGCACCCAACCCTCCTCTTTTCACAGCACGGGCTTGGGACCGGCCACGGCAGAGTTAAAAAATGTTGAAAACATTTCCCAAATTCCTCACCAAAATGGCTAGAAATATAGCGGCAACAAAACAAGATCCAAGGTCCCACTGTAGGAGAAACAGAATAGTCAAGGCTTCACAAATTCTTCAGACACATCCAACTGTGGTGCTGAATGTGATAGTATGCTTGCTGCGGTTATTAGTAGGCTTCTTTGGTTGAGATCCTGAGGAATCCCAATGAGCTTTTCCAAGGCCCTCCCTGACCGCAGTAGCAAATAGTTTTTACAGAGCTGGTTTGCTTGTCCCAGCACCCAACCCTCCTCTTTTCACAGCACGGGCTTGGGACCGGCCACGGCAGAGTTAAAAAATGTTGAAAACATTTCCCAAATTCCTCACCAAAATGGCTAGAAATATAGCGGCAACAAAACAAGATCCAAGGTCCCACTGTAGGAGAAACAGAATAGTCAAGGCTTCACAAATTCTTCAGACACATCCAACTGTGGTGCTGAATGTGATAGTATGCTTGCTGCCGTTATTATTAGGCTTCTTTGGTTGAGATCCTGAGGAATCCCAATGAGCTTTTCCAAGGCCCTCCCTGACCGCAGTAGCAAATAGTTTTTACAGAGCTGGTTTGCTTGTCCCAGCACCCAACCCTCCTCTTTTCACAGCACGGGCTTGGGACCGGCCACGGCAGAGTTAAAAAATGTTGAAAACATTTCCCAAATTCCTCACCAAAATGGCTAGAAAAATAGCGGCAACAAAACAAGATCCAAGGTCCCACTGTAGGAGAAACAGAATAGTCAAGGCTTCACAAATTCTTCAGACACATCCAACTGTGGTGCTGAATGTGAAAGTATGCTTGCTGCGGTTATTAGTAGGCTTCTTTGGTTGAGATCCTGAGGAATCCCAATGAGCTTTTCCAAGGCCCTCCCTGACCGCAGTAGCAAATAGTTTTTACAGAGCTGGTTTGCTTGTCCCAGCACCCAACCCTCCTCTTTTCACAGCACGGGCTTGGGACCGGCCACGGCAGAGTTAAAAAATGTTGAAAACATTTCCCAAATTCCTCACCAAAATGGCTAGAAATATAGCGGCAACAAAACAAGATCCAAGGTCCCACTGTAGGAGAAACAGAATAGTCAAGGCTTCACAAATTCTTCAGACACATCCAACTGTGGTGCTGAATGTGATAGTATGCTTGCTGCGGTTATTAGTAGGCTTCTTTGGTTGAGATCCTGAGGAATCCCAATGAGCTTTTCCAAGGCCCTCCCTGACCGCAGTAGCAAATAGTTTTTACAGAGCTGGTTTGCTTGTCCCAGCACCCAACCCTCCTCTTTTCACAGCACGGGCTTGGGACCGGCCACGGCAGAGTTAAAAAATGTTGAAAACATTTCCCAAATTCCTCACCAAAATGGCTAGAAATATAGCGGCAACAAAACAAGATCCAAGGTCCCACTGTAGGAGAAACAGAATAGTCAAGGCTTCACAAATTCTTCAGACACATCCAACTGTGGTGCTGAATGTGATAGTATGCTTGCTGCCGTTATTATTAGGCTTCTTTGGTTGAGATCCTGAGGAATCCCAATGAGCTTTTCCAAGGCCCTCCCTGACCGCAGTAGCAAATAGTTTTTACAGAGCTGGTCTGCTTGTCCCAGCACCCAACCCTCCTCTTTTCACAGCACGGGCTTGGGACCGGCCACGGCAGAGTTAAAAAATGTTGAAAACATTTCCCAAATTCCTCACCAAAATGGCTAGAAAAATAGCGGCAACAAAACAAGATCCAAGGTCCCACTGTAGGAGAAACAGAATAGTCAAGGCTTCACAAATTCTTCAGACACATCCAACTGTGGTGCTGAATGTGAAAGTATGTTTGCTGCGGTTATTAGTAGGCTTCTTTGGTTGAGATCCTGAGGAATCCCAATGAGCTTTTCCAAGGCCCTCCCTGACCGCAGTAGCAAATAGTTTTTACAGAGCTGGTTTGCTTGTCCCAGCACCCAACCCTCCTCTTTTCACAGCACGGGCTTGGGACCGGCCACGGCAGAGTTAAAAAATGTTGAAAACATTTCCCAAATTCCTCACCAAAATGGCTAGAAATATAGCGGCAACAAAACAAGATCCAAGGTCCCACTGTAGGAGAAACAGAATAGTCAAGGCTTCACAAATTCTTCAGACACATCCAAACTGTGGTGCTGAATGTGAAAGTATGCTTGCTGCGGTTATTAGTAGGCTTCTTTGGTTGAGATCCTGAGGAATCCCAATGAGCTTTTCCAAGGCCCTCCCTGACCGCAGTAGCAAATAGTTTTTACAGAGCTGGTTTGCTTGTCCCAGCACCCAACCCTCCTCTTTTCACAGCACGGGCTTGGGACCTGCCACGGCAGAGTTAAAAAATGTTGAAAACATTTCCCAAATTCCTCACCAAAATGGCTAGAAAAATAGCGGCAACAAAACAAGATCCAAGGTCCCACTGTAGGAGAAACAGAATAGTCAAGGCTTCACAAATTCTTCAGACACATCCAAACTGTGGTGCTAAATGTGATAGTATGCTTGCTGCGGTTATTAGTAGGCTTCTTTGGTTGAGATCCTGAGGAATCCCAATGAGCTTTTCCAAGGCCCTCCCTGACCGCAGTAGCAAATAGTTTTTACAGAGCTGGTTTGCTAGTCCCAGCACCCAACCCTCCTCTTTTCACAGCACGGGCTTGGGACCGGCCACGGCAGAGTTAAAAAATGTTGAAAACATTTCCCAAATTCCTCACCAAAATGGCTAGAAATATAGCGGCAACAAAACAAGATCCAAGGTCCCTCTGTAGGAGAAACAGAATAGTCAAGGCTTCACAAATTCTTCAGACACATCCAACTGTGGTGCTGAATGTGATAGTATGCTTGCTGCGGTTATTAGTAGGCTTCTTTGGTTGGGATCCTGAGGAATCCCAATGAGCTTTTCCAAGGCCCTCCCTGACCGCAGTAGCAAATAGTTTTTACAGAGCTGGTTTGCTTGAACCAGCACCCAACCCTCCTCTTTTCACCGCACGGGCTTGGGACCGACCACGGCAGAGTTAAAAAATGTTGAAAACATTTCCCAAATTCCTCACCAAAATGGCTAGAAATATAGCGGCAACAAAACAAGATCCAAGGTCCCACTGTAGGAGAAACAGAATAGTCAAGGCTTCACAAATTCTTCAGACACATCCAACTGTGGTGCTGAATGTGATGGTATGCTTTGTGCCGTTATTAGTAGGCTTCTTTGGTTGAGATCCTGAGGAATCCCAATGAGCTTTTCCAAGGCCCTCCATGACCGCAGTAGCAAATAGTTTTTACAGAGCTGGTTTGCTTGCCCCAGCACCCAACCCTCCTCTTTTCACAGCACGGGCTTGGGACCGGCCACGGCAGAGTTAAAAAATGTTGAAAACATTTCCCAAATTCCTCACCAAAATGGCTAGAAATATAGCGGCAACAAAACAAGATCCAAGGTCCCACTGTAGGAGAAACAGAATAGTCAAGGCTTCACAAATTCTTCAGACACATCCAACTGTGGTGCTGAATGTGATAGTATGCTTGCTGCGGTTATTAGTAGGCTTCTTTGGTTGAGATCCTGAGGAATCCCAATGAGCTTTTCCAAGGCCCTCCCTGACCGCAGTAGCAAATAGTTTTTACAGAGCTGGTTTGCTTGTCCCAGCACCCAACCCTCCTCTTTTCACAGCACGGGCTTGGGACCGGCCACGGCAGAGTTAAAAAATGTTGAAAACATTTCCCAAATTCCTCACCAAAATGGCTAGAAATATAGCGGCAACAAAACAAGATCCAAGGTCCCACTGTAGGAGAAACAGAATAGTCAAGGCTTCACAAATTCTTCAGACACATCCAACTGTGGTGCTGAATGTGATAGTATGCTTGCTGCGGTTATTAGTAGGCTTCTTTGGTTGAGATCCTGAGGAATCCCAATGAGCTTTTCCAAGGCCCTCCCTGACCGCAGTAGCAAATAGTTTTTACAGAGCTGGTTTGCTTGTCCCAGCACCCAACCCTCCTCTTTTCACAGCACGGGCTTGGGACCGGCCACGGCAGAGTTAAAAAATGTTGAAAACATTTCCCAAATTCCTCACCAAAATGGCTAGAAATATAGCGGCAACAAAACAAGATCCAAGGTCCCACTGTAGGAGAAACAGAATAGTCAAGGCTTCACAAATTCTTCAGACACATCCAACTGTGGTGCTGAATGTGATAGTATGCTTGCTGCCGTTATTATTAGGCTTCTTTGGTTGAGATCCTGAGGAATCCCAATGAGCTTTTCCAAGGCCCTCCCTGACCGCAGTAGCAAATAGTTTTTACAGAGCTGGTTTGCTTGTCCCAGCACCCAACCCTCCTCTTTTCACAGCACGGGCTTGGGACCGGCCACGGCAGAGTTAAAAAATGTTGAAAACATTTCCCAAATTCCTCACCAAAATGGCTAGAAAAATAGCGGCAACAAAACAAGATCCAAGGTCCCACTGTAGGAGAAACAGAATAGTCAAGGCTTCACAAATTCTTCAGACACATCCAACTGTGGTGCTGAATGTGAAAGTATGCTTGCTGCGGTTATTAGTAGGCTTCTTTGGTTGAGATCCTGAGGAATCCCAATGAGCTTTTCCAAGGCCCTCCCTGACCGCAGTAGCAAATAGTTTTTACAGAGCTGGTTTGCTTGTCCCAGCACCCAACCCTCCTCTTTTCACAGCACGGGCTTGGGACCGGCCACGGCAGAGTTAAAAAATGTTGAAAACATTTCCCAAATTCCTCACCAAAATGGCTAGAAATATAGCGGCAACAAAACAAGATCCAAGGTCCCACTGTAGGAGAAACAGAATAGTCAAGGCTTCACAAATTCTTCAGACACATCCAACTGTGGTGCTGAATGTGATAGTATGCTTGCTGCGGTTATTAGTAGGCTTCTTTGGTTGAGATCCTGAGGAATCCCAATGAGCTTTTCCAAGGCCCTCCCTGACCGCAGTAGCAAATAGTTTTTACAGAGCTGGTTTGCTTGTCCCAGCACCCAACCCTCCTCTTTTCACAGCACGGGCTTGGGACCGGCCACGGCAGAGTTAAAAAATGTTGAAAACATTTCCCAAATTCCTCACCAAAATGGCTAGAAATATAGCGGCAACAAAACAAGATCCAAGGTCCCACTGTAGGAGAAACAGAATAGTCAAGGCTTCACAAATTCTTCAGACACATCCAACTGTGGTGCTGAATGTGATAGTATGCTTGCTGCCGTTATTATTAGGCTTCTTTGGTTGAGATCCTGAGGAATCCCAATGAGCTTTTCCAAGGCCCTCCCTGACCGCAGTAGCAAATAGTTTTTACAGAGCTGGTCTGCTTGTCCCAGCACCCAACCCTCCTCTTTTCACAGCACGGGCTTGGGACCGGCCACGGCAGAGTTAAAAAATGTTGAAAACATTTCCCAAATTCCTCACCAAAATGGCTAGAAAAATAGCGGCAACAAAACAAGATCCAAGGTCCCACTGTAGGAGAAACAGAATAGTCAAGGCTTCACAAATTCTTCAGACACATCCAACTGTGGTGCTGAATGTGAAAGTATGTTTGCTGCGGTTATTAGTAGGCTTCTTTGGTTGAGATCCTGAGGAATCCCAATGAGCTTTTCCAAGGCCCTCCCTGACCGCAGTAGCAAATAGTTTTTACAGAGCTGGTTTGCTTGTCCCAGCACCCAACCCTCCTCTTTTCACAGCACGGGCTTGGGACCGGCCACGGCAGAGTTAAAAAATGTTGAAAACATTTCCCAAATTCCTCACCAAAATGGCTAGAAATATAGCGGCAACAAAACAAGATCCAAGGTCCCACTGTAGGAGAAACAGAATAGTCAAGGCTTCACAAATTCTTCAGACACATCCAAACTGTGGTGCTAAATGTGATAGTATGCTTGCTGCGGTTATTAGTAGGCTTCTTTGGTTGAGATCCTGAGGAATCCCAATGAGCTTTTCCAAGGCCCTCCCTGACCGCAGTAGCAAATAGTTTTTACAGAGCTGGTTTGCTAGTCCCAGCACCCAACCCTCCTCTTTTCACAGCACGGGCTTGGGACCGGCCACGGCAGAGTTAAAAAATGTTGAAAACATTTCCCAAATTCCTCACCAAAATGGCTAGAAATATAGCGGCAACAAAACAAGATCCAAGGTCCCTTTGTAGGAGAAACAGAATAGTCAAGGCTTCACAAATTCTTCAGACACATCCAACTGTGGTGCTGAATGTGATAGTATGCTTGCTGCGGTTATTAGTAGGCTTCTTTGGTTGAGATCCTGAGGAATCCCAATGAGCTTTTCCAAGGCCCTCCCTGACCGCAGTAGCAAATAGTTTTTACAGAGCTGGTTTGCTTGAACCAGCACCCAACCCTCCTCTTTTCACAGCACGGGCTTGGGACCGGCCACGGCAGAGTTAAAAAATGTTGAAAACATTTCCCAAATTCCTCACCAAAATGGCTAGAAATATAGCGGCAACAAAACAAGATCCAAGGTCCCACTGTAGGAGAAACAGAATAGTCAAGGCTTCACAAATTCTTCAGACACATCCAACTGTGGTGCTGAATGTGATAGTATGCTTGCTGCGGTTATTAGTAGGCTTCTTTGGTTGAGATCCTGAGGAATCCCAATGAGCTTTTCCAAGGCCCTCCCTGACCGCAGTAGCAAATAGTTTTTACAGAGCTGGTTTGCTTGTCCCAGCACCCAACCCTCCTCTTTTCACAGCACGGGCTTGGGACCGGCCACGGCAGAGTTAAAAAATGTTGAAAACATTTCCCAAATTCCTCACCAAAATGGCTAGAAATATAGCGGCAACAAAACAAGATCCAAGGTCCCACTGTAGGAGAAACAGAATAGTCAAGGCTTCACAAATTCTTCAGACACATCCAACTGTGGTGCTGAATGTGATAGTATGCTTGCTGCGGTTATTAGTAGGCTTCTTTGGTTGAGATCCTGAGGAATCCCAATGAGCTTTTCCAAGGCCCTCCCTGACCGCAGTAGCAAATAGTTTTTACAGAGCTGGTTTGCTTGTCCCAGCACCCAACCCTCCTCTTTTCACAGCACGGGCTTGGGACCGGCCACGGCAGAGTTAAAAAATGTTGAAAACATTTCCCAAATTCCTCACCAAAATGGCTAGAAATATAGCGGCAACAAAACAAGATCCAAGGTCCCACTGTAGGAGAAACAGAATAGTCAAGGCTTCACAAATTCTTCAGACACATCCAACTGTGGTGCTGAATGTGATAGTATGCTTGCTGCCGTTATTATTAGGCTTCTTTGGTTGAGATCCTGAGGAATCCCAATGAGCTTTTCCAAGGCCCTCCCTGACCGCAGTAGCAAATAGTTTTTACAGAGCTGGTTTGCTTGTCCCAGCACCCAACCCTCCTCTTTTCACAGCACGGGCTTGGGACCGGCCACGGCAGAGTTAAAAAATGTTGAAAACATTTCCCAAATTCCTCACCAAAATGGCTAGAAAAATAGCGGCAACAAAACAAGATCCAAGGTCCCACTGTAGGAGAAACAGAATAGTCAAGGCTTCACAAATTCTTCAGACACATCCAACTGTGGTGCTGAATGTGAAAGTATGCTTGCTGCGGTTATTAGTAGGCTTCTTTGGTTGAGATCCTGAGGAATCCCAATGAGCTTTTCCAAGGCCCTCCCTGACCGCAGTAGCAAATAGTTTTTACAGAGCTGGTTTGCTTGTCCCAGCACCCAACCCTCCTCTTTTCACAGCACGGGCTTGGGACCGGCCACGGCAGAGTTAAAAAATGTTGAAAACATTTCCCAAATTCCTCACCAAAATGGCTAGAAATATAGCGGCAACAAAACAAGATCCAAGGTCCCACTGTAGGAGAAACAGAATAGTCAAGGCTTCACAAATTCTTCAGACACATCCAACTGTGGTGCTGAATGTGATAGTATGCTTGCTGCGGTTATTAGTAGGCTTCTTTGGTTGAGATCCTGAGGAATCCCAATGAGCTTTTCCAAGGCCCTCCCTGACCGCAGTAGCAAATAGTTTTTACAGAGCTGGTTTGCTTGTCCCAGCACCCAACCCTCCTCTTTTCACAGCACGGGCTTGGGACCGGCCACGGCAGAGTTAAAAAATGTTGAAAACATTTCCCAAATTCCTCACCAAAATGGCTAGAAATATAGCGGCAACAAAACAAGATCCAAGGTCCCACTGTAGGAGAAACAGAATAGTCAAGGCTTCACAAATTCTTCAGACACATCCAACTGTGGTGCTGAATGTGATAGTATGCTTGCTGCCGTTATTATTAGGCTTCTTTGGTTGAGATCCTGAGGAATCCCAATGAGCTTTTCCAAGGCCCTCCCTGACCGCAGTAGCAAATAGTTTTTACAGAGCTGGTCTGCTTGTCCCAGCACCCAACCCTCCTCTTTTCACAGCACGGGCTTGGGACCGGCCACGGCAGAGTTAAAAAATGTTGAAAACATTTCCCAAATTCCTCACCAAAATGGCTAGAAAAATAGCGGCAACAAAACAAGATCCAAGGTCCCACTGTAGGAGAAACAGAATAGTCAAGGCTTCACAAATTCTTCAGACACATCCAACTGTGGTGCTGAATGTGAAAGTATGTTTGCTGCGGTTATTAGTAGGCTTCTTTGGTTGAGATCCTGAGGAATCCCAATGAGCTTTTCCAAGGCCCTCCCTGACCGCAGTAGCAAATAGTTTTTACAGAGCTGGTTTGCTTGTCCCAGCACCCAACCCTCCTCTTTTCACAGCACGGGCTTGGGACCGGCCACGGCAGAGTTAAAAAATGTTGAAAACATTTCCCAAATTCCTCACCAAAATGGCTAGAAATATAGCGGCAACAAAACAAGATCCAAGGTCCCACTGTAGGAGAAACAGAATAGTCAAGGCTTCACAAATTCTTCAGACACATCCAAACTGTGGTGCTAAATGTGATAGTATGCTTGCTGCGGTTATTAGTAGGCTTCTTTGGTTGAGATCCTGAGGAATCCCAATGAGCTTTTCCAAGGCCCTCCCTGACCGCAGTAGCAAATAGTTTTTACAGAGCTGGTTTGCTAGTCCCAGCACCCAACCCTCCTCTTTTCACAGCACGGGCTTGGGACCGGCCACGGCAGAGTTAAAAAATGTTGAAAACATTTCCCAAATTCCTCACCAAAATGGCTAGAAATATAGCGGCAACAAAACAAGATCCAAGGTCCCTTTGTAGGAGAAACAGAATAGTCAAGGCTTCACAAATTCTTCAGACACATCCAACTGTGGTGCTGAATGTGATAGTATGCTTGCTGCGGTTATTAGTAGGCTTCTTTGGTTGAGATCCTGAGGAATCCCAATGAGCTTTTCCAAGGCCCTCCCTGACCGCAGTAGCAAATAGTTTTTACAGAGCTGGTTTGCTTGAACCAGCACCCAACCCTCCTCTTTTCACAGCACGGGCTTGGGACCGGCCACGGCAGAGTTAAAAAATGTTGAAAACATTTCCCAAATTCCTCACCAAAATGGCTAGAAATATAGCGGCAACAAAACAAGATCCAAGGTCCCACTGTAGGAGAAACAGAATAGTCAAGGCTTCACAAATTCTTCAGACACATCCAACTGTGGTGCTGAATGTGATAGTATGCTTGCTGCGGTTATTAGTAGGCTTCTTTGGTTGAGATCCTGAGGAATCCCAATGAGCTTTTCCAAGGCCCTCCCTGACCGCAGTAGCAAATAGTTTTTACAGAGCTGGTTTGCTTGTCCCAGCACCCAACCCTCCTCTTTTCACAGCACGGGCTTGGGACCGGCCACGGCAGAGTTAAAAAATGTTGAAAACATTTCCCAAATTCCTCACCAAAATGGCTAGAAATATAGCGGCAACAAAACAAGATCCAAGGTCCCACTGTAGGAGAAACAGAATAGTCAAGGCTTCACAAATTCTTCAGACACATCCAACTGTGGTGCTGAATGTGATAGTATGCTTGCTGCCGTTATTATTAGGCTTCTTTGGTTGAGATCCTGAGGAATCCCAATGAGCTTTTCCAAGGCCCTCCCTGACCGCAGTAGCAAATAGTTTTTACAGAGCTGGTTTGCTTGTCCCAGCACCCAACCCTCCTCTTTTCACAGCACGGGCTTGGGACCGGCCACGGCAGAGTTAAAAAATGTTGAAAACATTTCCCAAATTCCTCACCAAAATGGCTAGAAAAATAGCGGCAACAAAACAAGATCCAAGGTCCCACTGTAGGAGAAACAGAATAGTCAAGGCTTCACAAATTCTTCAGACACATCCAACTGTGGTGCTGAATGTGAAAGTATGCTTGCTGCGGTTATTAGTAGGCTTCTTTGGTTGAGATCCTGAGGAATCCCAATGAGCTTTTCCAAGGCCCTCCCTGACCGCAGTAGCAAATAGTTTTTACAGAGCTGGTTTGCTTGTCCCAGCACCCAACCCTCCTCTTTTCACAGCACGGGCTTGGGACCGGCCACGGCAGAGTTAAAAAATGTTGAAAACATTTCCCAAATTCCTCACCAAAATGGCTAGAAATATAGCGGCAACAAAACAAGATCCAAGGTCCCACTGTAGGAGAAACAGAATAGTCAAGGCTTCACAAATTCTTCAGACACATCCAACTGTGGTGCTGAATGTGATAGTATGCTTGCTGCGGTTATTAGTAGGCTTCTTTGGTTGAGATCCTGAGGAATCCCAATGAGCTTTTCCAAGGCCCTCCCTGACCGCAGTAGCAAATAGTTTTTACAGAGCTGGTTTGCTTGTCCCAGCACCCAACCCTCCTCTTTTCACAGCACGGGCTTGGGACCGGCCACGGCAGAGTTAAAAAATGTTGAAAACATTTCCCAAATTCCTCACCAAAATGGCTAGAAATATAGCGGCAACAAAACAAGATCCAAGGTCCCACTGTAGGAGAAACAGAATAGTCAAGGCTTCACAAATTCTTCAGACACATCCAACTGTGGTGCTGAATGTGATAGTATGCTTGCTGCCGTTATTATTAGGCTTCTTTGGTTGAGATCCTGAGGAATCCCAATGAGCTTTTCCAAGGCCCTCCCTGACCGCAGTAGCAAATAGTTTTTACAGAGCTGGTCTGCTTGTCCCAGCACCCAACCCTCCTCTTTTCACAGCACGGGCTTGGGACCGGCCACGGCAGAGTTAAAAAATGTTGAAAACATTTCCCAAATTCCTCACCAAAATGGCTAGAAAAATAGCGGCAACAAAACAAGATCCAAGGTCCCACTGTAGGAGAAACAGAATAGTCAAGGCTTCACAAATTCTTCAGACACATCCAACTGTGGTGCTGAATGTGAAAGTATGTTTGCTGCGGTTATTAGTAGGCTTCTTTGGTTGAGATCCTGAGGAATCCCAATGAGCTTTTCCAAGGCCCTCCCTGACCGCAGTAGCAAATAGTTTTTACAGAGCTGGTTTGCTTGTCCCAGCACCCAACCCTCCTCTTTTCACAGCACGGGCTTGGGACCGGCCACGGCAGAGTTAAAAAATGTTGAAAACATTTCCCAAATTCCTCACCAAAATGGCTAGAAATATAGCGGCAACAAAACAAGATCCAAGGTCCCACTGTAGGAGAAACAGAATAGTCAAGGCTTCACAAATTCTTCAGACACATCCAAACTGTGGTGCTAAATGTGATAGTATGCTTGCTGCGGTTATTAGTAGGCTTCTTTGGTTGAGATCCTGAGGAATCCCAATGAGCTTTTCCAAGGCCCTCCCTGACCGCAGTAGCAAATAGTTTTTACAGAGCTGGTTTGCTAGTCCCAGCACCCAACCCTCCTCTTTTCACAGCACGGGCTTGGGACCGGCCACGGCAGAGTTAAAAAATGTTGAAAACATTTCCCAAATTCCTCACCAAAATGGCTAGAAAAATAGCGGCAACAAAACAAGATCCAAGGTCCCACTGTAGGAGAAACAGAATAGTCAAGGCTTCACAAATTCTTCAGACACATCCAACTGTGGTGCTGAATGTGAAAGTATGTTTGCTGCGGTTATTAGTAGGCTTCTTTGGTTGAGATCCTGAGGAATCCCAATGAGCTTTTCCAAGGCCCTCCCTGACCGCAGTAGCAAATAGTTTTTACAGAGCTGGTTTGCTTGTCCCAGCACCCAACCCTCCTCTTTTCACAGCACGGGCTTGGGACCGGCCACGGCAGAGTTAAAAAATGTTGAAAACATTTCCCAAATTCCTCACCAAAATGGCTAGAAATATAGCGGCAACAAAACAAGATCCAAGGTCCCACTGTAGGAGAAACAGAATAGTCAAGGCTTCACAAATTCTTCAGACACATCCAAACTGTGGTGCTAAATGTGATAGTATGCTTGCTGCGGTTATTAGTAGGCTTCTTTGGTTGAGATCCTGAGGAATCCCAATGAGCTTTTCCAAGGCCCTCCCTGACCGCAGTAGCAAATAGTTTTTACAGAGCTGGTTTGCTAGTCCCAGCACCCAACCCTCCTCTTTTCACAGCACGGGCTTGGGACCGGCCACGGCAGAGTTAAAAAATGTTGAAAACATTTCCCAAATTCCTCACCAAAATGGCTAGAAATATAGCGGCAACAAAACAAGATCCAAGGTCCCTTTGTAGGAGAAACAGAATAGTCAAGGCTTCACAAATTCTTCAGACACATCCAACTGTGGTGCTGAATGTGATAGTATGCTTGCTGCGGTTATTAGTAGGCTTCTTTGGTTGAGATCCTGAGGAATCCCAATGAGCTTTTCCAAGGCCCTCCCTGACCGCAGTAGCAAATAGTTTTTACAGAGCTGGTTTGCTTGAACCAGCACCCAACCCTCCTCTTTTCACAGCACGGGCTTGGGACCGGCCACGGCAGAGTTAAAAAATGTTGAAAACATTTCCCAAATTCCTCACCAAAATGGCTAGAAATATAGCGGCAACAAAACAAGATCCAAGGTCCCACTGTAGGAGAAACAGAATAGTCAAGGCTTCACAAATTCTTCAGACACATCCAACTGTGGTGCTGAATGTGATAGTATGCTTGCTGCGGTTATTAGTAGGCTTCTTTGGTTGAGATCCTGAGGAATCCCAATGAGCTTTTCCAAGGCCCTCCCTGACCGCAGTAGCAAATAGTTTTTACAGAGCTGGTTTGCTTGTCCCAGCACCCAACCCTCCTCTTTTCACAGCACGGGCTTGGGACCGGCCACGGCAGAGTTAAAAAATGTTGAAAACATTTCCCAAATTCCTCACCAAAATGGCTAGAAATATAGCGGCAACAAAACAAGATCCAAGGTCCCACTGTAGGAGAAACAGAATAGTCAAGGCTTCACAAATTCTTCAGACACATCCAACTGTGGTGCTGAATGTGATAGTATGCTTGCTGCCGTTATTATTAGGCTTCTTTGGTTGAGATCCTGAGGAATCCCAATGAGCTTTTCCAAGGCCCTCCCTGACCGCAGTAGCAAATAGTTTTTACAGAGCTGGTTTGCTTGTCCCAGCACCCAACCCTCCTCTTTTCACAGCACGGGCTTGGGACCGGCCACGGCAGAGTTAAAAAATGTTGAAAACATTTCCCAAATTCCTCACCAAAATGGCTAGAAAAATAGCGGCAACAAAACAAGATCCAAGGTCCCACTGTAGGAGAAACAGAATAGTCAAGGCTTCACAAATTCTTCAGACACATCCAACTGTGGTGCTGAATGTGAAAGTATGCTTGCTGCGGTTATTAGTAGGCTTCTTTGGTTGAGATCCTGAGGAATCCCAATGAGCTTTTCCAAGGCCCTCCCTGACCGCAGTAGCAAATAGTTTTTACAGAGCTGGTTTGCTTGTCCCAGCACCCAACCCTCCTCTTTTCACAGCACGGGCTTGGGACCGGCCACGGCAGAGTTAAAAAATGTTGAAAACATTTCCCAAATTCCTCACCAAAATGGCTAGAAATATAGCGGCAACAAAACAAGATCCAAGGTCCCACTGTAGGAGAAACAGAATAGTCAAGGCTTCACAAATTCTTCAGACACATCCAACTGTGGTGCTGAATGTGATAGTATGCTTGCTGCGGTTATTAGTAGGCTTCTTTGGTTGAGATCCTGAGGAATCCCAATGAGCTTTTCCAAGGCCCTCCCTGACCGCAGTAGCAAATAGTTTTTACAGAGCTGGTTTGCTTGTCCCAGCACCCAACCCTCCTCTTTTCACAGCACGGGCTTGGGACCGGCCACGGCAGAGTTAAAAAATGTTGAAAACATTTCCCAAATTCCTCACCAAAATGGCTAGAAATATAGCGGCAACAAAACAAGATCCAAGGTCCCACTGTAGGAGAAACAGAATAGTCAAGGCTTCACAAATTCTTCAGACACATCCAACTGTGGTGCTGAATGTGATAGTATGCTTGCTGCCGTTATTATTAGGCTTCTTTGGTTGAGATCCTGAGGAATCCCAATGAGCTTTTCCAAGGCCCTCCCTGACCGCAGTAGCAAATAGTTTTTACAGAGCTGGTCTGCTTGTCCCAGCACCCAACCCTCCTCTTTTCACAGCACGGGCTTGGGACCGGCCACGGCAGAGTTAAAAAATGTTGAAAACATTTCCCAAATTCCTCACCAAAATGGCTAGAAAAATAGCGGCAACAAAACAAGATCCAAGGTCCCACTGTAGGAGAAACAGAATAGTCAAGGCTTCACAAATTCTTCAGACACATCCAACTGTGGTGCTGAATGTGAAAGTATGTTTGCTGCGGTTATTAGTAGGCTTCTTTGGTTGAGATCCTGAGGAATCCCAATGAGCTTTTCCAAGGCCCTCCCTGACCGCAGTAGCAAATAGTTTTTACAGAGCTGGTTTGCTTGTCCCAGCACCCAACCCTCCTCTTTTCACAGCACGGGCTTGGGACCGGCCACGGCAGAGTTAAAAAATGTTGAAAACATTTCCCAAATTCCTCACCAAAATGGCTAGAAATATAGCGGCAACAAAACAAGATCCAAGGTCCCACTGTAGGAGAAACAGAATAGTCAAGGCTTCACAAATTCTTCAGACACATCCAAACTGTGGTGCTAAATGTGATAGTATGCTTGCTGCGGTTATTAGTAGGCTTCTTTGGTTGAGATCCTGAGGAATCCCAATGAGCTTTTCCAAGGCCCTCCCTGACCGCAGTAGCAAATAGTTTTTACAGAGCTGGTTTGCTAGTCCCAGCACCCAACCCTCCTCTTTTCACAGCACGGGCTTGGGACCGGCCACGGCAGAGTTAAAAAATGTTGAAAACATTTCCCAAATTCCTCACCAAAATGGCTAGAAATATAGCGGCAACAAAACAAGATCCAAGGTCCCTTTGCAGGAGAAACAGAATAGTCAAGGCTTCACAAATTCTTCAGACACATCCAACTGTGGTGCTGAATGTGATAGTATGCTTGCTGCCGTTATTATTAGGCTTCTTTGGTTGAGATCCTGAGGAATCCCAATGAGCTTTTCCAAGGCCCTCCCTGACCGCAGTAGCAAATAGTTTTTACAGAGCTGGTCTGCTTGTCCCAGCACCCAACCCTCCTCTTTTCACAGCATGGGCTTGGGACCGGCCACGGCAGAGTTAAAAAATGTTGAAAACATTTCCCAAATTCCTCACCAAAATGGCTAGAAAAATAGCGGCAACAAAACAAGATCCAAGGTCCCACTGTAGGAGAAACAGAATAGTCAAGGCTTCACAAATTCTTCAGACACATCCAACTGTGGTGCTGAATGTGAAAGTATGTTTGCTGCGGTTATTAGTAGGCTTCTTTGGTTGAGATCCTGAGGAATCCCAATGAGCTTTTCCAAGGCCCTCCCTGACCGCAGTAGCAAATAGTTTTTACAGAGCTGGTTTGCTTGTCCCAGCACCCAACCCTCCTCTTTTCACAGCACGGGCTTGGGACCGGCCACGGCAGAGTTAAAAAATGTTGAAAACATTTCCCAAATTCCTCACCAAAATGGCTAGAAATATAGCGGCAACAAAACAAGATCCAAGGTCCCACTGTAGGAGAAACAGAATAGTCAAGGCTTCACAAATTCTTCAGACACATCCAAACTGTGGTGCTAAATGTGATAGTATGCTTGCTGCGGTTATTAGTAGGCTTCTTTGGTTGAGATCCTGAGGAATCCCAATGAGCTTTTCCAAGGCCCTCCCTGACCGCAGTAGCAAATAGTTTTTACAGAGCTGGTTTGCTAGTCCCAGCACCCAACCCTCCTCTTTTCACAGCACGGGCTTGGGACCGGCCACGGCAGAGTTAAAAAATGTTGAAAACATTTCCCAAATTCCTCACCAAAATGGCTAGAAATATAGCAGCAACAAAACAAGATCCAAGGTCCCTTTGCAGGAGAAACAGAATAGTCAAGGCTTCACAAATTCTTCAGACACATCCAACTGTGGTGCTGAATGTGATAGTATGCTTGCTGCGGTTATTAGTAGGCTTCTTTGGTTGAGATCCTGAGTAATCCCAATGAGCTTTTCCAAGGCCCTCCCTGACCGCAGTAGCAAATAGTTTTTACAGAGCTGGTTTGCTTGAACCAGCACCCAACCCTCCTCTTTTCACAGCACGGGCTTGGGACCGGCCACGGCAGAGTTAAAAAATGTTGAAAACATTTCCCAAATTCCTCACCAAAATGGCTAGAAAAATAGCGGCAACAAAACAAGATCCAAGGTCCCACTGTAGGAGAAACAGAATAGTCAAGGCTTCACAAATTCTTCAGACACATCCAACTGTGGTGCTGAATGTGAAAGTATGTTTGCTGCGGTTATTAGTAGGCTTCTTTGGTTGAGATCCTGAGGAATCCCAATGAGCTTTTCCAAGGCCCTCCCTGACCGCAGTAGCAAATAGTTTTTACAGAGCTGGTTTGCTTGTCCCAGCACCCAACCCTCCTCTTTTCACAGCACGGGCTTGGGACCGGCCACGGCAGAGTTAAAAAATGTTGAAAACATTTCCCAAATTCCTCACCAAAATGGCTAGAAATATAGCGGCAACAAAACAAGATCCAAGGTCCCACTGTAGGAGAAACAGAATAGTCAAGGCTTCACAAATTCTTCAGACACATCCAAACTGTGGTGCTAAATGTGATAGTATGCTTGCTGCGGTTATTAGTAGGCTTCTTTGGTTGAGATCCTGAGGAATCCCAATGAGCTTTTCCAAGGCCCTCCCTGACCGCAGTAGCAAATAGTTTTTACAGAGCTGGTTTGCTAGTCCCAGCACCCAACCCTCCTCTTTTCACAGCACGGGCTTGGGACCGGCCACGGCAGAGTTAAAAAATGTTGAAAACATTTCCCAAATTCCTCACCAAAATGGCTAGAAATATAGCGGCAACAAAACAAGATCCAAGGTCCCTTTGTAGGAGAAACAGAATAGTCAAGGCTTCACAAATTCTTCAGACACATCCAACTGTGGTGCTGAATGTGATAGTATGCTTGCTGCGGTTATTAGTAGGCTTCTTTGGTTGAGATCCTGAGGAATCCCAATGAGCTTTTCCAAGGCCCTCCCTGACCGCAGTAGCAAATAGTTTTTACAGAGCTGGTTTGCTTGAACCAGCACCCAACCCTCCTCTTTTCACAGCACGGGCTTGGGACCGGCCACGGCAGAGTTAAAAAATGTTGAAAACATTTCCCAAATTCCTCACCAAAATGGCTAGAAATATAGCGGCAACAAAACAAGATCCAAGGTCCCACTGTAGGAGAAACAGAATAGTCAAGGCTTCACAAATTCTTCAGACACATCCAACTGTGGTGCTGAATGTGATATTATGCTTGCTGCGGTTATTAGTAGGCTTCTTTGGTTGAGATCCTGAGGAATCCCAATGAGCTTTTCCAAGGCCCTCCCTGACCGCAGTAGCAAATAGTTTTTACAGAGCTGGTTTGCTTGAACCAGCACCCAACCCTCCTCTTTTCACAGCACGGGCTTGGGACCGGCCACGGCAGAGTTAAAAAATGTTGAAAACATTTCCCAAATTCCTCACCAAAATAGCTAGAAATATAGCGGCAACAAAACAAGATCCAAGGTCCCACTGTAGGAGAAACAGAATAGTCAAGGCTTCACAAATTCTTCAGACACATCCAACTGTGGTGCTGAATGTGATGGTATGCTTTGTGCGGTTATTAGTAGGCTTCTTTGGTTGAGATCCTGAGGAATCCCAATGAGCTTTTTCAAGGCCCTCCATGACCACAGTAGCAAATAGTTTTTACAGAGCTGGTTTACTTGCCCCAGCACCCAACCCTCCTCTTTTTACAGCACGGGCTTGGGACCGGCCACGGCAGAGTTAAAAAATGTTGAAAACATTTCCCAAATTCCTCACCAAAATGGCTAGAAATATAGCGGCAACAAATCAAGATCCAAGGTCCCACTGTAGGAGAAACAGAATAGTCAAGGCTTCACAAATTCTTCAGACACATCCAACTGTGGTGCTGAATGTGATAGTATGCTTGCTGCGGTTATTAGTAGGCTTCTTTGGTTGAGATCCTGAGGAATCCCAATGAGCTTTTCCAAGGCCCTCCCTGACCACAGTAGCAAATAGTTTTTACAGAGCTGGTTTGCTTGTCCCAGCACCCAACCCTCCTCTTTTCACAGCACGGGCTTGGGACCGGCCACGGCAGAGTTAAAAAATGTTGAAAACATTTCCCAAATTCCTCACCAAAATGGCTAGAAATATAGCGGCAACAAAACAAGATCCAAGGTCCCACTGTAGGAGAAACAGAATAGTCAAGGCTTCACAAATTCTTCAGACACATCCAACTGTGGTGCTGAATGTGATAGTATGCTTGCTGCGGTTATTAGTAGGCTTCTTTGGTTGAGATCCTGAGGAATCTTAATGAGCTTTTCCAAGGCCCTCCCTGACCGCAGTAGCAAATAGTTTTTACAGAGCTGGTTTGCTTGTCCCAGCACCCAACCCTCCTCTTTTCACAGCACGGGCTTGGGACCGGCCACGGCAGAGTTAAAAAATGTTGAAAACATTTCCCAAATTCCTCACCAAAATGGCTAAAAATATAGCGGCAACAAAACATGATCCAAGGTCCCACTGTAGGAGAAACAGAATAGTCAAGGCTTCACAAATTCTTCAGACACATCCAAACTGTGGTGCTGAATGTGATAGTATGCTTGCTGCGGTTATTAGTAGGCTTCTTTGGTTGAGATCCTGAGGAATCCCAATGAGCTTTTCCAAGGCCCTCCCTGACCGCAGTAGCAAATAGTTTTTACAGAGCTGGTTTGCTAGTCCCAGCACCCAACCCTCCTCTTTTCACAGCACGGGCATGGGACCGGCCACGGCAGAGTTAAAAAATGTTGAAAACATTTCCCAAATTCCTCACCAAAATGGCTAGAAATATAGCGGCAACAAAACAAGATCCAAGGTCCCTCTGTAGGAGAAACAGAATAGTCAAGGCTTCACAAATTCTTCAGACACATCCAACTGTGGTGCTGAATGTGATAGTATGCTTGCTGCGGTTATTAGTAGGCTTCTTTGGTTGAGATCCTGAGGAATCCCAATGAGCTTTTCCAAGGCCCTCCCTGACCGCAGTAGCAAATAGTTTTTACAGAGCTGGTTTGCTTGAACCAGCACCCAACCCTCCTCTTTTCACAGCACGGGCTTGGGACCGGCCACGGCAGAGTTAAAAAATGTTGAAAACATTTCCCAAATTCCTCACCAAAATGGCTAGAAATATAGCGGCAACAAAACAAGATCCAAGGTCCCACTGTAGGAGAAACAGAATAGTCAAGGCTTCACAAATTCTTCAGACACATCCAACTGTGGTGCTGAATGTGATATTATGCTTGCTGCGGTTATTAGTAGGCTTCTTTGGTTGAGATCCTGAGGAATCCCAATGAGCTTTTCCAAGGCCCTCCCTGACCGCAGTAGCAAATAGTTTTTACAGAGCTGGTTTGCTTGAACCAGCACCCAACCCTCCTCTTTTCACAGCACGGGCTTGGGACCGGCCACGGCAGAGTTAAAAAATGTTGAAAACATTTCCCAAATTCCTCACCAAAATAGCTAGAAATATAGCGGCAACAAAACAAGATCCAAGGTCCCACTGTAGGAGAAACAGAATAGTCAAGGCTTCACAAATTCTTCAGACACATCCAACTGTGGTGCTGAATGTGAAAGTATGTTTGCTGCGGTTATTAGTAGGCTTCTTTGGTTGAGATCCTGAGGAATCCCAATGAGCTTTTCCAAGGCCCTCCCTGACCGCAGTAGCAAATAGTTTTTACAGAGCTGGTTTGCTTGTCCCAGCACCCAACCCTCCTCTTTTCACAGCACGGGCTTGGGACCGGCCACGGCAGAGTTAAAAAATGTTGAAAACATTTCCCAAATTCCTCACCAAAATGGCTAGAAATATAGCGGCAACAAAACAAGATCCAAGGTCCCACTGTAGGAGAAACAGAATAGTCAAGGCTTCACAAATTCTTCAGACACATCCAAACTGTGGTGCTAAATGTGATAGTATGCTTGCTGCGGTTATTAGTAGGCTTCTTTGGTTGAGATCCTGAGGAATCCCAATGAGCTTTTCCAAGGCCCTCCCTGACCGCAGTAGCAAATAGTTTTTACAGAGCTGGTTTGCTAGTCCCAGCACCCAACCCTCCTCTTTTCACAGCACGGGCTTGGGACCGGCCACGGCAGAGTTAAAAAATGTTGAAAACATTTCCCAAATTCCTCACCAAAATGGCTAGAAATATAGCGGCAACAAAACAAGATCCAAGGTCCCTTTGTAGGAGAAACAGAATAGTCAAGGCTTCACAAATTCTTCAGACACATCCAACTGTGGTGCTGAATGTGATAGTATGCTTGTTGCGGTTATTAGTAGGCTTCTTTGGTTGAGATCCTGAGGAATCCCAATGAGCTTTTCCAAGGCCCTCCCTGACCGCAGTAGCAAATAGTTTTTACAGAGCTGGTTTGCTTGAACCAGCACCCAACCCTCCTCTTTTCACAGCACGGGCTTGGGACCGGCCACGGCAGAGTTAAAAAATGTTGAAAACATTTCCCAAATTCCTCACCAAAATGGCTAGAAATATAGCGGCAACAAAACAAGATCCAAGGTCCCACTGTAGGAGAAACAGAATAGTCAAGGCTTCACAAATTCTTCAGACACATCCAACTGTGGTGCTGAATGTGATATTATGCTTGCTGCGGTTATTAGTGGGCTTCTTTGGTTGAGATCCTGAGGAATCCCAATGAGCTTTTCCAAGGCCCTCCCTGACCGCAGTAGCAAATAGTTTTTACAGAGCTGGTTTGCTTGAACCAGCACCCAACCCTCCTCTTTTCACAGCACGGGCTTGGGACCGGCCACGGCAGAGTTAAAAAATGTTGAAAACATTTCCCAAATTCCTCACCAAAATAGCTAGAAATATAGCGGCAACAAAACAAGATCCAAGGTCCCACTGTAGGAGAAACAGAATAGTCAAGGCTTCACAAATTCTTCAGACACATCCAACTGTGGTGCTGAATGTGATGGTATGCTTTGTGCGGTTATTAGTAGGCTTCTTTGGTTGAGATCCTGAGGAATCCCAATGAGCTTTTCCAAGGCCCTCCATGACCACAGTAGCAAATAGTTTTTACAGAGCTGGTTTACTTGCCCCAGCACCCAACCCTCCTCTTTTTACAGCACGGGCTTGGGACCGGCCACGGCAGAGTTAAAAAATGTTGAAAACATTTCCCAAATTCCTCACCAAAATGGCTAGAAATATAGCGGCAACAAATCAAGATCCAAGGTCCCACTGTAGGAGAAACAGAATAGTCAAGGCTTCACAAATTCTTCAGACACATCCAACTGTGGTGCTGAATGTGATAGTATGCTTGCTGCGGTTATTAGTAGGCTTCTTTGGTTGAGATCCTGAGGAATCCCAATGAGCTTTTCCAAGGCCCTCCCTGACCACAGTAGCAAATAGTTTTTACAGAGCTGGTTTGCTTGTCCCAGCACCCAACCCTCCTCTTTTCACAGCACGGGCTTGGGACCGGCCATGGCAGAGTTAAAAAATGTTGAAAACATTTCCCAAATTCCTCACCAAAATGGCTAGAAATATAGCGGCAACAAAACAAGATCCAAGGTCCCACTGTAGGAGAAACAGAATAGTCAAGGCTTCACAAATTCTTCAGACACATCCAACTGTGGTGCTGAATGTGATAGTATGCTTGCTGCGGTTATTAGTAGGCTTCTTTGGTTGAGATCCTGAGGAATCTTAATGAGCTTTTCCAAGGCCCTCCCTGACCGCAGTAGCAAATAGTTTTTACAGAGCTGGTTTGCTTGTCCCAGCACCCAACCCTCCTCTTTTCACAGCACGGGCTTGGGACCGGCCACGGCAGAGTTAAAAAATGTTGAAAACATTTCCCAAATTCCTCACCAAAATGGCTAAAAATATAGCGGCAACAAAACATGATCCAAGGTCCCACTGTAGGAGAAACAGAATAGTCAAGGCTTCACAAATTCTTCAGACACATCCAAACTGTGGTGCTGAATGTGATAGTATGCTTGCTGCGGTTATTAGTAGGCTTCTTTGGTTGAGATCCTGAGGAATCCCAATGAGCTTTTCCAAGGCCCTCCCTGACCGCAGTAGCAAATAGTTTTTACAGAGCTGGTTTGCTAGTCCCAGCACCCAACCCTCCTCTTTTCACAGCACGGGCATGGGACCGGCCACGGCAGAGTTAAAAAATGTTGAAAACATTTCCCAAATTCCTCACCAAAATGGCTAGAAATATAGCGGCAACAAAACAAGATCCAAGGTCCCTCTGTAGGAGAAACAGAATAGTCAAGGCTTCACAAATTCTTCAGACACATCCAACTGTGGTGCTGAATGTGATAGTATGCTTGCTGCGGTTATTAGTAGGCTTCTTTGGTTGAGATCCTGAGGAATCCCAATGAGCTTTTCCAAGGCCCTCCCTGACCGCAGTAGCAAATAGTTTTTACAGAGCTGGTTTGCTTGAACCAGCACCCAACCCTCCTCTTTTCACAGCACGGGCTTGGGACCGGCCACGGCAGAGTTAAAAAATGTTGAAAACATTTCCCAAATTCCTCACCAAAATGGCTAGAAATATAGCGGCAACAAAACAAGATCCAAGGTCCCACTGTAGGAGAAACAGAATAGTCAAGGCTTCACAAATTCTTCAGACACATCCAACTGTGGTGCTGAATGTGATATTATGCTTGCTGCGGTTATTAGTAGGCTTCTTTGGTTGAGATCCTGAGGAATCCCAATGAGCTTTTCCAAGGCCCTCCCTGACCGCAGTAGCAAATAGTTTTTACAGAGCTGGTTTGCTTGTCCCAGCACCCAACCCTCCTCTTTTCACAGCACGGGCTTGGGACCGGCCACGGCAGAGTTAAAAAATGTTGAAAACATTTCCCAAATTCCTCACCAAAATGGCTAGAAATATAGCGGCAACAAAACAAGATCCAAGGTCCCACTGTAGGAGAAACAGAATAGTCAAGGCTTCACAAATTCTTCAGACACATCCAACTGTGGTGCTGAATGTGATAGTATGCTTGCTGCGGTTATTAGTAGGCTTCTTTGGTTGAGATCCTGAGGAATCCCAATGAGCTTTTCCAAGGCCCTCCCTGACCGCAGTAGCAAATAGTTTTTACAGAGCTGGTTTGCTTGTCCCAGCACCCAACCCTCCTCTTTTCACAGCATGGGCTTGGGACCGGCCACGGCAGAGTTAAAAAATGTTGAAAACATTTCCCAAATTCCTCACCAAAATGGCTAGAAATATAGCGGCAACAAAACAAGATCCAAGGTCCCACTGTAGGAGAAACAGAATAGTAAAGGCTTCTAAAATTCTTCAGACACATCCAAACTGTGGTGCTAAATGTGATAGTATGCTTGCTGCGGTTATTAGTAGGCTTCTTTGGTTGAGATCCTGAGGAATCCCAATGAGCTTTTCCAAGGCCCTCCCTGACCGCAGTAGCAAATAGTTTTTACAGAGCTGGTTTGCTTGTCCCAGCACCCAACCCTCCTCTTTTCACAGCACGGGCTTGGGACCGGCCACGGCAGAGTTAAAAAATGTTGAAAACATTTCCCAAATTCCTCACCAAAATGGCTAGAAATATAGCGGCAACAAAACAAGATCCAAGGTCCCACTGTAGGAGAAACAGAATAGTCAAGGCTTCACAAATTCTTCAGACACATCCAACTGTGGTGCTGAATGTGATGGTATGCTTTGTGCGGTTATTAGTAGGCTTCTTTGGTTGAGATCCTGAGGAATCCCAATGAGCTTTTCCAAGGCCCTCCCTGACCGCAGTAGCAAATAGTTTTTACAGAGCTGGTTTGCTTGTCCCAGCACCCAACCCTCCTCTTTTCACAGCACGGGCTTGGGACCGGCCACGGCAGAGTTAAAAAATGTTGAAAACATTTCCCAAATTCCTCACCAAAATGGCTAGAAATATAGCGGCAACAAAACAAGATCCAAGGTCCCACTGTAGGAGAAACAGAATAGTCAAGGCTTCACAAATTCTTCAGACACATCCAAACTGTGGTGCTGAATGTGAAAGTATGCTTGCTGCGGTTATTAGTAGGCTTCTTTGGTTGAGATCCTGAGGAATCCCAATGAGCTTTTCCAAGGCCCTCCCTGACCGCAGTAGCAAATAGTTTTTACAGAGCTGGTTTGCTAGTCCCAGCACCCAACCCACCTCTTTTCACAGCACGGGCTTGGGACCGGCCACGGCAGAGTTAAAAAATGTTGAAAACATTTCCCAAATTCCTCACCAAAATGGCTAGAAATATAGCGGCAACAAAACAAGATCCAAGGTCCCACTGTAGGAGAAACAGAATAGTCAAGGCTTCACAAATTCTTCAGACACATCCAACTGTGGTGCTGAATGTGATAGTATGCTTGCTGCGGTTATTAGTAGGCTTCTTTGGTTGAGATCCTGAGGAATCCCAATGAGCTTTTCCAAGGCCCTTCCTGACCGCAGTAGCAAATAGTTTTTACAGAGCTGGTTTGCTTGTCCCAGCACCCAACCCTCCTCTTTTCACAGCACGGGCTTGGGACCGGCCACGGCAGAGTTAAAAAATGTTGAAAACATTTCCCAAATTCCTCACCAAAATGGCTAGAAATATAGCGGCAACAAAACAAGATCCAAGGTCCCACTGTAGGAGAAACAGAATAGTAAAGGCTTCCAAAATTCTTCAGACACATCCAAACTGTGGTGCTAAATGTGATAGTATGCTTGCTGCGGTTATTAGTAGGCTTCTTTGGTTGAGATCCTGAGGAATCCCAATGAGCTTTTCCAAGGCCCTCCCTGACCACAGTAGCAAATAGTTTTTACAGAGCTGGTTTGCTTGTCCCAGCACCCAACCCTCCTCTTTTCACAGCACGGGCTTGGGACCGGCCACGGCAGAGTTAAAAAATGTTGAAAACATTTCCCAAATTCCTCACCAAAATGGCTAGAAATATAGCGGCAACAAAACAAGATCCAAGGTCCCACTGTAGGAGAAACAGAATAGTCAAGGCTTCACAAATTCTTCAGACACATCCAACTGTGGTGCTGAATGTGATGGTATGCTTTGTGCGGTTATTAGTAGGCTTCTTTGGTTGAGATCCTGAGGAATCCCAATGAGCTTTTCCAAGGCCCTCCCTGACCGCAGTAGCAAATAGTTTTTACAGAGCTCGTTTGCTTGTCCCAGCACCCAACCCTCCTCTTTTCACAGCACGGGCTTGGGACCGGCCACGGCAGAGTTAAAAAATGTTGAAAACATTTCCCAAATTCCTCACCAAAATGGCTAGAAATAAAGCGGCAACAAAACAAGATCCAAGGTCCCACTGTAGGAGAAACAGAATAGTCAACGCTTCACAAATTCTTCAGACACATCCAAACTGTGGTGCTGAATGTGAAAGTATGCTTGCTGCGGTTATTAGTAGGCTTCTTTGGTTGAGATCCTGAGGAATCCCAATGAGCTTTTCCAAGGCCCTCCCTGACCGCAGTAGCAAATAGTTTTTACAGAGCTGGTTTGCTAGTCCCAGCACCCAACCCACCTCTTTTCACAGCACGGGCTTGGGACCGGCCACGGCAGAGTTAAAAAATGTTGAAAACATTTCCCAAATTCCTCACCAAAATGGCTAGAAATATAGCGGCAACAAAACAAGATCCAAGGTCCCACTGTAGGAGAAACAGAATAGTCAAGGCTTCACAAATTCTTCAGACACATCCAACTGTGGTGCTGAATGTGATAGTATGCTTGCTGCGGTTATTAGTAGGCTTCTTTGGTTGAGATCCTGAGGAATCCCAATGAGCTTTTCCAAGGCCCTCCCTGACCGCAGTAGCAAATAGTTTTTACAGAGCTGGTTTGCTTGAACCAGCACCCAACCCTCCTCTTTTCACAGCACGGGCTTGGGACCGGCCACGGCAGAGTTAAAAAATGTTGAAAACATTTCCCAAATTCCTCACCAAAATG
Organism: Pelophylax lessonae; assembly: GCF_965119305.1. Classification (NCBI taxonomy): domain Eukaryota; kingdom Metazoa; phylum Chordata; class Amphibia; order Anura; family Ranidae; genus Pelophylax; species Pelophylax lessonae. Next base: position 176,049,088 of record NC_138771.1, read on the forward strand.
GCTAGAAATATAGCGGCAACAAAACAAGATCCAAGGTCCCACTGTAGGAGAAACAGAATAGTCAAGGCTTCACAAATTCTTCAGACACATCCAACTGTGGTGCTGAATGTGATAGTATGCTTGCTGCGGTTATTAGTAGGCTTCTTTGGTTGAGATCCTGAGGAATCCCAATGAGCTTTTCCAAGGCCCTTCCAGACCGCAGTAGCAAATAGTTTTTACAGAGCTGGTTTGCTTGTCCCAGCACCCAACCCTCCTCTTTTCACAGCACGGGCTTGGGACCGGCCACGGCAGAGTTAAAAAATGTTGAAAACATTTCCCAAATTCCTCACCAAAATGGCTAGAAATATAGCGGCAACAAAACAAGATCCAAGGTCCCACTGTAGGAGAAACAGAATAGTCAAGGCTTCACAAATTCTTCAGACACATCCAACTGTGGTGCTGAATGTGATAGTATGCTTGCTGCGGTTATTAGTAGGCTTCTTTGGTTGAGATCCTGAGGAATCCCAATGAGCTTTTCCAAGGCCCTTCCTGACCGCAGTAGCAAATAGTTTTTACAGAGCTGGTTTGCTTGTCCCAGCACCCAACCCTCCTCTTTTCACAGCACGGGCTTGGGACCGGCCACGGCAGAGTTAAAAAATGTTGAAAACATTTCCCAAATTCCTCACCAAAATGGCTAGAAATATAGCGGCAACAAAACAAGATCCAAGGTCCCACTGTAGGAGAAACAGAATAGTAAAGGCTTCCAAAATTCTTCAGACACATCCAAACTGTGGTGCTAAATGTGATAGTATGCTTGCTGCGGTTATTAGTAGGCTTCTTTGGTTGAGATCCTGAGGAATCCCAATGAGCTTTTCCAAGGCCCTCCCTGACCACAGTAGCAAATAGTTTTTACAGAGCTGGTTTGCTTGTCCAAGCACCCAACCCTCCTCTTTTCACAGCACGGGCTTGGGACCGGCCACGGCAGAGTTAAAAAATGTTGAAAACATTTCCCAAATTCCTCACCAAAATGGCTAGAAATATAGCGGCAACAAAACAAGATCCAAGGTCCCACTGTAGGAGAAACAGAATAGTCAAGGCTTCACAAATTCTTCAGACACATCCAACTGTGGTGCTGAATGTGATGGTATGCTTTGTGCGGTTATTAGTAGGCTTCTTTGGTTGAGATCCTGAGGAATCCCAATGAGCTTTTCCAAGGCCCTCCCTGACCGCAGTAGCAAATAGTTTTTACAGAGCTCGTTTGCTTGTCCCAGCACCCAACCCTCCTCTTTTCACAGCACGGGCTTGGGACCGGCCACGGCAGAGTTAAAAAATGTTGAAAACATTTCCCAAATCCCTCACCAAAATGGCTAGAAATAAAGCGGCAACAAAACAAGATCCAAGGTCCCACTGTAGGAGAAACAGAATAGTCAAGGCTTCACAAATTCTTCAGACACATCCAAACTGTGGTGCTGAATGTGAAAGTATGCTTGCTGCGGTTATTAGTAGGCTTCTTTGGTTGAGATCCTGAGGAATCCCAATGAGCTTTTCCAAGGCCCTCCCTGACCGCAGTAGCAAATAGTTTTTACAGAGCTGGTTTGCTAGTCCCAGCACCCAACCCACCTCTTTTCACAGCACGGGCTTGGGACCGGCCACGGCAGAGTTAAAAAATGTTGAAAACATTTCCCAAATTCCTCACCAAAATGGCTAGAAATATAGCGGCAACAAAACAAGATCCAAGGTCCCACTGTAGGAGAAACAGAATAGTCAAGGCTTCACAAATTCTTCAGACACATCCAACTGTGGTGCTGAATGTGATAGTATGCTTGCTGCGGTTATTAGTAGGCTTCTTTGGTTGAGATCCTGAGGAATCCCAATGAGCTTTTCCAAGGCCCTCCCTGACCGCAGTAGCAAATAGTTTTTACAGAGCTGGTTTGCTTGAACCAGCACCCAACCCTCCTCTTTTCACAGCACGGGCTTGGGACCGGCCACGGCAGAGTTAAAAAATGTTGAAAACATTTCCCAAATTCCTCACCAAAATGGCTAGAAATATAGCGGCAACAAAACAAGATCCAAGGTCCCACTGTAGGAGAAACAGAATAGTCAAGGCTTCACAAATTCTTCAGACACATCCAACTGTGGTGCTGAATGTGATAGTATGCTTGCTGCGGTTATTAGTAGGCTTCTTTGGTTGAGATCCTGAGGAATCCCAATGAGCTTTTCCAAGGCCCTTCCAGACCGCAGTAGCAAATAGTTTTTACAGAGCTGGTTTGCTTGTCCCAGCACCCAACCCTCCTCTTTTCACAGCACGGGCTTGGGACCGGCCACGGCAGAGTTAAAAAATGTTGAAAACATTTCCCAAATTCCTCACCAAAATGGCTAGAAATATAGCGGCAACAAAACAAGATCCAAGGTCCCACTGTAGGAGAAACAGAATAGTAAAGGCTTCTAAAATTCTTCAGACACATCCAAACTGTGGTGCTAAATGTGATAGTATGCTTGCTGCGGTTATTAGTAGGCTTCTTTGGTTGAGATCCTGAGGAATCCCAATGAGCTTTTCCAAGGCCCTCCCTGACCACAGTAGCAAATAGTTTTTACAGAGCTGGTTTGCTTGTCCCAGCACCCAACCCTCCTCTTTTCACAGCACGGGCTTGGGACCGGCCACGGCAGAGTTAAAAAATGTTGAAAACATTTCCCAAATTCCTCACCAAAATGGCTAGAAATATAGCGGCAACAAAACAAGATCCAAGGTCCCACTGTAGGAGAAACAGAATAGTCAAGGCTTCACAAATTCTTCAGACACATCCAACTGTGGTGCTGAATGTGATGGTATGCTTTGTGCGGTTATTAGTAGGCTTCTTTGGTTGAGATCCTGAGGAATCCCAATGAGCTTTTCCAAGGCCCTCCCTGACCGCAGTAGCAAATAGTTTTTACAGAGCTAGTTTGCTTGTCCCAGCACCCAACCCTCCTCTTTTCACAGCACGGGCTTGGGACCGGCCACGGCAGAGTTAAAAAATGTTGAAAACATTTCCCAAATTCCTCACCAAAATGGCTAGAAATATAGCGGCAACAAAACAAGATCCAAGGTCCCACTGTAGGAGAAACAGAATAGTCAAGGCTTCACAAATTCTTCAGACACATCCAACTGTGGTGCTGAATGTGATAGTATGCTTGCTGCGGTTATTAGTAGGCTTCTTTGGTTGAGATCCTGAGGAATCCCAATGAGCTTTTCCAAGGCCCTCCCTGACCGCAGTAGCAAATAGTTTTTACAGAGCTGGTTTGCTTGTCCCAGCACCGAACCCTCCTCTTTTCACAGCACGGGCTTGGGACCGGCCACGGCAGAGTTAAAAAATGTTGAAAACATTTCCCAAATTCCTCACCAAAATGGCTAGAAATATAGCGGCAACAAAACAAGATCCAAGGTCCCACTGTAGGAGAAACAGAATAGTCAAGGCTTCACAAATTCTTCAGACACATCCAACTGTGGTGCTGAATGTGAAAGTATGCTTGCTGCGGTTATTAGTAGGCTTCTTTGGTTGAGATCCTAAGGAATCCCAATGAGCTTTTCCAAGGCCCTTCCTGACCGCAGTAGCAAATAGTTTTTACAGAGCTGGTTTGCTTGTCCCAGCACCCAACCCTCCTCTTTTCACAGCACGGGCTTGGGACCGGCCACGGCAGAGTTAAAAAATGTTGAAAACATTTCCCAAATTCCTCACCAAAATGGCTAGAAATATAGCGGCAACAAAACAAGATCCAAGGTCCCACTGTAGGAGAAACAGAATAGTCAAGGCTTCACAAATTCTTCAGACACATCCAACTGTGGTGCTGAATGTGATGGTATGCTTTGTGCGGTTATTAGTAGGCTTCTTTGGTTGAGATCCTGAGGAATCCCAATGAGCTTTTCCAAGGCCCTCCCTGACCGCAGTAGCAAATAGTTTTTACAGAGCTAGTTTGCTTGTCCCAGCACCCAACCTTCCTCTTTTCACAGCACGGGCTTGGGACCGGCCACGGCAGAGTTAAAAAATGTTGAAAACATTTCCCAAATTCCTCACCAAAATGGCTAGAAATATAGCGGCAACAAAACAAGATCCAAGGTCCCACTGTAGGAGAAACAGAATAGTCAAGGCTTCACAAATTCTTCAGACACATCCAACTGTGGTGCTGAATGTGATAGTATGCTTGCTGCGGTTATTAGTAGGCTTCTTTGGTTGAGATCCTGAGGAATCCCAATGAGCTTTTCCAAGGCCCTCCCTGACCGCAGTAGCAAATAGTTTTTACAGAGCTGGTTTGCTTGTCCCAGCACCGAACCCTCCTCTTTTCACAGCACGGGCTTGGGACCGGCCACGGCAGAGTTAAAAAATGTTGAAAACATTTCCCAAATTCCTCACCAAAATGGCTAGAAATATAGCGGCAACAAAACAAGATCCAAGGTCCCACTGTAGGAGAAACAGAATAGTAAAGGCTTCTAAAATTCTTCAGACACATCCAAACTGTGGTGCTAAATGTGATAGTATGCTTGCTGCGGTTATTAGTAGGCTTCTTTGGTTGAGATCCTGAGGAATCCCAATGAGCTTTTCCAAGGCCCTCCCTGACCACAGTAGCAAATAGTTTTTACAGAGCTGGTTTGCTTGTCCCAGCACCCAACCCTCCTCTTTTCACAGCACGGGCTTGGGACCGGCCACGGCAGAGTTAAAAAATGTTGAAAACATTTCCCAAATTCCTCACCAAAATGGCTAGAAATATAGCGGCAACAAAACAAGATCCAAGGTCCCACTGTAGGAGAAACAGAATAGTCAAGGCTTCACAAATTCTTCAGACACATCCAACTGTGGTGCTGAATGTGATGGTATGCTTTGTGCGGTTATTAGTAGGCTTCTTTGGTTGAGATCCTGAGGAATCCCAATGAGCTTTTCCAAGGCCCTCCCTGACCGCAGTAGCAAATAGTTTTTACAGAGCTCGTTTGCTTGTCCCAGCACCCAACCCTCCTCTTTTCACAGCACGGGCTTGGGACCGGCCACGGCAGAGTTAAAAAATGTTGAAAACATTTCCCAAATTCCTCACCAAAATGGCTAGAAATAAAGCGGCAACAAAACAAGATCCAAGGTCCCACTGTAGGAGAAACAGAATAGTCAAGGCTTCACAAATTCTTCAGACACATCCAAACTGTGGTGCTGAATGTGAAAGTATGCTTGCTGCGGTTATTAGTAGGCTTCTTTGGTTGAGATCCTGAGGAATCCCAATGAGCTTTTCCAAGGCCCTCCCTGACCGCAGTAGCAAATAGTTTTTACAGAGCTGGTTTGCTAGTCCCAGCACCCAACCCACCTCTTTTCACAGCACGGGCTTGGGACCGGCCACGGCAGAGTTAAAAAATGTTGAAAACATTTCCCAAATTCCTCACCAAAATGGCTAGAAATATAGCGGCAACAAAACAAGATCCAAGGTCCCACTGTAGGAGAAACAGAATAGTCAAGGCTTCACAAATTCTTCAGACACATCCAACTGTGGTGCTGAATGTGATAGTATGCTTGCTGCGGTTATTAGTAGGCTTCTTTGGTTGAGATCCTGAGGAATCCCAATGAGCTTTTCCAAGGCCCTCCCTGACCGCAGTAGCAAATAGTTTTTACAGAGCTGGTTTGCTTGAACCAGCACCCAACCCTCCTCTTTTCACAGCACGGGCTTGGGACCGGCCACGGCAGAGTTAAAAAATGTTGAAAACATTTCCCAAATTCCTCACCAAAATGGCTAGAAATATAGCGGCAACAAAACAAGATCCAAGGTCCCACTGTAGGAGAAACAGAATAGTCAAGGCTTCACAAATTCTTCAGACACATCCAACTGTGGTGCTGAATGTGATAGTATGCTTGCTGCGGTTATTAGTAGGCTTCTTTGGTTGAGATCCTGAGGAATCCCAATGAGCTTTTCCAAGGCCCTTCCAGACCGCAGTAGCAAATAGTTTTTACAGAGCTGGTTTGCTTGTCCCAGCACCCAACCCTCCTCTTTTCACAGCACGGGCTTGGGACCGGCCACGGCAGAGTTAAAAAATGTTGAAAACATTTCCCAAATTCCTCACCAAAATGGCTAGAAATATAGCGGCAACAAAACAAGATCCAAGGTCCCACTGTAGGAGAAACAGAATAGTAAAGGCTTCTAAAATTCTTCAGACACATCCAAACTGTGGTGCTAAATGTGATAGTATGCTTGCTGCGGTTATTAGTAGGCTTCTTTGGTTGAGATCCTGAGGAATCCCAATGAGCTTTTCCAAGGCCCTCCCTGACCACAGTAGCAAATAGTTTTTACAGAGCTGGTTTGCTTGTCCCAGCACCCAACCCTCCTCTTTTCACAGCACGGGCTTGGGACCGGCCACGGCAGAGTTAAAAAATGTTGAAAACATTTCCCAAATTCCTCACCAAAATGGCTAGAAATATAGCGGCAACAAAACAAGATCCAAGGTCCCACTGTAGGAGAAACAGAATAGTCAAGGCTTCACAAATTCTTCAGACACATCCAACTGTGGTGCTGAATGTGATGGTATGCTTTGTGCGGTTATTAGTAGGCTTCTTTGGTTGAGATCCTGAGGAATCCCAATGAGCTTTTCCAAGGCCCTCCCTGACCGCAGTAGCAAATAGTTTTTACAGAGCTCGTTTGCTTGTCCCAGCACCCAACCCTCCTCTTTTCACAGCACGGGCTTGGGACCGGCCACGGCAGAGTTAAAAAATGTTGAAAACATTTCCCAAATTCCTCACCAAAATGGCTAGAAATAAAGCGGCAACAAAACAAGATCCAAGGTCCCACTGTAGGAGAAACAGAATAGTCAAGGCTTCACAAATTCTTCAGACACATCCAAACTGTGGTGCTGAATGTGAAAGTATGCTTGCTGCGGTTATTAGTAGGCTTCTTTGGTTGAGATCCTGAGGAATCCCAATGAGCTTTTCCAAGGCCCTCCCTGACCGCAGTAGCAAATAGTTTTTACAGAGCTGGTTTGCTAGTCCCAGCACCCAACCCACCTCTTTTCACAGCACGGGCTTGGGACCGGCCACGGCAGAGTTAAAAAATGTTGAAAACATTTCCCAAATTCCTCACCAAAATGGCTAGAAATATAGCGGCAACAAAACAAGATCCAAGGTCCCACTGTAGGAGAAACAGAATAGTCAAGGCTTCACAAATTCTTCAGACACATCCAACTGTGGTGCTGAATGTGATAGTATGCTTGCTGCGGTTATTAGTAGGCTTCTTTGGTTGAGATCCTGAGGAATCCCAATGAGCTTTTCCAAGGCCCTCCCTGACCGCAGTAGCAAATAGTTTTTACAGAGCTGGTTTGCTTGAACCAGCACCCAACCCTCCTCTTTTCACAGCACGGGCTTGGGACCGGCCACGGCAGAGTTAAAAAATGTTGAAAACATTTCCCAAATTCCTCACCAAAATGGCTAGAAATATAGCGGCAACAAAACAAGATCCAAGGTCCCACTGTAGGAGAAACAGAATAGTCAAGGCTTCACAAATTCTTCAGACACATCCAACTGTGGTGCTGAATGTGATAGTATGCTTGCTGCGGTTATTAGTAGGCTTCTTTGGTTGAGATCCTGAGGAATCCCAATGAGCTTTTCCAAGGCCCTTCCAGACCGCAGTAGCAAATAGTTTTTACAGAGCTGGTTTGCTTGTCCCAGCACCCAACCCTCCTCTTTTCACAGCACGGGCTTGGGACCGGCCACGGCAGAGTTAAAAAATGTTGAAAACATTTCCCAAATTCCTCACCAAAATGGCTAGAAATATAGCGGCAACAAAACAAGATCCAAGGTCCCACTGTAGGAGAAACAGAATAGTAAAGGCTTCTAAAATTCTTCAGACACATCCAAACTGTGGTGCTAAATGTGATAGTATGCTTGCTGCGGTTATTAGTAGGCTTCTTTGGTTGAGATCCTGAGGAATCCCAATGAGCTTTTCCAAGGCCCTCCCTGACCACAGTAGCAAATAGTTTTTACAGAGCTGGTTTGCTTGTCCCAGCACCCAACCCTCCTCTTTTCACAGCACGGGCTTGGGACCGGCCACGGCAGAGTTAAAAAATGTTGAAAACATTTCCCAAATTCCTCACCAAAATGGCTAGAAATATAGCGGCAACAAAACAAGATCCAAGGTCCCACTGTAGGAGAAACAGAATAGTCAAGGCTTCACAAATTCTTCAGACACATCCAACTGTGGTGCTGAATGTGATGGTATGCTTTGTGCGGTTATTAGTAGGCTTCTTTGGTTGAGATCCTGAGGAATCCCAATGAGCTTTTCCAAGGCCCTCCCTGACCGCAGTAGCAAATAGTTTTTACAGAGCTCGTTTGCTTGTCCCAGCACCCAACCCTCCTCTTTTCACAGCACGGGCTTGGGACCGGCCACGGCAGAGTTAAAAAATGTTGAAAACATTTCCCAAATTCCTCACCAAAATGGCTAGAAATAAAGCGGCAACAAAACAAGATCCAAGGTCCCACTGTAGGAGAAACAGAATAGTCAAGGCTTCACAAATTCTTCAGACACATCCAAACTGTGGTGCTGAATGTGAAAGTATGCTTGCTGCGGTTATTAGTAGGCTTCTTTGGTTGAGATCCTGAGGAATCCCAATGAGCTTTTCCAAGGCCCTCCATGACCGCAGTAGCAAATAGTTTTTACAGAGCTGGTTTGCTAGTCCCAGCACCCAACCCACCTCTTTTCACAGCACGGGCTTGGGACCGGCCACGGCAGAGTTAAAAAATGTTGAAAACATTTCCCAAATTCCTCACCAAAATGGCTAGAAATATAGCGGCAACAAAACAAGATCCAAGGTCCCACTGTAGGAGAAACAGAATAGTCAAGGCTTCACAAATTCTTCAGACACATCCAACTGTGGTGCTGAATGTGATAGTATGCTTGCTGCGGTTATTAGTAGGCTTCTTTGGTTGAGATCCTGAGGAATCCCAATGAGATTTTCCAAGGCCCTCCCTGACCGCAGTAGCAAATAGTTTTTACAGAGCTGGTTTGCTTGAACCAGCACCCAACCCTCCTCTTTTCACAGCACGGGCTTGGGACCGGCCACGGCAGAGTTAAAAAATGTTGAAAACATTTCCCAAATTCCTCACCAAAATGGCTAGAAATATAGCGGCAACAAAACAAGATCCAAGGTCCCACTGTAGGAGAAACAGAATAGTCAAGGCTTCACAAATTCTTCAGACACATCCAACTGTGGTGCTGAATGTGATAGTATGCTTGCTGCGGTTATTAGTAGGCTTCTTTGGTTGAGATCCTGAGGAATCCCAATGAGCTTTTCCAAGGCCCTTCCAGACCGCAGTAGCAAATAGTTTTTACAGAGCTGGTTTGCTTGTCCCAGCACCCAACCCTCCTCTTTTCACAGCACGGGCTTGGGACCGGCCACGGCAGAGTTAAAAAATGTTGAAAACATTTCCCAAATTCCTCACCAAAATGGCTAGAAATATAGCGGCAACAAAACAAGATCCAAGGTCCCACTGTAGGAGAAACAGAATAGTAAAGGCTTCTAAAATTCTTCAGACACATCCAAACTGTGGTGCTAAATGTGATAGTATGCTTGCTGCGGTTATTAGTAGGCTTCTTTGGTTGAGATCCTGAGGAATCCCAATGAGCTTTTCCAAGGCCCTCCCTGACCACAGTAGCAAATAGTTTTTACAGAGCTGGTTTGCTTGTCCCAGCACCCAACCCTCCTCTTTTCACAGCACGGGCTTGGGACCGGCCACGGCAGAGTTAAAAAATGTTGAAAACATTTCCCAAATTCCTCACCAAAATGGCTAGAAATATAGCGGCAACAAAACAAGATCCAAGGTCCCACTGTAGGAGAAACAGAATAGTCAAGGCTTCACAAATTCTTCAGACACATCCAACTGTGGTGCTGAATGTGATGGTATGCTTTGTGCGGTTATTAGTAGGCTTCTTTGGTTGAGATCCTGAGGAATCCCAATGAGCTTTTCCAAGGCCCTCCCTGACCGCAGTAGCAAATAGTTTTTACAGAGCTAGTTTGCTTGTCCCAGCACCCAACCCTCCTCTTTTCACAGCACGGGCTTGGGACCGGCCACGGCAGAGTTAAAAAATGTTGAAAACATTTCCCAAATTCCTCACCAAAATGGCTAGAAATATAGCGGCAACAAAACAAGATCCAAGGTCCCACTGTAGGAGAAACAGAATAGTCAAGGCTTCACAAATTCTTCAGACACATCCAACTGTGGTGCTGAATGTGATAGTATGCTTGCTGCGGTTATTAGTAGGCTTCTTTGGTTGAGATCCTGAGGAATCCCAATGAGCTTTTCCAAGGCCCTCCCTGACCGCAGTAGCAAATAGTTTTTACAGAGCTGGTTTGCTTGTCCCAGCACCGAACCCTCCTCTTTTCACAGCACGGGCTTGGGACCGGCCACGGCAGAGTTAAAAAATGTTGAAAACATTTCCCAAATTCCTCACCAAAATGGCTAGAAATATAGCGGCAACAAAACAAGATCCAAGGTCCCACTGTAGGAGAAACAGAATAGTCAAGGCTTCACAAATTCTTCAGACACATCCAACTGTGGTGCTGAATGTGAAAGTATGCTTGCTGCGGTTATTAGTAGGCTTCTTTGGTTGAGATCCTGAGGAATCCCAATGAGCTTTTCCAAGGCCCTTCCTGACCGCAGTAGCAAATAGTTTTTACAGAGCTGGTTTGCTTGTCCCAGCACCCAACCCTCCTCTTTTCACAGCACGGGCTTGGGACCGGCCACGGCAGAGTTAAAAAATGTTGAAAACATTTCCCAAATTCCTCACCAAAATGGCTAGAAATATAGCGGCAACAAAACAAGATCCAAGGTCCCACTGTAGGAGAAACAGAATAGTCAAGGCTTCACAAATTCTTCAGACACATCCAACTGTGGTGCTGAATGTGATGGTATGCTTTGTGCGGTTATTAGTAGGCTTCTTTGGTTGAGATCCTGAGGAATCCCAATGAGCTTTTCCAAGGCCCTCCCTGACCGCAGTAGCAAATAGTTTTTACAGAGCTAGTTTGCTTGTCCCAGCACCCAACCCTCCTCTTTTCACAGCACGGGCTTGGGACCGGCCACGGCAGAGTTAAAAAATGTTGAAAACATTTCCCAAATTCCTCACCAAAATGGCTAGAAATATAGCGGCAACAAAACAAGATCCAAGGTCCCACTGTAGGAGAAACAGAATAGTCAAGGCTTCACAAATTCTTCAGACACATCCAACTGTGGTGCTGAATGTGATAGTATGCTTGCTGCGGTTATTAGTAGGCTTCTTTGGTTGAGATCCTGAGGAATCCCAATGAGCTTTTCCAAGGCCCTCCCTGACCGCAGTAGCAAATAGTTTTTACAGAGCTGGTTTGCTTGTCCCAGCACCGAACCCTCCTCTTTTCACAGCACGGGCTTGGGACCGGCCACGGCAGAGTTAAAAAATGTTGAAAACATTTCCCAAATTCCTCACCAAAATGGCTAGAAATATAGCGGCAACAAAACAAGATCCAAGGTCCCACTGTAGGAGAAACAGAATAGTCAAGGCTTCACAAATTCTTCAGACACATCCAACTGTGGTGCTGAATGTGAAAGTATGCTTGCTGCGGTTATTAGTAGGCTTCTTTGGTTGAGATCCTGAGGAATCCCAATGAGCTTTTCCAAGGCCCTTCCTGACCGCAGTAGCAAATAGTTTTTATAGAGCTGGTTTGCTTGTCCCAGCACCCAACCCTCCTCTTTTCACAGCACGGGCTTGGGACCGGCCACGGCAGAGTTAAAAAATGTTGAAAACATTTCCCAAATTCCTCACCAAAATGGCTAGTAATATAGCGGCAACAAAACAAGATCCAAGGTCCCACTGTAGGAGAAACAGAATAGTCAAGGCTTCACAAATTCTTCAGACACATCCAAACTGTGGTGCTGAATGTGATAGTATGCTTGCTGCGGTTATTAGTAGGCTTCTTTGGTTGAGATCCTGAGGAATCCCAATGAGCTTTTCCAAGGCCCTCCCTGACCGCAGTAGCAAATAGTTTTTACAGAGCTGGTTTGCTAGTCCCAGCACCCAACCCTCCTCTTTTCACAGCACGGGCTTGGGACCGGCCATGGCAGAGTTAAAAAATGTTGAAAACATTTCCCAAATTCCTCACCAAAATGGCTAGAAATATAGCGGCAACAAAACAAGATCCAAGGTCCCTCTGTAGGAGAAACAGAATAGTCAAGGCTTCACAAATTCTTCAGACACATCCAACTGTGGTGCTGAATGTGATAGTATGCTTGCTGCGGTTATTAGTAGGCTTCTTTGGTTGAGATCCTGAGGAATCCCAATGAGCTTTTCCAAGGCCCTCCCTGACCGCAGTAGCAAATAGTTTTTACAGAGCTGGTTTGCTTGAACCAGCACCCAACCCTCCTCTTTTCACAGCACGGGCTTGGGACCGGCCACGGCAGAGTTAAAAAATGTTGAAAACATTTCCCAAATTCCTCACCAAAATGGCTAGAAATATAGCGGCAACAAAACAAGATCCAAGGTCCCACTGTAGGAGAAACAGAATAGTCAAGGCTTCACAAATTCTTCAGACACATCCAACTGTGGTGCTGAATGTGATGGTATGCTTTGTGCGGTTATTAGTAGGCTTCTTTGGTTGAGATCCTGAGGAATCCCAATGAGCTTTTCCAAGGCCCTCCCTGACCGCAGTAGCAAATAGTTTTTACAGAGCTAGTTTGCTTGTCCCAGCACCCAACCCTCCTCTTTTCACAGCACGGGCTTGGGACCGGCCACGGCAGAGTTAAAAAATGTTGAAAACATTTCCCAAATTCCTCACCAAAATGGCTAGAAATATAGCGGCAACAAAACAAGATCCAAGGTCCCACTGTAGGAGAAACAGAATAGTCAAGGCTTCACAAATTCTTCAGACACATCCAACTGTGGTGCTGAATGTGATAGTATGCTTGCTGCGGTTATTAGTAGGCTTCTTTGGTTGAGATCCTGAGGAATCCCAATGAGCTTTTCCAAGGCCCTCCCTGACCGCAGTAGCAAATAGTTTTTACAGAGCTGGTTTGCTTGTCCCAGCACCCAACCCTCCTCTTTTCACAGCACGGGCTTGGGACCGGCCACGGCAGAGTTAAAAAATGTTGAAAACATTTCCCAAATTCCTCACCAAAATGGCTAGAAATATAGCGGCAACAAAACAAGATCCAAGGTCCCACTGTAGGAGAAACAGAATAGTCAAGGCTTCACAAATTCTTCAGACACATCCAACTGTGGTGCTGAATGTGAAAGTATGCTTGCTGCGGTTATTAGTAGGCTTCTTTGGTTGAGATCCTGAGGAATCCCAATGAGCTTTTCCAAGGCCCTTCCTGACCGCAGTAGCAAATAGTTTTTACAGAGCTGGTTTGCTTGTCCCAGCACCCAACCCTCCTCTTTTCACAGCACGGGCTTGGGACCGGCCACGGCAGAGTTAAAAAATGTTGAAAACATTTCCCAAATTCCTCACCAAAATGGCTAGTAATATAGCGGCAACAAAACAAGATCCAAGGTCCCACTGTAGGAGAAACAGAATAGTCAAGGCTTCACAAATTCTTCAGACACATCCAAACTGTGGTGCTGAATGTGATAGTATGCTTGCTGCGGTTATTAGTAGGCTTCTTTGGTTGAGATCCTGAGGAATCCCAATGAGCTTTTCAAAGGCCCTCCCTGACCGCAGTAGCAAATAGTTTTTACAGAGCTGGTTTTCTAGTCCCAGCACCCAACCCTCCTCTTTTCACAGCACGGGCTTGGGACCGGCCACGGCAGAGTTAAAAAATGTTGAAAACATTTCCCAAATTCCTCACCAAAATGGCTAGTAATATAGCGGCAACAAAACAAGATCCAAGGTCCCACTGTAGGAGAAACAGAATAGTCAAGGCTTCACAAATTCTTCAGACACATCCAAACTGTGGTGCTGAATGTGATAGTATGCTTGCTGCGGTTATTAGTAGGCTTCTTTGGTTGAGATCCTGAGGAATCCCAATGAGCTTTTCCAAGGCCCTCCCTGACCGCAGTAGCAAATAGTTTTTACAGAGCTGGTTTGCTAGTCCCAGCACCCAACCCTCCTCTTTTCACAGCACGGGCTTGGGACCGGCCATGGCAGAGTTAAAAAATGTTGAAAACATTTCCCAAATTCCTCACCAAAATGGCTAGAAATATAGCGGCAACAAAACAAGATCCAAGGTCCCTCTGTAGGAGAAACAGAATAGTCAAGGCTTCACAAATTCTTCAGACACATCCAACTGTGGTGCTGAATGTGATAGTATGCTTGCTGCGGTTATTAGTAGGCTTCTTTGGTTGAGATCCTGAGGAATCCCAATGAGCTTTTCCAAGGCCCTCCCTGACCGCAGTAGCAAATAGTTTTTACAGAGCTGGTTTGCTTGAACCAGCACCCAACCCTCCTCTTTTCACAGCACGGGCTTGGGACCGGCCACGGCAGAGTTAAAAAATGTTGAAAACATTTCCCAAATTCCTCACCAAAATGGCTAGAAATATAGCGGCAACAAAACAAGATCCAAGGTCCCACTGTAGGAGAAACAGAATAGTCAAGGTTTCACAAATTCTTCAGACACATCCAAACTGTGGTGCTGAATGTGATAGTATGCTTGCTGCGGTTATTAGTAGGCTTCTTTGGTTGAGATCCTGAGGAATCCCAATGAGCTTTTCAAAGGCCCTCCCTGACCGCAGTAGCAAATAGTTTTTACAGAGCTGGTTTTCTAGTCCCAGCACCCAACCCTCCTCTTTTCACAGCACGGGCTTGGGACCGGCCACGGCAGAGTTAAAAAATGTTGAAAACATTTCCCAAATTCCTCACCAAAATGGCTAGTAATATAGCGGCAACAAAACAAGATCCAAGGTCCCACTGTAGGAGAAACAGAATAGTCAAGGCTTCACAAATTCTTCAGACACATCCAAACTGTGGTGCTGAATGTGATAGTATGCTTGCTGCGGTTATTAGTAGGCTTCTTTGGTTGAGATCCTGAGGAATCCCAATGAGCTTTTCCAAGGCCCTCCCTGACCGCAGTAGCAAATAGTTTTTACAGAGCTGGTTTGCTAGTCCCAGCACCCAACCCTCCTCTTTTCACAGCACGGGCTTGGGACCGGCCATGGCAGAGTTAAAAAATGTTGAAAACATTTCCCAAATTCCTCACCAAAATGGCTAGAAATATAGCGGCAACAAAACAAGATCCAAGGTCCCTCTGTAGGAGAAACAGAATAGTCAAGGCTTCACAAATTCTTCAGACACATCCAACTGTGGTGCTGAATGTGATAGTATGCTTGCTGCGGTTATTAGTAGGCTTCTTTGGTTGAGATCCTGAGGAATCCCAATGAGCTTTTCCAAGGCCCTCCCTGACCGCAGTAGCAAATAGTTTTTACAGAGCTGGTTTGCTTGAACCAGCACCCAACCCTCCTCTTTTCACAGCACGGGCTTGGGACCGGCCACGGCAGAGTTAAAAAATGTTGAAAACATTTCCCAAATTCCTCACCAAAATGGCTAGAAATATAGCGGCAACAAAACAAGATCCAAGGTCCCACTGTAGGAGAAACAGAATAGTCAAGGTTTCACAAATTCTTCAGACACATCCAACTGTGGTGCTGAATGTGATGGTATGCTTTGTGCGGTTATTAGTAGGCTTCTTTGGTTGAGATCCTGAGGAATCCCAATGAGCTTTTCCAAGGCCCTCCATGACCGCAGTAGCAAATAGTTTTTACAGAGCTGGTTTGCTTGCCCCAGCACCCAACCCTCCTCTTTTCACAGCACGGGCTTGGGACCGGCCACGGCAGAGTTAAAAAATGTTGAAAACATTTCCCAAATTCCTCACCAAAATGGCTAGAAATATAGCGGCAACAAAACAAGATCCAAGGTCCCACTGTAGGAGAAACAGAATAGTCAAGGCTTCACAAATTCTTCAGACACATCCAACTGTGGTGCTGAATGTGATAGTATGCTTGCTGCGGTTATTAGTAGGCTTCTTTGGTTGAGATCCTGAGGAATCCCAATGAGCTTTTCCAAGGCCCTCCCTGACCGCAGTAGCAAATAGTTTTTACAGAGCTGGTTTGCTTGTCCCAGCACCCAACCCTCCTCTTTTGACAGCACGGGCTTGGGACCGGCCACGGCAGAGTTAAAAAATGTTGAAAACATTTCCCAAATTCCTCACCAAAATGGCTAGAAATATAGCGGCAACAAAACAAGATCCAAGGTCCCACTGTAGGAGAAACAGAATAGTCAAGGCTTCACAAATTCTTCAGACACATCCAACTGTGGTGCTGAATGTGATAGTATGCTTGCTGCGGTTATTAGTAGGCTTCTTTGGTTGAGATCCTGAGGAATCCCAATGAGCTTTTCCAAGGCCCTCCCTGACCGCAGTAGCAAATAGTTTTTACAGAGCTGGTTTGCTTGTCCCAGCACCCAACCCTCCTCTTTTCACAGCATGGGCTTGGGACCGGCCACGGCAGAGTTAAAAAATGTTGAAAACATTTCCCAAATTCCTCACCAAAATGGCTAGAAATATAGCGGCAACAAAACAAGATCCAAGGTCCCACTGTAGGAGAAACAGAATAGTAAAGGCTTCTAAAATTCTTCAGACACATCCAAACTGTGGTGCTAAATGTGATAGTATGCTTGCTGCGGTTATTAGTAGGCTTCTTTGGTTGAGATCCTGAGGAATCCCAATGAGCTTTTCCAAGGCCCTCCCTGACCGCAGTAGCAAATAGTTTTTACAGAGCTGGTTTGCTTGTCCCAGCACCCAACCCTCCTATTTTCACAGCACGGGCTTGGGACCGGCCATGGCAGAGTTAAAAAATGTTGAAAACATTTCCCAAATTCCTCACCAAAATGGCTAGAAATATAGCGGCAACAAAACAAGATCCAAGGTCCCTCTGTAGGAGAAACAGAATAGTCAAGGCTTCACAAATTCTTCAGACACATCCAACTGTGGTGCTGATTGTGATAGTATGCTTGCTGCGGTTATTAGTAGGCTTCTTTGGTTGAGATCCTGAGGAATCCCAATGAGCTTTTCCAAGGCCCTCCCTGACCGCAGTAGCAAATAGTTTTTACAGAGCTGGTTTGCTTGAACCAGCACCCAACCCTCCTCTTTTCACAGCACGGGCTTGGGACCGGCCACGGCAGAGTTAAAACATGTTGAAAACATTTCCCAAATTCCTCACCAAAATGGCTAGAAATATAGCGGCAACAAAACAAGATCCAAGGTCCCACTGTAGGAGAAACAGAATAGTCAAGGCTTCACAAATTCTTCAGACACATCCAACTGTGGTGCTGAATGTGATATTATGCTTGCTGCGGTTATTAGTAGGCTTCTTTGGTTGAGATCCTGAGGAATCCCAATGAGCTTTTCCAAGGCCCTCCCTGACCGCAGTAGCAAATAGTTTTTACAGAGCTGGTTTGCTTGTCCCAGCACCCAACCCTCCTCTTTTCACAGCACGGGCTTGGGACCGGCCACGGCAGAGTTAAAAAATGTTGAAAACATTTCCCAAATTCCTCACCAAAATGGCTAGAAATATAGCGGCAACAAAACAAGATCCAAGGTCCCACTGTAGGAGAAACAGAATAGTCAAGGCTTCACAAATTCTTCAGACACATCCAACTGTGGTGCTGAATGTGATAGTATGCTTGCTGCGGTTATTAGTAGGCTTCTTTGGTTGAGATCCTGAGGAATCCCAATGAGCTTTTCCAAGGCCCTCCCTGACCGCAGTAGCAAATAGTTTTTACAGAGCTGGTTTGCTTGTCCCAGCACCCAACCCTCCTCTTTTCACAGCATGGGCTTGGGACCGGCCACGGCAGAGTTAAAAAATGTTGAAAACATTTCCCAAATTCCTCACCAAAATGGCTAGAAATATAGCGGCAACAAAACAAGATCCAAGGTCCCACTGTAGGAGAAACAGAATAGTAAAGGCTTCTAAAATTCTTCAGACACATCCAAACTGTGGTGCTAAATGTGATAGTATGCTTGCTGCGGTTATTAGTAGGCTTCTTTGGTTGAGATCCTGAGGAATCCCAATGAGCTTTTCCAAGGCCCTCCCTGACCGCAGTAGCAAATAGTTTTTACAGAGCTGGTTTGCTTGTCCCAGCACCCAACCCTCCTCTTTTCACAGCACGGGCTTGGGACCGGCCACGGCAGAGTTAAAAAATGTTGAAAACATTTCCCAAATTCCTCACCAAAATGGCTAGAAATATAGCGGCAACAAAACAAGATCCAAGGTCCCACTGTAGGAGAAACAGAATAGTCAAGGCTTCACAAATTCTTCAGACACATCCAACTGTGGTGCTGAATGTGATGGTATGCTTTGTGCGGTTATTAGTAGGCTTCTTTGGTTGAGATCCTGAGGAATCCCAATGAGCTTTTCCAAGGCCCTCCCTGACCGCAGTAGCAAATAGTTTTTACAGAGCTGGTTTGCTTGTCCCAGCACCCAACCCTCCTCTTTTCACAGCACGGGCTTGGGACCGGCCACGGCAGAGTTAAAAAATGTTGAAAACATTTCCCAAATTCCTCACCAAAATGGCTAGAAATATAGCGGCAACAAAACAAGATCCAAGGTCCCACTGTAGGAGAAACAGAATAGTCAAGGCTTCACAAATTCTTCAGACACATCCAAACTGTGGTGCTGAATGTGAAAGTATGCTTGCTGCGGTTATTAGTAGGCTTCTTTGGTTGAGATCCTGAGGAATCCCAATGAGCTTTTCCAAGGCCCTCCCTGACCGCAGTAGCAAATAGTTTTTACAGAGCTGGTTTGCTAGTCCCAGCACCCAACCCACCTCTTTTCACAGCACGGGCTTGGGACCGGCCACGGCAGAGTTAAAAAATGTTGAAAACATTTCCCAAATTCCTCACCAAAATGGCTAGAAATATAGCGGCAACAAAACAAGATCCAAGGTCCCACTGTAGGAGAAACAGAATAGTCAAGGCTTCACAAATTCTTCAGACACATCCAACTGTGGTGCTGAATGTGATAGTATGCTTGCTGCGGTTATTAGTAGGCTTCTTTGGTTGAGATCCTGAGGAATCCCAATGAGCTTTTCCAAGGCCCTCCCTGACCGCAGTAGCAAATAGTTTTTACAGAGCTGGTTTGCTTGAACCAGCACCCAACCCTCCTCTTTTCACAGCACGGGCTTGGGACCGGCCACGGCAGAGTTAAAAAATGTTGAAAACATTTCCCAAATTCCTCACCAAAATGGCTAGAAATATAGCGGCAACAAAACAAGATCCAAGGTCCCACTGTAGGAGAAACAGAATAGTCAAGGCTTCACAAATTCTTCAGACACATCCAACTGTGGTGCTGAATGTGATAGTATGCTTGCTGCGGTTATTAGTAGGCTTCTTTGGTTGAGATCCTGAGGAATCCCAATGAGCTTTTCCAAGGCCCTTCCTGACCGCAGTAGCAAATAGTTTTTACAGAGCTGGTTTGCTTGTCCCAGCACCCAACCCTCCTCTTTTCACAGCACGGGCTTGGGACCGGCCACGGCAGAGTTAAAAAATGTTGAAAACATTTCCCAAATTCCTCACCAAAATGGCTAGAAATATAGCGGCAACAAAACAAGATCCAAGGTCCCACTGTAGGAGAAACAGAATAGTAAAGGCTTCTAAAATTCTTCAGACACATCCAAACTGTGGTGCTAAATGTGATAGTATGCTTGCTGCGGTTATTAGTAGGCTTCTTTGGTTGAGATCCTGAGGAATCCCAATGAGCTTTTCCAAGGCCCTCCCTGACCACAGTAGCAAATAGTTTTTACAGAGCTGGTTTGCTTGTCCCAGCACCCAACCCTCCTCTTTTCACAGCACGGGCTTGGGACCGGCCACGGCAGAGTTAAAAAATGTTGAAAACATTTCCCAAATTCCTCACCAAAATGGCTAGAAATATAGCGGCAACAAAACAAGATCCAAGGTCCCACTGTAGGAGAAACAGAATAGTCAAGGCTTCACAAATTCTTCAGACACATCCAACTGTGGTGCTGAATGTGATGGTATGCTTTGTGCGGTTATTAGTAGGCTTCTTTGGTTGAGATCCTGAGGAATCCCAATGAGCTTTTCCAAGGCCCTCCCTGACCGCAGTAGCAAATAGTTTTTACAGAGCTGGTTTGCTTGTCCCAGCACCCAACCCTCCTCTTTTCACAGCACGGGCTTGGGACCGGCCACGGCAGAGTTAAAAAATGTTGAAAACATTTCCCAAATTCCTCACCAAAATGGCTAGAAATATAGCGGCAACAAAACAAGATCCAAGGTCCCACTGTAGGAGAAACAGAATAGTCAAGGCTTCACAAATTCTTCAGACACATCCAACTGTGGTGCTGAATGTGATGGTATGCTTTGTGCGGTTATTAGTAGGCTTCTTTGGTTGAGATCCTGAGGAATCCCAATGAGCTTTTCCAAGGCCCTCCCTGACCGCAGTAGCAAATAGTTTTTACAGAGCTGGTTTGCTTGTCCCAGCACCCAACCCTCCTCTTTTCACAGCACGGGCTTGGGACCGGCCACGGCAGAGTTAAAAAATGTTGAAAACATTTCCCAAATTCGTCACCAAAATGGCTAGAAATATAGCGGCAACAAAACAAGATCCAAGGTCCCACTGTAGGAGAAACAGAATAGTCAAGGCTTCACAAATTCTTCAGACACATCCAAACTGTGGTGCTGAATGTGAAAGTATGCTTGCTGCGGTTATTAGTAGGCTTCTTTGGTTGAGATCCTGAGGAATCCCAATGAGCTTTTCCAAGGCCCTCCCTGACCGCAGTAGCAAATAGTTTTTACAGAGCTGGTTTGCTAGTCCCAGCACCCAACCCACCTCTTTTCACAGCACGGGCTTGGGACCGGCCACGGCAGAGTTAAAAAATGTTGAAAACATTTCCCAAATTCCTCACCAAAATGGCTAGAAATATAGCGGCAACAAAACAAGATCCAAGGTCCCACTGTAGGAGAAACAGAATAGTCAAGGCTTCACAAATTCTTCAGACACATCCAACTGTGGTGCTGAATGTGATAGTATGCTTGCTGCGGTTATTAGTAGGCTTCTTTGGTTGAGATCCTGAGGAATCCCAATGAGCTTTTCCAAGGCCCTCCCTGACCGCAGTAGCAAATAGTTTTTACAGAGCTGGTTTGCTTGAACCAGCACCCAACCCTCCTCTTTTCACAGCACGGGCTTGGGACCGGCCACGGCAGAGTTAAAAAATGTTGAAAACATTTCCCAAATTCCTCACCAAAATGGCTAGAAATATAGCGGCAACAAAACAAGATCCAAGGTCCCACTGTAGGAGAAACAGAATAGTCAAGGCTTCACAAATTCTTCGGACACATCCAACTGTGGTGCTGAATGTGATAGTATGCCTGCTGCGGTTATTAGTAGGCTTCTTTGGTTGAGATCCTGAGGAATCCCAATGAGCTTTTCCAAGGCCCTTCCTGACCGCAGTAGCAAATAGTTTTTACAGAGCTGGTTTGCTTGTCCCAGCACCCAACCCTCCTCTTTTCACAGCACGGGCTTGGGACCGGCCACGGCAGAGTTAAAAAATGTTGAAAACATTTCCCAAATTCCTCACCAAAATGGCTAGAAATATAGCGGCAACAAAACAAGATCCAAGGTCCCACTGTAGGAGAAACAGAATAGTAAAGGCTTCACAAATTCTTCAGACACATCCAAACTGTGGTGCTAAATGTGATAGTATGCTTGCTGCGGTTATTAGTAGGCTTCTTTGGTTGAGATCCTGAGGAATCCCAATGAGCTTTTCCAAGGCCCTCCCTGACCACAGTAGCAAATAGTTTTTACAGAGCTGGTTTGCTTGTCCCAGCACCCAACCCTCCTCTTTTCACAGCACGGGCTTGGGACCGGCCACGGCAGAGTTAAAAAATGTTGAAAACATTTCCCAAATTCCTCACCAAAATGGCTAGAAATATAGCGGCAACAAAACAAGATCCAAGGTCCCACTGTAGGAGAAACAGAATAGTCAAGGCTTCACAAATTCTTCAGACACATCCAACTGTGGTGCTGAATGTGATGGTATGCTTTGTGCGGTTATTAGTAGGCTTCTTTGGTTGAGATCCTGAGGAATCCCAATGAGCTTTTCCAAGGCCCTCCCTGACCGCAGTAGCAAATAGTTTTTACAGAGCTAGTTTGCTTGTCCCAGCACCCAACCCTCCTCTTTTCACAGCACGGGCTTGGGACCGGCCACGGCAGAGTTAAAAAATGTTGAAAACATTTCCCAAATTCCTCACCAAAATGGCTAGAAATATAGCGGCAACAAAACAAGATCCAAGGTCCCACTGTAGGAGAAACAGAATAGTCAAGGCTTCACAAATTCTTCAGACACATCCAACTGTGGTGCTGAATGTGATAGTATGCTTGCTGCGGTTATTAGTAGGCTTCTTTGGTTGAGATCCTGAGGAATCCCAATGAGCTTTTCCAAGGCCCTCCCTGACCGCAGTAGCAAATAGTTTTTACAGAGCTGGTTTGCTTGTCCCAGCACCGAACCCTCCTCTTTTCACAGCACGGGCTTGGGACCGGCCACGGCAGAGTTAAAAAATGTTGAAAACATTTCCCAAATTCCTCACCAAAATGGCTAGAAATATAGCGGCAACAAAACAAGATCCAAGGTCCCACTGTAGGAGAAACAGAATAGTCAAGGCTTCACAAATTCTTCAGACACATCCAACTGTGGTGCTGAATGTGAAAGTATGCTTGCTGCGGTTATTAGTAGGCTTCTTTGGTTGAGATCCTGAGGAATCCCAATGAGCTTTTCCAAGGCCCTTCCTGACCGCAGTAGCAAATAGTTTTTACAGAGCTGGTTTGCTTGTCCCAGCACCCAACCCTCCTCTTTTCACAGCACGGGCTTGGGACCGGCCACGGCAGAGTTAAAAAATGTTGAAAACATTTCCCAAATTCCTCACCAAAATGGCTAGTAATATAGCGGCAACAAAACAAGATCCAAGGTCCCACTGTAGGAGAAACAGAATAGTCAAGGCTTCACAAATTCTTCAGACACATCCAAACTGTGGTGCTGAATGTGATAGTATGCTTGCTGCGGTTATTAGTAGGCTTCTTTGGTTGAGATCCTGAGGAATCCCAATGAGCTTTTCAAAGGCCCTCCCTGACCGCAGTAGCAAATAGTTTTTACAGAGCTGGTTTGCTAGTCCCAGCACCCAACCCTCCTCTTTTCACAGCACGGGCTTGGGACCGGCCACGGCAGAGTTAAAAAATGTTGAAAACATTTCCCAAATTCCTCACCAAAATGGCTAGTAATATAGCGGCAACAAAACAAGATCCAAGGTCCCACTGTAGGAGAAACAGAATAGTCAAGGCTTCACAAATTCTTCAGACACATCCAAACTGTGGTGCTGAATGTGATAGTATGCTTGCTGCGGTTATTAGTAGGCTTCTTTGGTTGAGATCCTGAGGAATCCCAATGAGCTTTTCCAAGGCCCTCCCTGACCGCAGTAGCAAATAGTTTTTACAGAGCTGGTTTGCTAGTCCCAGCACCCAACCCTCCTCTTTTCACAGCACGGGCTTGGGACCGGCCATGGCAGAGTTAAAAAATGTTGAAAACATTTCCCAAATTCCTCACCAAAATGGCTAGAAATATAGCGGCAACAAAACAAGATCCAAGGTCCCTCTGTAGGAGAAACAGAATAGTCAAGGCTTCACAAATTCTTCAGACACATCCAACTGTGGTGCTGAATGTGATAGTATGCTTGCTGCGGTTATTAGTAGGCTTCTTTGGTTGAGATCCTGAGGAATCCCAATGAGCTTTTCCAAGGCCCTCCCTGACCGCAGTAGCAAATAGTTTTTACAGAGCTGGTTTGCTTGAACCAGCACCCAACCCTCCTCTTTTCACAGCACGGGCTTGGGACCGGCCACGGCAGAGTTAAAAAATGTTGAAAACATTTCCCAAATTCCTCACCAAAATGGCTAGAAATATAGCGGCAACAAAACAAGATCCAAGGTCCCACTGTAGGAGAAACAGAATAGTCAAGGTTTCACAAATTCTTCAGACACATCCAACTGTGGTGCTGAATGTGATGGTATGCTTTGTGCGGTTATTAGTAGGCTTCTTTGGTTGAGATCCTGAGGAATCCCAATGAGCTTTTCCAAGGCCCTCCATGACCGCAGTAGCAAATAGTTTTTACAGAGCTGGTTTGCTTGCCCCAGCACCCAACCCTCCTCTTTTCACAGCACGGGCTTGGGACCGGCCACGGCAGAGTTAAAAAATGTTGAAAACATTTCCCAAATTCCTCACCAAAATGGCTAGAAATATAGCGGCAACAAAACAAGATCCAAGGTCCCACTGTAGGAGAAACAGAATAGTCAAGGCTTCACAAATTCTTCAGACACATCCAACTGTGGTGCTGAATGTGATAGTATGCTTGCTGCGGTTATTAGTAGGCTTCTTTGGTTGAGATCCTGAGGAATCCCAATGAGCTTTTCCAAGGCCCTCCCTGACCGCAGTAGCAAATAGTTTTTACAGAGCTGGTTTGCTTGTCCCAGCACCCAACCCTCCTCTTTTGACAGCACGGGCTTGGGACCGGCCACGGCAGAGTTAAAAAATGTTGAAAACATTTCCCAAATTCCTCACCAAAATGGCTAGAAATATAGCGGCAACAAAACAAGATCCAAGGTCCCACTGTAGGAGAAACAGAATAGTCAAGGCTTCACAAATTCTTCAGACACATCCAACTGTGGTGCTGAATGTGATAGTATGCTTGCTGCGGTTATTAGTAGGCTTCTTTGGTTGAGATCCTGAGGAATCCCAATGAGCTTTTCCAAGGCCCTCCCTGACCGCAGTAGCAAATAGTTTTTACAGAGCTGATTTGCTTGTCCCAGCACCCAACCCTCCTCTTTTCACAGCATGGGCTTGGGACCGGCCACGGCAGAGTTAAAAAATGTTGAAAACATTTCCCAAATTCCTCACCAAAATGGCTAGAAATATAGCGGCAACAAAACAAGATCCAAGGTCCCACTGTAGGAGAAACAGAATAGTAAAGGCTTCTAAAATTCTTCAGACACATCCAAACTGTGGTGCTAAATGTGATAGTATGCTTGCTGCGGTTATTAGTAGGCTTCTTTGGTTGAGATCCTGAGGAATCCCAATGAGCTTTTCCAAGGCCCTCCCTGACCGCAGTAGCAAATAGTTTTTACAGAGCTGGTTTGCTTGTCCCAGCACCCAACCCTCCTCTTTTCACAGCACGGGCTTGGGACCGGCCACGGCAGAGTTAAAAAATGTTGAAAACATTTCCCAAATTCCTCACCAAAATGGCTAGAAATATAGCGGCAACAAAACAAGATCCAAGGTCCCACTGTAGGAGAAACAGAATAGTCAAGGCTTCACAAATTCTTCAGACACATCCAACTGTGGTGCTGAATGTGATGGTATGCTTTGTGCGGTTATTAGTAGGCTTCTTTGGTTGAGATCCTGAGGAATCCCAATGAGCTTTTCCAAGGCCCTCCCTGACCGCAGTAGCAAATAGTTTTTACAGAGCTGGTTTGCTTGTCCCAGCACCCAACCCTCCTCTTTTCACAGCACGGACTTGGGACTGGCCACGGCAGAGTTAAAAAATGTTGAAAACATTTCCCAAATTCCTCACCAAAATGGCTAGAAATATAGCGGCAACAAAACAAGATCCAAGGTCCCACTGTAGGAGAAACAGAATAGTCAAGGCTTCACAAATTCTTCAGACACATCCAAACTGTGGTGCTGAATGTGAAAGTATGCTTGCTGCGGTTATTAGTAGGCTTCTTTGGTTGAGATCCTGAGGAATCCCAATGAGCTTTTCCAAGGCCCTCCCTGACCGCAGTAGCAAATAGTTTTTACAGAGCTGGTTTGCTAGTCCCAGCACCCAACCCACCACTTTTCACAGCACGGGCTTGGGACCGGCCACGGCAGAGTTAAAAAATGTTGAAAACATTTCCCAAATTCCTCACCAAAATGGCTAGAAATATAGCGGCAACAAAACAAGATCCAAGGTCCCACTGTAGGAGAAACAGAATAGTCAAGGCTTCACAAATTCTTCAGACACATCCAACTGTGGTGCTGAATGTGATAGTATGCTTGCTGCGGTTATTAGTAGGCTTCTTTGGTTGAGATCCTGAGGAATCCCAATGAGCTTTTCCAAGGCCCTCCCTGACCGCAGTAGCAAATAGTTTTTACAGAGCTGGTTTGCTTGAACCAGCACCCAACCCTCTTCTTTTCACAGCATGGGCTTGGGACCGGCCACGGCAGAGTTAAAAAATGTTGAAAACATTTCCCAAATTCCTCACCAAAATGGCTAGAAATATAGCGGCAACAAAACAAGATCCAAGGTCCCACTGTAGGAGAAACAGAATAGTCAAGGCTTCACAAATTCTTCAGACACATCCAACTGTGGTGCTGAATGTGATAGTATGCTTGCTGCGGTTATTAGTAGGCTTCTTTGGTTGAGATCCTGAGGAATCCCAATGAGCTTTTCCAAGGCCCTCCCTGACCGCAGTAGCAAATAGTTTTTACAGAGCTGGTTTGCTTGTCCCAGCACCCAACCCTCCTCTTTTCACAGCACGGGCTTGGGACTGGCCACGGCAGAGTTAAAAAATGTTGAAAACATTTCCCAAATTCCTCACCAAAATGGCTAGAAATATAGCGGCAACAAAACAAGATCCAAGGTCCCACTGTAGGAGAAACAGAATAGTAAAGGCTTCTAAAATTCTTCAGACACATCCAAACTGTGGTGCTAAATGTGATAGTATGCTTGCTGCGGTTATTAGTAGGCTTCTTTGGTTGAGATCCTGAGGAATCCCAATGAGCTTTTCCAAGGCCCTCCCTGACCACAGTAGCAAATAGTTTTTACAGAGCTGGTTTGCTTGTCCCAGCACCCAACCCTCCTCTTTTCACAGCACGGGCTTGGGACCGGCCACGGCAGAGTTAAAAAATGTTGAAAACATTTCCCAAATTCCTCACCAAAATGGCTAGAAATATAGCGGCAACAAAACAAGATCCAAGGTCCCACTGTAGGAGAAACAGAATAGTCAAGGCTTCACAAATTCTTCAGACACATCCAACTGTGGTGCTGAATGTGATGGTATGCTTTGTGCGGTTATTAGTAGGCTTCTTTGGTTGAGATCCTGAGGAATCCCAATGAGCTTTTCCAAGGCCCTCCATGACCGCAGTAGCAAATAGTTTTTACAGAGCTAGTTTGCTTGCCCCAGCACCCAACCCTCCTCTTTTCACAGCACGGGCTTGGGACCGGCCACGGCAGAGTTAAAAAATGTTGAAAACATTTCCCAAATTCCTCACCAAAATGGCTAGAAATATAGCGGCAACAAAACAAGATCCAAGGTCCCACTGTAGGAGAAACAGAATAGTCAAGGCTTCACAAATTCTTCAGACACATCCAACTGTGGTGCTGAATGTGAAAGTATGCTTGCTGCGGTTATTAGTAGGCTTCTTTGGTTGAGATCCTGAGGAATCCCAATGAGCTTTTCCAAGGCCCTCCCTGACCGCAGTAGCAAATCGTTTTTAGAGAGCTGGTTTGCTTGTCCCAGCACCCAACCCTCCTCTTTTCACAGCACGGGCTTGGGACCGGCCACGGCAGAGTTAAAAAATGTTGAAAACATTTCCCAAATTCCTCACCAAAATGGCTAGAAATATAGCGGCAACAAAACAAGATCCAAGGTCCCACTGTAGGAGAAACAGAATAGTCAAGGCTTCACAAATTCTTCAGACACATCCAAACTGTGGTGCTGAATGTGATAGTATGCTTGCTGCGGTTATTAGTAGGCTTCTTTGGTTGAGATCCTGAGGAATCCCAATGAGCTTTTCCAAGGCCCTCCCTGACCGCAGTAGCAAATAGTTTTTACAGAGCTGGTTTGCTAGTCCCAGCACCCAACCCACCTCTTTTCACAGCACGGGCTTGGGACCGGCCACGGCAGAGTTAAAAAATGTTGAAAACATTTCCCAAATTCCTCACCAAAATGGCTAGAAATATAGCGGCAACAAAACAAGATCCAAGGTCCCACTGTAGGAGAAACAGAATAGTCAAGGCTTCACAAATTCTTCAGACACATCCAACTGTGGTGCTGAATGTGATGGTATGCTTTGTGCGGTTATTAGTAAGCTTCTTTGGTTGAGATCCTGAGGAATCTCAATGAGCTTTTCCAAGGCCCTCCATGACCGCAGTAGCAAATAGTTTTTACAGAGCTGGTTTGCTTGCCCCAGCACCCAACCCTCCTCTTTTCAAAGCACGGGCTTGGGACCGGCCACGGCAGAGTTAAAAAATGTTGAAAACATTTCCCAAATTCCTCACCAAAATGGCTAGAAATATAGCGGCAACAAAACAAGATCCAAGGTCCCACTGTAGGAGAAACAGAATAGTCAAGGCTTCACAAATTCTTCAGACACATCCAACTGTGGTGCTGAATGTGATAGTATGCTTGCTGCGGTTATTAGTAGGCTTCTTTGGTTGAGATCCTGAGGAATCCCAATGAGCTTTTCCAAGGCCCTCCCTGACCGCAGTAGCAAATAGTTTTTACAGAGCTGGTTTGCTTGTCCCAGCACCCAACCCTCCTCTTTTCACAGCACAGGCTTGGGACCGGCCACGGCAGAGTTAAAAAATGTTGAAAACATTTCCCAAATTCCTCACCAAAATGGCTAGAAATATAGCGGCAACAAAACAAGATCCAAGGTCCCACTGTAGGAGAAACAGAATAGTCAAGGCTTCACAAATTCTTCAGACACATCCAACTGTGGTGCTGAATGTGATGGTATGCTTTGTGCGGTTATTAGTAGGCTTCTTTGGTTGAGATCCTGAGGAATCCCAATGAGCTTTTCCAAGGCCCTCCAAGACCGCAGTAGCAAATAGTTTTTACAGAGCTAGTTTGCTTGCCCCAGCACCCAACCCTCCTCTTTTCACAGCACGGGCTTGGGACCGGCCACGGCAGAGTTAAAAAATGTTGAAAACATTTCCCAAATTCCTCACCAAAATGGCTAGAAATATAGCGGCAACAAAACAAGATCCAAGGTCCCACTGTAGGAGAAACAGAATAGTCAAGGCTTCACAAATTCTTCAGACACATCCAACTGTGGTGCTGAATGTGAATGTATGCTTGCTGCGGTTATTAGTAGGCTTCTTTGGTTGAGATCCTGAGGAATCCCAATGAGCTTTTCCAAGGCCCTCCCTGACCGCAGTAGCAAATAGTTTTTACAGAGCTGGTTTGCTTGTCCCAGCACCCAACCCTCCTCTTTTCACAGCACGGGCTTGGGACCGGCCACGGCAGAGTTAAAAAATGTTGAAAACATTTCCCAAATTCCTCACCAAAATGGCTAGAAATATAGCGGCAACAAAACAAGATCCAAGGTCCCACTGTAGGAGAAACAGAATAGTCAAGGCTTCACAAATTCTTCAGACACATCCAACTGTGGTGCTGAATGTGATGGTATGCTTTGTGCGGTTATTAGTAAACTTCTTTGGTTGAGATCCTGAGGAATCTCAATGAGCTTTTCCAAGGCCCTCCATGACCGCAGTAGCAAATCGTTTTTACAGAGCTGGTTTGCTTGCCCCAGCACCCAACCCTCCTCTTTTCAAAGCACGGGCTTGGGACCGGCCACGGCAGAGTTAAAAAATGTTGAAAACATTTCCCAAATTCCTCACCAAAATGGCTAGAAATATAGCGGCAACAAAACAAGATCCAAGGTCCCACTGTAGGAGAAACAGAATAGTCAAGGCTTCACAAATTCTTCAGACACATCCAACTGTGGTGCTGAATGTGATGGTATGCTTTGTGCGGTTATTAGTAGGCTTCTTTGGTTGAGATCCTGAGGAATCCCAATGAGCTTTTCCAAGGCCCTCCCTGACCGCAGTAGCAAATAGTTTTTACAGAGCTGGTTTGCTTGTCCCAGCACCCAACCCTCCTCTTTTCACAGCACGGGCTTGGGACCGGCCACGGCAGAGTTAAAAAATGTTGAAAACATTTCCCAAATTCCTCACCAAAATGGCTAGAAATATAGCGGCAACAAAACAAGATCCAAGGTCCCACTGTAGGAGAAACAGAATAGTCAAGGCTTCACAAATTCTTCAGACACATCCAACTGTGGTGCTGAATGTGATGGTATGCTTTGTGCGGTTATTAGTAGGCTTCTTTGGTTGAGATCCTGAGGAATCCCAATGAGCTTTTCCAAGGCCCTCCCTGACCGCAGTAGCAAATAGTTTTTACAGAGCTGGTTTGCTTGTCCCAGCACCCAACCCTCCTCTTTTCACAGCACGGGCTTGGGACCGGCCACGGCAGAGTTAAAAAATGTTGAAAACATTTCCCAAATTCGTCACCAAAATGGCTAGAAATATAGCGGCAACAAAACAAGATCCAAGGTCCCACTGTAGGAGAAACAGAATAGTCAAGGCTTCACAAATTCTTCAGACACATCCAAACTGTGGTGCTGAATGTGAAAGTATGCTTGCTGCGGTTATTAGTAGGCTTCTTTGGTTGAGATCCTGAGGAATCCCAATGAGCTTTTCCAAGGCCCTCCCTGACCGCAGTAGCAAATAGTTTTTACAGAGCTGGTTTGCTAGTCCCAGCACCCAACCCACCTCTTTTCACAGCACGGGCTTGGGACCGGCCACGGCAGAGTTAAAAAATGTTGAAAACATTTCCCAAATTCCTCACCAAAATGGCTAGAAATATAGCGGCAACAAAACAAGATCCAAGGTCCCACTGTAGGAGAAACAGAATAGTCAAGGCTTCACAAATTCTTCAGACACATCCAACTGTGGTGCTGAATGTGATAGTATGCTTGCTGCGGTTATTAGTAGGCTTCTTTGGTTGAGATCCTGAGGAATCCCAATGAGCTTTTCCAAGGCCCTCCCTGACCGCAGTAGCAAATAGTTTTTACAGAGCTGGTTTGCTTGAACCAGCACCCAACCCTCCTCTTTTCACAGCACGGGCTTGGGACCGGCCACGGCAGAGTTAAAAAATGTTGAAAACATTTCCCAAATTCCTCACCAAAATGGCTAGAAATATAGCGGCAACAAAACAAGATCCAAGGTCCCACTGTAGGAGAAACAGAATAGTCAAGGCTTCACAAATTCTTCGGACACATCCAACTGTGGTGCTGAATGTGATAGTATGCTTGCTGCGGTTATTAGTAGGCTTCTTTGGTTGAGATCCTGAGGAATCCCAATGAGCTTTTCCAAGGCCCTTCCTGACCGCAGTAGCAAATAGTTTTTACAGAGCTGGTTTGCTTGTCCCAGCACCCAACCCTCCTCTTTTCACAGCACGGGCTTGGGACCGGCCACGGCAGAGTTAAAAAATGTTGAAAACATTTCCCAAATTCCTCACCAAAATGGCTAGAAATATAGCGGCAACAAAACAAGATCCAAGGTCCCACTGTAGGAGAAACAGAATAGTAAAGGCTTCTAAAATTCTTCAGACACATCCAAACTGTGGTGCTAAATGTGATAGTATGCTTGCTGCGGTTATTAGTAGGCTTCTTTGGTTGAGATCCTGAGGAATCCCAATGAGCTTTTCCAAGGCCCTCCCTGACCACAGTAGCAAATAGTTTTTACAGAGCTGGTTTGCTTGTCCCAGCACCCAACCCTCCTCTTTTCACAGCACGGGCTTGGGACCGGCCACGGCAGAGTTAAAAAATGTTGAAAACATTTCCCAAATTCCTCACCAAAATGGCTAGAAACATAGCGGCAACAAAACAAGATCCAAGGTCCCACTGTAGGAGAAACAGAATAGTCAAGGCTTCACAAATTCTTCAGACACATCCAACTGTGGTGCTGAATGTGATGGTATGCTTTGTGCGGTTATTAGTAGGCTTCTTTGGTTGAGATCCTGAGGAATCCCAATGAGCTTTTCCAAGGCCCTCCCTGACCGCAGTAGCAAATAGTTTTTACAGAGCTAGTTTGCTTGTCCCAGCACCCAACCCTCCTCTTTTCACAGCACGGGCTTGGGACCGGCCACGGCAGAGTTAAAAAATGTTGAAAACATTTCCCAAATTCCTCACCAAAATGGCTAGAAATATAGCGGCAACAAAACAAGATCCAAGGTCCCACTGTAGGAGAAACAGAATAGTCAAGGCTTCACAAATTCTTCAGACACATCCAACTGTGGTGCTGAATGTGATAGTATGCTTGCTGCGGTTATTAGTAGGCTTCTTTGGTTGAGATCCTGAGGAATCCCAATGAGCTTTTCCAAGGCCCTCCCTGACCGCAGTAGCAAATAGTTTTTACAGAGCTGGTTTGCTTGTCCCAGCACCGAACCCTCCTCTTTTCACAGCACGGGCTTGGGACCGGCCACGGCAGAGTTAAAAAATGTTGAAAACATTTCCCAAATTCCTCACCAAAATGGCTAGAAATATAGCGGCAACAAAACAAGATCCAAGGTCCCACTGTAGGAGAAACAGAATAGTCAAGGCTTCACAAATTCTTCAGACACATCCAACTGTGGTGCTGAATGTGAAAGTATGCTTGCTGCGGTTATTAGTAGGCTTCTTTGGTTGAGATCCTGAGGAATCCCAATGAGCTTTTCCAAGGCCCTTCCTGACCGCAGTAGCAAATAGTTTTTACAGAGCTGGTTTGCTTGTCCCAGCACCCAACCCTCCTCTTTTCACAGCACGGGCTTGGGACCGGCCACGGCAGAGTTAAAAAATGTTGAAAACATTTCCCAAATTCCTCACCAAAATGGCTAGTAATATAGCGGCAACAAAACAAGATCCAAGGTCCCACTGTAGGAGAAACAGAATAGTCAAGGCTTCACAAATTCTTCAGACACATCCAAACTGTGGTGCTGAATGTGATAGTATGCTTGCTGCGGTTATTAGTAGGCTTCTTTGGTTGAGATCCTGAGGAATCCCAATGAGCTTTTCAAAGGCCCTCCCTGACCGCAGTAGCAAATAGTTTTTACAGAGCTGGTTTGCTAGTCCCAGCACCCAACCCTCCTCTTTTCACAGCACGGGCTTGGGACCGGCCACGGCAGAGTTAAAAAATGTTGAAAACATTTCCCAAATTCCTCACCAAAATGGCTAGTAATATAGCGGCAACAAAACAAGATCCAAGGTCCCACTGTAGGAGAAACAGAATAGTCAAGGCTTCACAAATTCTTCAGACACATCCAAACTGTGGTGCTGAATGTGATAGTATGCTTGCTGCGGTTATTAGTAGGCTTCTTTGGTTGAGATCCTGAGGAATCCCAATGAGCTTTTCCAAGGCCCTCCCTGACCGCAGTAGCAAATAGTTTTTACAGAGCTGGTTTGCTAGTCCCAGCACCCAACCCTCCTCTTTTCACAGCACGGGCTTGGGACCGGCCATGGCAGAGTTAAAAAATGTTGAAAACATTTCCCAAATTCCTCACCAAAATGGCTAGAAATATAGCGGCAACAAAACAAGATCCAAGGTCCCTCTGTAGGAGAAACAGAATAGTCAAGGCTTCACAAATTCTTCAGACACATCCAACTGTGGTGCTGAATGTGATAGTATGCTTGCTGCGGTTATTAGTAGGCTTCTTTGGTTGAGATCCTGAGGAATCCCAATGAGCTTTTCCAAGGCCCTCCCTGACCGCAGTAGCAAATAGTTTTTACAGAGCTGGTTTGCTTGAACCAGCACCCAACCCTCCTCTTTTCACAGCACGGGCTTGGGACCGGCCACGGCAGAGTTAAAAAATGTTGAAAACATTTCCCAAATTCCTCACCAAAATGGCTAGAAATATAGCGGCAACAAAACAAGATCCAAGGTCCCACTGTAGGAGAAACAGAATAGTCAAGGTTTCACAAATTCTTCAGACACATCCAACTGTGGTGCTGAATGTGATGGTATGCTTTGTGCGGTTATTAGTAGGCTTCTTTGGTTGAGATCCTGAGGAATCCCAATGAGCTTTTCCAAGGCCCTCCATGACCGCAGTAGCAAATAGTTTTTACAGAGCTGGTTTGCTTGCCCCAGCACCCAACCCTCCTCTTTTCACAGCACGGGCTTGGGACCGGCCACGGCAGAGTTAAAAAATGTTGAAAACATTTCCCAAATTCCTCACCAAAATGGCTAGAAATATAGCGGCAACAAAACAAGATCCAAGGTCCCACTGTAGGAGAAACAGAATAGTCAAGGCTTCACAAATTCTTCAGACACATCCAACTGTGGTGCTGAATGTGATAGTATGCTTGCTGCGGTTATTAGTAGGCTTCTTTGGTTGAGATCCTGAGGAATCCCAATGAGCTTTTCCAAGGCCCTCCCTGACCGCAGTAGCAAATAGTTTTTACAGAGCTGGTTTGCTTGTCCCAGCACCCAACCCTCCTCTTTTGACAGCACGGGCTTGGGACCGGCCACGGCAGAGTTAAAAAATGTTGAAAACATTTCCCAAATTCCTCACCAAAATGGCTAGAAATATAGCGGCAACAAAACAAGATCCAAGGTCCCACTGTAGGAGAAACAGAATAGTCAAGGCTTCACAAATTCTTCAGACACATCCAACTGTGGTGCTGAATGTGATAGTATGCTTGCTGCGGTTATTAGTAGGCTTC
The DNA here is from genome assembly GCF_965119305.1 of Pelophylax lessonae. Lineage (NCBI taxonomy): Eukaryota > Metazoa > Chordata > Amphibia > Anura > Ranidae > Pelophylax > Pelophylax lessonae. The sequence continues at coordinate 176,083,535 of NC_138771.1, forward strand.
TTTGGTTGAGATCCTGAGGAATCCCAATGAGCTTTTCCAAGGCCCTCCCTGACCGCAGTAGCAAATAGTTTTTACAGAGCTGATTTGCTTGTCCCAGCACCCAACCCTCCTCTTTTCACAGCATGGGCTTGGGACCGGCCACGGCAGAGTTAAAAAATGTTGAAAACATTTCCCAAATTCCTCACCAAAATGGCTAGAAATATAGCGGCAACAAAACAAGATCCAAGGTCCCACTGTAGGAGAAACAGAATAGTAAAGGCTTCTAAAATTCTTCAGACACATCCAAACTGTGGTGCTAAATGTGATAGTATGCTTGCTGCGGTTATTAGTAGGCTTCTTTGGTTGAGATCCTGAGGAATCCCAATGAGCTTTTCCAAGGCCCTCCCTGACCGCAGTAGCAAATAGTTTTTACAGAGCTGGTTTGCTTGTCCCAGCACCCAACCCTCCTCTTTTCACAGCACGGGCTTGGGACCGGCCACGGCAGAGTTAAAAAATGTTGAAAACATTTCCCAAATTCCTCACCAAAATGGCTAGAAATATAGCGGCAACAAAACAAGATCCAAGGTCCCACTGTAGGAGAAACAGAATAGTCAAGGCTTCACAAATTCTTCAGACACATCCAACTGTGGTGCTGAATGTGATGGTATGCTTTGTGCGGTTATTAGTAGGCTTCTTTGGTTGAGATCCTGAGGAATCCCAATGAGCTTTTCCAAGGCCCTCCCTGACCGCAGTAGCAAATAGTTTTTACAGAGCTGGTTTGCTTGTCCCAGCACCCAACCCTCCTCTTTTCACAGCACGGACTTGGGACTGGCCACGGCAGAGTTAAAAAATGTTGAAAACATTTCCCAAATTCCTCACCAAAATGGCTAGAAATATAGCGGCAACAAAACAAGATCCAAGGTCCCACTGTAGGAGAAACAGAATAGTCAAGGCTTCACAAATTCTTCAGACACATCCAAACTGTGGTGCTGAATGTGAAAGTATGCTTGCTGCGGTTATTAGTAGGCTTCTTTGGTTGAGATCCTGAGGAATCCCAATGAGCTTTTCCAAGGCCCTCCCTGACCGCAGTAGCAAATAGTTTTTACAGAGCTGGTTTGCTAGTCCCAGCACCCAACCCACCTCTTTTCACAGCACGGGCTTGGGACCGGCCACGGCAGAGTTAAAAAATGTTGAAAACATTTCCCAAATTCCTCACCAAAATGGCTAGAAATATAGCGGCAACAAAACAAGATCCAAGGTCCCACTGTAGGAGAAACAGAATAGTCAAGGCTTCACAAATTCTTCAGACACATCCAACTGTGGTGCTGAATGTGATAGTATGCTTGCTGCGGTTATTAGTAGGCTTCTTTGGTTGAGATCCTGAGGAATCCCAATGAGCTTTTCCAAGGCCCTCCCTGACCGCAGTAGCAAATAGTTTTTACAGAGCTGGTTTGCTTGAACCAGCACCCAACCCTCTTCTTTTCACAGCATGGGCTTGGGACCGGCCACGGCAGAGTTAAAAAATGTTGAAAACATTTCCCAAATTCCTCACCAAAATGGCTAGAAATATAGCGGCAACAAAACAAGATCCAAGGTCCCACTGTAGGAGAAACAGAATAGTCAAGGCTTCACAAATTCTTCAGACACATCCAACTGTGGTGCTGAATGTGATAGTATGCTTGCTGCGGTTATTAGTAGGCTTCTTTGGTTGAGATCCTGAGGAATCCCAATGAGCTTTTCCAAGGCCCTCCCTGACCGCAGTAGCAAATAGTTTTTACAGAGCTGGTTTGCTTGTCCCAGCACCCAACCCTCCTCTTTTCACAGCACGGGCTTGGGACTGGCCACGGCAGAGTTAAAAAATGTTGAAAACATTTCCCAAATTCCTCACCAAAATGGCTAGAAATATAGCGGCAACAAAACAAGATCCAAGGTCCCACTGTAGGAGAAACAGAATAGTAAAGGCTTCTAAAATTCTTCAGACACATCCAAACTGTGGTGCTAAATGTGATAGTATGCTTGCTGCGGTTATTAGTAGGCTTCTTTGGTTGAGATCCTGAGGAATCCCAATGAGCTTTTCCAAGGCCCTCCCTGACCACAGTAGCAAATAGTTTTTACAGAGCTGGTTTGCTTGTCCCAGCACCCAACCCTCCTCTTTTCACAGCACGGGCTTGGGACCGGCCACGGCAGAGTTAAAAAATGTTGAAAACATTTCCCAAATTCCTCACCAAAATGGCTAGAAATATAGCGGCAACAAAACAAGATCCAAGGTCCCACTGTAGGAGAAACAGAATAGTCAAGGCTTCACAAATTCTTCAGACACATCCAACTGTGGTGCTGAATGTGATGGTATGCTTTGTGCGGTTATTAGTAGGCTTCTTTGGTTGAGATCCTGAGGAATCCCAATGAGCTTTTCCAAGGCCCTCCATGACCGCAGTAGCAAATAGTTTTTACAGAGCTAGTTTGCTTGCCCCAGCACCCAACCCTCCTCTTTTCACAGCACGGGCTTGGGACCGGCCACGGCAGAGTTAAAAAATGTTGAAAACATTTCCCAAATTCCTCACCAAAATGGCTAGAAATATAGCGGCAACAAAACAAGATCCAAGGTCCCACTGTAGGAGAAACAGAATAGTCAAGGCTTCACAAATTCTTCAGACACATCCAAACTGTGGTGCTGAATGTGATAGTATGCTTGCTGCGGTTATTAGTAGGCTTCTTTGGTTGAGATCCTGAGGAATCCCAATGAGCTTTTCCAAGGCCCTCCCTGACCGCAGTAGCAAATAGTTTTTACAGAGCTGGTTTGCTAGTCCCAGCACCCAACCCACCTCTTTTCACAGCACGGGCTTGGGACCGGCCACGGCAGAGTTAAAAAATGTTGAAAACATTTCCCAAATTCCTCACCAAAATGGCTAGAAATATAGCGGCAACAAAACAAGATCCAAGGTCCCACTGTAGGAGAAACAGAATAGTCAAGGCTTCACAAATTCTTCAGACACATCCAACTGTGGTGCTGAATGTGATGGTATGCTTTGTGCGGTTATTAGTAAGCTTCTTTGGTTGAGATCCTGAGGAATCTCAATGAGCTTTTCCAAGGCCCTCCATGACCGCAGTAGCAAATAGTTTTTACAGAGCTGGTTTGCTTGCCCCAGCACCCAACCCTCCTCTTTTCAAAGCACGGGCTTGGGACCGGCCACGGCAGAGTTAAAAAATGTTGAAAACATTTCCCAAATTCCTCACCAAAATGGCTAGAAATATAGCGGCAACAAAACAAGATCCAAGGTCCCACTGTAGGAGAAACAGAATAGTCAAGGCTTCACAAATTCTTCAGACACATCCAACTGTGGTGCTGAATGTGATAGTATGCTTGCTGCGGTTATTAGTAGGCTTCTTTGGTTGAGATCCTGAGGAATCCCAATGAGCTTTTCCAAGGCCCTCCCTGACCGCAGTAGCAAATAGTTTTTACAGAGCTGGTTTGCTTGTCCCAGCACCCAACCCTCCTCTTTTCACAGCACAGGCTTGGGACCGGCCACGGCAGAGTTAAAAAATGTTGAAAACATTTCCCAAATTCCTCACCAAAATGGCTAGAAATATAGCGGCAACAAAACAAGATCCAAGGTCCCACTGTAGGAGAAACAGAATAGTCAAGGCTTCACAAATTCTTCAGACACATCCAACTGTGGTGCTGAATGTGATGGTATGCTTTGTGCGGTTATTAGTAGGCTTCTTTGGTTGAGATCCTGAGGAATCCCAATGAGCTTTTCCAAGGCCCTCCAAGACCGCAGTAGCAAATAGTTTTTACAGAGCTAGTTTGCTTGCCCCAGCACCCAACCCTCCTCTTTTCACAGCACGGGCTTGGGACCGGCCACGGCAGAGTTAAAAAATGTTGAAAACATTTCCCAAATTCCTCACCAAAATGGCTAGAAATATAGCGGCAACAAAACAAGATCCAAGGTCCCACTGTAGGAGAAACAGAATAGTCAAGGCTTCACAAATTCTTCAGACACATCCAACTGTGGTGCTGAATGTGAATGTATGCTTGCTGCGGTTATTAGTAGGCTTCTTTGGTTGAGATCCTGAGGAATCCCAATGAGCTTTTCCAAGGCCCTCCCTGACCGCAGTAGCAAATAGTTTTTACAGAGCTGGTTTGCTTGTCCCAGCACCCAACCCTCCTCTTTTCACAGCACGGGCTTGGGACCGGCCACGGCAGAGTTAAAAAATGTTGAAAACATTTCCCAAATTCCTCACCAAAATGGCTAGAAATATAGCGGCAACAAAACAAGATCCAAGGTCCCACTGTAGGAGAAACAGAATAGTCAAGGCTTCACAAATTCTTCAGACACATCCAAACTGTGGTGCTGAATGTGATAGTATGCTTGCTGCGGTTATTAGTAGGCTTCTTTGGTTGAGATCCTGAGGAATCCCAATGAGCTTTTCCAAGGCCCTCCCTGACCGCAGTAGCAAATAGTTTTTACAGAGCTGGTTTGCTAGTCCCAGCACCCAACCCACCTCTTTTCACAGCACGGGCTTGGGACCGGCCACGGCAGAGTTAAAAAATGTTGAAAACATTTCCCAAATTCCTCACCAAAATGGCTAGAAATATAGCGGCAACAAAACAAGATCCAAGGTCCCACTGTAGGAGAAACAGAATAGTCAAGGCTTCACAAATTCTTCAGACACATCCAACTGTGGTGCTGAATGTGATGGTATGCTTTGTGCGGTTATTAGTAAACTTCTTTGGTTGAGATCCTGAGGAATCTCAATGAGCTTTTCCAAGGCCCTCCATGACCGCAGTAGCAAATCGTTTTTACAGAGCTGGTTTGCTTGCCCCAGCACCCAACCCTCCTCTTTTCAAAGCACGGGCTTGGGACCGGCCACGGCAGAGTTAAAAAATGTTGAAAACATTTCCCAAATTCCTCACCAAAATGGCTAGAAATATAGCGGCAACAAAACAAGATCCAAGGTCCCACTGTAGGAGAAACAGAATAGTCAAGGCTTCACAAATTCTTCAGACACATCCAACTGTGGTGCTGAATGTGATAGTATGCTTGCTGCGGTTATTAGTAGGCTTCTTTGGTTGAGATCCTGAGGAATCCCAATGAGCTTTTCCAAGGCCCTCCCTGACCGCAGTAGCAAATAGTTTTTACAGAGCTGGTTTGCTTGTCCCAGCACCCAACCCTCCTCTTTTCACAGCACGGGCTTGGGACCGGCCACGGCAGAGTTAAAAAATGTTGAAAACATTTCCCAAATTCCTCACCAAAATGGCTAGAAATATAGCGGCAACAAAACAAGATCCAAGGTCCCACTGTAGGAGAAACAGAATAGTCAAGGCTTCACAAATTCTTCAGACACATCCAACTGTGGTGCTGAATGTGATAGTATGCTTGCTGCCGTTATTATTAGGCTTCTTTGGTTGAGATCCTGAGGAATCCCAATGAGCTTTTCCAAGGCCCTCCCTGACCGCAGTAGCAAATAGTTTTTACAGAGCTGGTTTGCTTGTCCCAGCACCCAACCCTCCTCTTTTCACAGCACGGGCTTGGGACCGGCCACGGCAGAGTTAAAAAATGTTGAAAACATTTCCCAAATTCCTCACCAAAATGGCTAGAAAAATAGCGGCAACAAAACAAGATCCAAGGTCCCACTGTAGGAGAAACAGAATAGTCAAGGCTTCACAAATTCTTCAGACACATCCAACTGTGGTGCTGAATGTGAAAGTATGCTTGCTGCGGTTATTAGTAGGCTTCTTTGGTTGAGATCCTGAGGAATCCCAATGAGCTTTTCCAAGGCCCTCCCTGACCGCAGTAGCAAATAGTTTTTACAGAGCTGGTTTGCTTGTCCCAGCACCCAACCCTCCTCTTTTCACAGCACGGGCTTGGGACCGGCCACGGCAGAGTTAAAAAATGTTGAAAACATTTCCCAAATTCCTCACCAAAATGGCTAGAAATATAGCGGCAACAAAACAAGATCCAAGGTCCCACTGTAGGAGAAACAGAATAGTCAAGGCTTCACAAATTCTTCAGATACATCCAAACTGTGGTGCTGAATGTGATAGTATGCTTGCTGCGGTTATTAGTAGGCTTCTTTGGTTGAGATCCTGAGGAATCCCAATGAGCTTTTCCAAGGCCCTCCATGACCACAGTAGCAAATAGTTTTTACAGAGCTGGTTTGCTTGCCCCAGCACCCAACCCTCCTCTTTTCACAGCACGGGCTTGGGACCGGCCACGGCAGAGTTAAAAAATGTTGAAAACATTTCCCAAATTCCTCACCAAAATGGCTAGAAATATAGCGGCAACAAAACAAGATCCAAGGTCCCACTGTAGGAGAAACAGAATAGTCAAGGCTTCACAAATTCTTCAGACACATCCAACTGTGGTGCTGAATGTGATAGTATGCTTGCTGCGGTTATTAGTAGGCTTCTTTGGTTGAGATCCTGAGGAATCCCAATGAGCTTTTCCAAGGCCCTCCCTGACCGCAGTAGCAAATAGTTTTTACAGAGCTGGTTTTCTTGTCCCAGCACCCAACCCTCCTCTTTTCACAGCACGGTCTTGGGACCGGCCACGGCAGAGTTAAAAAATGTTGAAAACATTTCCCAAATTCCTCACCAAAATGGCTAGAAATATAGCGGCAACAAAACAAGATCCAAGGTCCCACTGTAGGAGAAACAGAATAGTCAAGGCTTCACAAATTCTTCAGACACATCCAACTGTGGTGCTGAATGTGATAGTATGCTTGCTGCCGTTATTATTAGGCTTCTTTGGTTGAGATCCTGAGGAATCCCAATGAGCTTTTCCAAGGCCCTCCCTGACCGCAGTAGCAAATAGTTTTTACAGAGCTGGTCTGCTTGTCCCAGCACCCAACCCTCCTCTTTTCACAGCACGGGCTTGGGACCGGCCACGGCAGAGTTAAAAAATGTTGAAAACATTTCCCAAATTCCTAAACAAAATGGCTAGAAAAATAGCGGCAACAAAACAAGATCCAAGGTCCCACTGTAGGAGAAACAGAATAGTCAAGGCTTCACAAATTCTTCAGACACATCCAACTGTGGTGCTGAATGTGAAAGTATGTTTGCTGCGGTTATTAGTAGGCTTCTTTGGTTGAGATCCTGAGGAATCCCAATGAGCTTTTCCAAGGCCCTCCCTGACCGCAGTAGCAAATAGTTTTTACAGAGCTGGTTTGCTTGTCCCAGCACCCAACCCTCCTCTTTTCACAGCACGGGCTTGGGACCGGCCACGGCAGAGTTAAAAAATGTTGAAAACATTTCCCAAATTCCTCACCAAAATGGCTAGAAATATAGCGGCAACAAAACAAGATCCAAGGTCCCACTGTAGGAGAAACAGTATAGTCAAGGCTTCACAAATTCTTCAGACACATCCAAACTGTGGTGCTAAATGTGATAGTATGCTTGCTGCGGTTATTAGTAGGCTTCTTTGGTTGAGATCCTGAGGAATCCCAATGAGCTTTTCCAAGGCCCTCCATGACCACAGTAGCAAATAGTTTTTACAGAGCTGGTTTGCTTGCCCCAGCACCCAACCCTCCTCTTTTCACAGCACGGGCTTGGGACCGGCCACGGCAGAGTTAAAAAATGTTGAAAACATTTCCCAAATTCCTCACCAAAATGGCTAGAAATATAGCGGCAACAAAACAAGATCCAAGGTCCCACTGTAGGAGAAACAGTATAGTCAAGGCTTCACAAATTCTTCAGACACATCCAAACTGTGGTGCTAAATGTGATAGTATGCTTGCTGCGGTTATTAGTAGGCTTCTTTGGTTGAGATCCTGAGGAATCCCAATGAGCTTTTCCAAGGCCCTCCATGACCACAGTAGCAAATAGTTTTTACAGAGCTGGTTTGCTTGCCCCAGCACCCAACCCTCCTCTTTTCACAGCACGGGCTTGGGACCGGCCACGGCAGAGTTAAAAAATGTTGAAAACATTTCCCAAATTCCTCACCAAAATGGCTAGAAATATAGCGGCAACAAAACAAGATCCAAGGTCCCACTGTAGGAGAAACAGAATAGTCAAGGCTTCACAAATTCTTCAGACACATCCAACTGTGGTGCTGAATGTGATAGTATGCTTGCTGCGGTTATTAGTAGGCTTCTTTGGTTGAGATCCTGAGGAATCCCAATGAGCTTTTCCAAGGCCCTCCCTGACCGCAGTAGCAAATAGTTTTTACAGAGCTGGTTTTCTTGTCCCAGCACCCAACCCTCCTCTTTTCACAGCACGGTCTTGGGACCGGCCACGGCAGAGTTAAAAAATGTTGAAAACATTTCCCAAATTCCTCACCAAAATGGCTAGAAATATAGCGGCAACAAAACAAGATCCAAGGTCCCACTGTAGGAGAAACAGAATAGTCAAGGCTTCACAAATTCTTCAGACACATCCAACTGTGGTGCTGAATGTGATAGTATGCTTGCTGCCGTTATTATTAGGCTTCTTTGGTTGAGATCCTGAGGAATCCCAATGAGCTTTTCCAAGGCCCTCCCTGACCGCAGTAGCAAATAGTTTTTACAGAGCTGGTCTGCTTGTCCCAGCACCCAACCCTCCTCTTTTCACAGCACGGGCTTGGGACCGGCCACGGCAGAGTTAAAAAATGTTGAAAACATTTCCCAAATTCCTAAACAAAATGGCTAGAAAAATAGCGGCAACAAAACAAGATCCAAGGTCCCACTGTAGGAGAAACAGAATAGTCAAGGCTTCACAAATTCTTCAGACACATCCAACTGTGGTGCTGAATGTGAAAGTATGTTTGCTGCGGTTATTAGTAGGCTTCTTTGGTTGAGATCCTGAGGAATCCCAATGAGCTTTTCCAAGGCCCTCCCTGACCGCAGTAGCAAATAGTTTTTACAGAGCTGGTTTGCTTGTCCCAGCACCCAACCCTCCTCTTTTCACAGCACGGGCTTGGGACCGGCCACGGCAGAGTTAAAAAATGTTGAAAACATTTCCCAAATTCCTCACCAAAATGGCTAGAAATATAGCGGCAACAAAACAAGATCCAAGGTCCCACTGTAGGAGAAACAGTATAGTCAAGGCTTCACAAATTCTTCAGACACATCCAAACTGTGGTGCTAAATGTGATAGTATGCTTGCTGCGGTTATTAGTAGGCTTCTTTGGTTGAGATCCTGAGGAATCCCAATGAGCTTTTCCAAGGCCCTCCCTGACCGCAGTAGCAAATAGTTTTTACAGAGCTGGTTTGCTAGTCCCAGCACCCAACCCTCCTCTTTTCACAGCACGGGCTTGGGACCGGCCACGGCAGAGTTAAAAAATGTTGAAAACATTTCCCAAATTCCTCACCAAAATGGCTAGAAATATAGCGGCAACAAAACAAGATCCAAGGTCCCTTTGTAGGAGAAACAGAATAGTCAAGGCTTCACAAATTCTTCAGACACATCCAACTGTGGTGCTGAATGTGATAGTATGCTTGCTGCGGTTATTAGTAGGCTTCTTTGGTTGAGATCCTGAGGAATCCCAATGAGCTTTTCCAAGGCCCTCCCTGACCGCAGTAGCAAATAGTTTTTACAGAGCTGGTTTGCTTGAACCAGCACCCAACCCTCCTCTTTTCACAGCACGGGCTTGGGACCGGCCACGGCAGAGTTAAAAAATGTTGAAAACATTTCCCAAATTCCTCACCAAAATGGCTAGAAATATAGCGGCAACAAAACAAGATCCAAGGTCCCACTGTAGGAGAAACAGAATAGTCAAGGCTTCACAAATTCTTCAGACACATCCAACTGTGGTGCTGAATGTGAAAGTATGCTTGCTGCGGTTATTAGTAGGCTTCTTTGGTTGAGATCCTGAGGAATCCCAATGAGCTTTTCCAAGGCCCTCCCTGACCGCAGTAGCAAATAGTTTTTACAGAGCTGGTTTGCTTGTCCCAGCACCCAACCCTCCTCTTTTCACAGCACGGGCTTGGGACCGGCCACGGCAGAGTTAAAAAATGTTGAAAACATTTCCCAAATTCCTCACCAAAATGGCTAGAAATATAGCGGCAACAAAACAAGATCCAAGGTCCCACTGTAGGAGAAACAGAATAGTCAAGGCTTCACAAATTCTTCAGATACATCCAAACTGTGGTGCTGAATGTGATAGTATGCTTGCTGCGGTTATTAGTAGGCTTCTTTGGTTGAGATCCTGAGGAATCCCAATGAGCTTTTCCAAGGCCCTCCATGACCACAGTAGCAAATAGTTTTTACAGAGCTGGTTTGCTTGCCCCAGCACCCAACCCTCCTCTTTTCACAGCACGGGCTTGGGACCGGCCACGGCAGAGTTAAAAAATGTTGAAAACATTTCCCAAATTCCTCACCAAAATGGCTAGAAATATAGCGGCAACAAAACAAGATCCAAGGTCCCACTGTAGGAGAAACAGAATAGTCAAGGCTTCACAAATTCTTCAGACACATCCAACTGTGGTGCTGAATGTGATAGTATGCTTGCTGCGGTTATTAGTAGGCTTCTTTGGTTGAGATCCTGAGGAATCCCAATGAGCTTTTCCAAGGCCCTCCCTGACCGCAGTAGCAAATAGTTTTTACAGAGCTGGTTTTCTTGTCCCAGCACCCAACCCTCCTCTTTTCACAGCACGGTCTTGGGACCGGCCACGGCAGAGTTAAAAAATGTTGAAAACATTTCCCAAATTCCTCACCAAAATGGCTAGAAATATAGCGGCAACAAAACAAGATCCAAGGTCCCACTGTAGGAGAAACAGAATAGTCAAGGCTTCACAAATTCTTCAGACACATCCAACTGTGGTGCTGAATGTGATAGTATGCTTGCTGCCGTTATTATTAGGCTTCTTTGGTTGAGATCCTGAGGAATCCCAATGAGCTTTTCCAAGGCCCTCCCTGACCGCAGTAGCAAATAGTTTTTACAGAGCTGGTCTGCTTGTCCCAGCACCCAACCCTCCTCTTTTCACAGCATGGGCTTGGGACCGGCCACGGCAGAGTTAAAAAATGTTGAAAACATTTCCCAAATTCCTAAACAAAATGGCTAGAAAAATAGCGGCAACAAAACAAGATCCAAGGTCCCACTGTAGGAGAAACAGAATAGTCAAGGCTTCACAAATTCTTCAGACACATCCAACTGTGGTGCTGAATGTGAAAGTATGTTTGCTGCGGTTATTAGTAGGCTTCTTTGGTTGAGATCCTGAGGAATCCCAATGAGCTTTTCCAAGGCCCTCCCTGACCGCAGTAGCAAATAGTTTTTACAGAGCTGGTTTGCTTGTCCCAGCACCCAACCCTCCTCTTTTCACAGCACGGGCTTGGGACCGGCCACGGCAGAGTTAAAAAATGTTGAAAACATTTCCCAAATTCCTCACCAAAATGGCTAGAAATATAGCGGCAACAAAACAAGATCCAAGGTCCCACTGTAGGAGAAACAGTATAGTCAAGGCTTCACAAATTCTTCAGACACATCCAAACTGTGGTGCTAAATGTGATAGTATGCTTGCTGCGGTTATTAGTGGGCTTCTTTGGTTGAGATCCTGAGGAATCCCAATGAGCTTTTCCAAGGCCCTCCCTGACCGCAGTAGCAAATAGTTTTTACAGAGCTGGTTTGCTAGTCCCAGCACCCAACCCTCCTCTTTTCACAGCACGGGCTTGGGACCGGCCACGGCAGAGTTAAAAAATGTTGAAAACATTTCCCAAATTCCTCACCAAAATGGCTAGAAATATAGCGGCAACAAAACAAGATCCAAGGTCCCTTTGTAGGAGAAACAGAATAGTCAAGGCTTCACAAATTCTTCAGACACATCCAACTGTGGTGCTGAATGTGATAGTATGCTTGCTGCGGTTATTAGTAGGCTTCTTTGGTTGAGATCCTGAGGAATCCCAATGAGCTTTTCCAAGGCCCTCCCTGACCGCAGTAGCAAATAGTTTTTACAGAGCTGGTTTGCTTGAACCAGCACCCAACCCTCCTCTTTTCACAGCACGGGCTTGGGACCGGCCACGGCAGAGTTAAAAAATGTTGAAAACATTTCCCAAATTCCTCACCAAAATGGCTAAAAATATAGCGGCAACAAAACAAGATCCAAGGTCCCACTGTAGGAGAAACAGAATAGTCAAGGCTTCACAAATTCTTCAGACACATCCAACTGTGGTGCTGAATGTGATATTATGCTTGCTGCGGTTATTAGTAGGCTTCTTTGGTTGAGATCCTGAGGAATCCCAATGAGCTTTTCCAAGGCCCTCCCTGACCGCAGTAGCAAATAGTTTTTACAGAGCTGGTTTGCTTGAACCAGCACCCAACCCTCCTCTTTTCACAGCACGGGCTTGGGACCGGCCACGGCAGAGTTAAAAAATGTTGAAAACATTTCCCAAATTCCTCACCAAAATAGCTAGAAATATAGCGGCAACAAAACAAGATCCAAGGTCCCACTGTAGGAGAAACAGAATAGTCAAGGCTTCACAAATTCTTCAGACACATCCAACTGTGGTGCTGAATGTGATGGTATGCTTTGTGCGGTTATTAGTAGGCTTCTTTGGTTGAGATCCTGAGGAATCCCAATGAGCTTTTCCAAGGCCCTCCATGACCACAGTAGCAAATAGTTTTTACAGAGCTGGATTACTTGCCCCAGCACCCAACCCTCCTCTTTACACAGCACAGGCTTGGGACCGGCCACGGCAGAGTTAAAAAATGTTGAAAACATTTCCCAAATTCCTCACCAAAATGGCTAGAAATATAGCGGCAACAAATCAAGATCCAAGGTCCCACTGTAGGAGAAACAGAATAGTCAAGGCTTCACAAATTCTTCAGACACATCCAACTGTGGTGCTGAATGTGATAGTATGCTTGCTGCGGTTATTAGTAGGCTTCTTTGGTTGAGATCCTGAGGAATCCCAATGAGCTTTTCCAAGGCCCTCCCTGACCACAGTAGCAAATAGTTTTTACAGAGCTGGTTTGCTTGTCCCAGCACCCAACCCTCCTCTTTTCACAGCACGGGCTTGGGACCGGCCACGGCAGAGTTAAAAAATGTTGAAAACATTTCCCAAATTCCTCACCAAAATGGCTAGAAATATAGCGGCAACAAAACAAGATCCAAGGTCCCACTGTAGGAGAAACAGAATAGTCAAGGCTTCACAAATTCTTCAGACACATCCAACTGTGGTGCTGAATGTGATAGTATGCTTGCTGCGGTTATTAGTAGGCTTCTTTGGTTGAGATCCTGAGGAATCTTAATGAGCTTTTCCAAGGCCCTCCCTGACCGCAGTAGCAAATAGTTTTTACAGAGCTGGTTTGCTTGTCCCAGCACCCAACCCTCCTCTTTTCACAGCACGGGCTTGGGACCGGCCACGGCAGAGTTAAAAAATGTTGAAAACATTTCCCAAATTCCTCACCAAAATGGCTAAAAATATAGCGGCAACAAAACATGATCCAAGGTCCCACTGTAGGAGAAACAGAATAGTCAAGGCTTCACAAATTCTTCAGACACATCCAAACTGTGGTGCTGAATGTGATAGTATGCTTGCTGCTGTTATTAGTAGGCTTCTTTGGTTGAGATCCTGAGGAATCCCAATGAGCTTTTCCAAGGCCCTCCCTGACCGCAGTAGCAAATAGTTTTTACAGAGCTGGTTTGCTAGTCCCAGCACCCAACCCTCCTCTTTTCACAGCACGGGCATGGGACCGGCCACGGCAGAGTTAAAAAATGTTGAAAACATTTCCCAAATTCCTCACCAAAATGGCTAGAAATATAGCGGCAACAAAACAAGATCCAAGGTCCCTCTGTAGGAGAAACAGAATAGTCAAGGCTTCACAAATTCTTCAGACACATCCAACTGTGGTGCTGAATGTGATAGTATGCTTGCTGCGGTTATTAGTAGGCTTCTTTGGTTGAGATCCTGAGGAATCCCAATGAGCTTTTCCAAGGCCCTCCCTGACCGCAGTAGCAAATAGTTTTTACAGAGCTGGTTTGCTTGAACCAGCACCCAACCCTCCTCTTTTCACAGCACGGGCTTGGGACCGGCCACGGCAGAGTTAAAAAATGTTGAAAACATTTCCCAAATTCCTCACCAAAATGGCTAGAAATATAGCGGCAACAAAACAAGATCCAAGGTCCCACTGTAGGAGAAACAGAATAGTCAAGGCTTCACAAATTCTTCAGACACATCCAACTGTGGTGCTGAATGTGATATTATGCTTGCTGCGGTTATTAGTAGGCTTCTTTGGTTGAGATCCTGAGGAATCCCAATGAGCTTTTCCAAGGCCCTCCCTGACCGCAGTAGCAAATAGTTTTTACAGAGCTGGTTTGCTTGAACCAGCACCCAACCCTCCTCTTTTCACAGCACGGGCTTGGGACCGGCCACGGCAGAGTTAAAAAATGTTGAAAACATTTCCCAAATTCCTCACCAAAATAGCTAGAAATATAGCGGCAACAAAACAAGATCCAAGGTCCCACTGTAGGAGAAACAGAATAGTCAAGGCTTCACAAATTCTGCAGACACATCCAACTGTGGTGCTGAATGTGATGGTATGCTTTGTGCGGTTATTAGTAGGCTTCTTTGGTTGAGATCCTGAGGAATCCCAATGAGCTTTTTCAAGGCCCTCCATGACCACAGTAGCAAATAGTTTTTACAGAGCTGGTTTACTTGCCCCAGCACCCAACCCTCCTCTTTTCACAGCACAGGCTTGGGACCGGCCACGGCAGAGTTAAAAAATGTTGAAAACATTTCCCAAATTCCTCACCAAAATGGCTAGAAATATAGCGGCAACAAAACAAGATCCAAGGTCCCACTGTAGGAGAAACAGAATAGTCAAGGCTTCACAAATTCTTCAGACACATCCAACTGTGGTGCTGAATGTGATAGTATGCTTGCTGCGGTTATTAGTAGGCTTCCTTGGTTGAGATCCTGAGGAATCCCAATGAGCTTTTCCAAGGCCCTCCCTGACCGCAGTAGCAAATAGTTTTTACAGAGCTGGTTTGCTTGTCCCAGCACCCAACCCTCCTCTTTTCACAGCACGGGCTTGGGACCGGCCACGGCAGAGTTAAAAAATTTTGAAAACATTTCCCAAATTCCTCACCAAAATGGCTAGAAATATAGTGGCAACAAAACAAGATCCAAGGTCCCACTGTAGGAGAAACAGAATAGTCAAGGCTTCACAAATTCTTCAGACACATCCAACTGTGGTGCTGAATGTGATAGTATGCTTGCTGCGGTTATTAGTAGGCTTCTTTGGTTGAGATCCTGAGGAATCCCAATGAGCTTTTCCAAGGCCCTCCCTGACCGCAGTAGCAAATAGTTTTTACAGAGCTGGTTTGCTTGTCCCAGCACCCAACCCTCCTCTTTTCACAGCACGGGCTTGGGACCGGCCACGGCAGAGTTAAAAAATGTTGAAAACATTTCCCAAATTCCTCACCAAAATGGCTAGAAAAATAGCGGCAACAAAACAAGATCCAAGGTCCCACTGTAGGAGAAACAGAATAGTCAAGGCTTCACAAATTCTTCAGACACATCCAAACTGTGGTGCTAAATGTGATAGTATGCTTGCTGCGGTTATTAGTACGCTTCTTTGGTTGAGATCCTGAGGAATCCCAATGAGCTTTTCCAAGGCCCTCCCTGACCGCAGTAGCAAATAGTTTTTACAGAGCTGGTTTGCTAGTCCCAGCACCCAACCCTCCTCTTTTCACAGCACGGGCTTGGGACCGGCCACGGCAGAGTTAAAAAATGTTGAAAACATTTCCCAAATTCCTCACCAAAATGGCTAGAAATATAGCGGCAACAAAACAAGATCCAAGGTCCCACTGTAGGAGAAACAGAATAGTCAAGGCTTCACAAATTCTTCAGACACATCCAACTGTGGTGCTGAATGTGATGGTATGCTTTGTGCCGTTATTAGTAGGCTTCTTTGGTTGAGATCCTGAGGAATCCCAATGAGCTTTTCCAAGGCCCTCCATGACCGCAGTAGCAAACAGTTTTTACAGAGCTGGTTTGCTTGCCCCAGCACCCAACCCTCCTCTTTTCACAGCACGGGCTTGGGACCGGCCACGGCAGAGTTAAAAAATGTTGAAAACATTTCCCAAATTCCTCACCAAAATGGCTAGAAATATAGCGGCAACAAAACAAGATCCAAGGTCCCACTGTAGGAGAAACAGAATAGTCAAGGCTTCACAAATTCTTCAGACACATCCAACTGTGGTGCTGAATGTGATAGTATGCTTGCTGCGGTTATTAGTAGGCTTCTTTGGTTGAGATCCTGAGGAATCCCAATGAGCTTTTCCAAGGCCCTCCCTGACCGCAGTAGCAAATAGTTTTTACAGAGCTGGTTTGCTTGTCCCAGCACCCAACCCTCCTCTTTTCACAGCACGGGCTTGGGACCGGCCACGGCAGAGTTAAAAAATGTTGAAAACATTTCCCAAATTCCTCACCAAAATGGCTAGAAATATAGCGGCAACAAAACAAGATCCAAGGTCCCACTGTAGGAGAAACAGAATAGTCAAGGCTTCACAAATTCTTCAGACACATCCAACTGTGGTGCTGAATGTGATAGTATGCTTGCTGCGGTTATTAGTAGGCTTCTTTGGTTGAGATCCTGAGGAATCCCAATGAGCTTTTCCAAGGCCCTCCCTGACCGCAGTAGCAAATAGTTTTTACAGAGCTGGTTTGCTTGTCCCAGCACCCAACCCTCCTCTTTTCACAGCACGGGCTTGGGACCGGCCACGGCAGAGTTAAAAAATGTTGAAAACATTTCCCAAATTCCTCACCAAAATGGCTAGAAATATAGCGGCAACAAAACAAGATCCAAGGTCCCACTGTAGGAGAAACAGAATAGTCAAGGCTTCACAAATTCTTCAGACACATCCAACTGTGGTGCTGAATGTGATAGTATGCTTGCTGCCGTTATTATTAGGCTTCTTTGGTTGAGATCCTGAGGAATCCCAATGAGCTTTTCCAAGGCCCTCCCTGACCGCAGTAGCAAATAGTTTTTACAGAGCTGGTTTGCTTGTCCCAGCACCCAACCCTCCTCTTTTCACAGCACGGGCTTGGGACCGGCCACGGCAGAGTTAAAAAATGTTGAAAACATTTCCCAAATTCCTCACCAAAATGGCTAGAAAAATAGCGGCAACAAAACAAGATCCAAGGTCCCACTGTAGGAGAAACAGAATAGTCAAGGCTTCACAAATTCTTCAGACACATCCAACTGTGGTGCTGAATGTGAAAGTATGCTTGCTGCGGTTATTAGTAGGCTTCTTTGGTTGAGATCCTGAGGAATCCCAATGAGCTTTTCCAAGGCCCTCCCTGACCGCAGTAGCAAATAGTTTTTACAGAGCTGGTTTGCTTGTCCCAGCACCCAACCCTCCTCTTTTCACAGCACGGGCTTGGGACCGGCCACGGCAGAGTTAAAAAATGTTGAAAACATTTCCCAAATTCCTCACCAAAATGGCTAGAAATATAGCGGCAACAAAACAAGATCCAAGGTCCCACTGTAGGAGAAACAGAATAGTCAAGGCTTCACAAATTCTTCAGATACATCCAAACTGTGGTGCTGAATGTGATAGTATGCTTGCTGCGGTTATTAGTAGGCTTCTTTGGTTGAGATCCTGAGGAATCCCAATGAGCTTTTCCAAGGCCCTCCATGACCACAGTAGCAAATAGTTTTTACAGAGCTGGTTTGCTTGCCCCAGCACCCAACCCTCCTCTTTTCACAGCACGGGCTTGGGACCGGCCACGGCAGAGTTAAAAAATGTTGAAAACATTTCCCAAATTCCTCACCAAAATGGCTAGAAATATAGCGGCAACAAAACAAGATCCAAGGTCCCACTGTAGGAGAAACAGAATAGTCAAGGCTTCACAAATTCTTCAGACACATCCAACTGTGGTGCTGAATGTGATAGTATGCTTGCTGCGGTTATTAGTAGGCTTCTTTGGTTGAGATCCTGAGGAATCCCAATGAGCTTTTCCAAGGCCCTCCCTGACCGCAGTAGCAAATAGTTTTTACAGAGCTGGTTTGCTTGTCCCAGCACCCAACCCTCCTCTTTTCACAGCACGGGCTTGGGACCGGCCACGGCAGAGTTAAAAAATGTTGAAAACATTTCCCAAATTCCTCACCAAAATGGCTAGAAATATAGCGGCAACAAAACAAGATCCAAGGTCCCACTGTAGGAGAAACAGAATAGTCAAGGCTTCACAAATTCTTCAGACACATCCAAACTGTGGTGCTAAATGTGATAGTATGCTTGCTGCGGTTATTAGTACGCTTCTTTGGTTGAGATCCTGAGGAATCCCAATGAGCTTTTCCAAGGCCCTCCCTGACCGCAGTAGCAAATAGTTTTTACAGAGCTGGTTTGCTAGTCCCAGCACCCAACCCTCCTCTTTTCACAGCACGGGCTTGGGACCGGCCACGGCAGAGTTAAAAAATGTTGAAAACATTTCCCAAATTCCTCACCAAAATGGCTAGAAATATAGCGGCAACAAAACAAGATCCAAGGTCCCACTGTAGGAGAAACAGAATAGTCAAGGCTTCACAAATTCTTCAGACACATCCAACTGTGGTGCTGAATGTGATGGTATGCTTTGTGCCGTTATTAGTAGGCTTCTTTGGTTGAGATCCTGAGGAATCCCAATGAGCTTTTCCAAGGCCCTCCATGACCGCAGTAGCAAACAGTTTTTACAGAGCTGGTTTGCTTGCCCCAGCACCCAACCCTCCTCTTTTCACAGCACGGGCTTGGGACCGGCCACGGCAGAGTTAAAAAATGTTGAAAACATTTCCCAAATTCCTCACCAAAATGGCTAGAAATATAGCGGCAACAAAACAAGATCCAAGGTCCCACTGTAGGAGAAACAGAATAGTCAAGGCTTCACAAATTCTTCAGACACATCCAACTGTGGTGCTGAATGTGATAGTATGCTTGCTGCGGTTATTAGTAGGCTTCTTTGGTTGAGATCCTGAGGAATCCCAATGAGCTTTTCCAAGGCCCTCCCTGACCGCAGTAGCAAATCGTTTTTACAGAGCTGGTTTGCTTGTCCCAGCACCCAACCCTCCTCTTTTCACAGCACGGGCTTGGGACCGGCCACGGCAGAGTTAAAAAATGTTGAAAACATTTCCCAAATTCCTCACCAAAATGGCTAGAAATATAGCGGCAACAAAACAAGATCCAAGGTCCCACTGTAGGAGAAACAGAATAGTCAAGGCTTCACAAATTCTTCAGACACATCCAACTGTGGTGCTGAATGTGATAGTATGCTTGCTGCGGTTATTAGTAGGCTTCTTTGGTTGAGATCCTGAGGAATCCCAATGAGCTTTTCCAAGGCCCTCCCTGACCGCAGTAGCAAATAGTTTTTACAGAGCTGGTTTGCTTGTCCCAGCACCCAACCCTCCTCTTTTCACAGCACGGGCTTGGGACCGGCCACGGCAGAGTTAAAAAATGTTGAAAACATTTCCCAAATTCCTCACCAAAATGGCTAGAAATATAGCGGCAACAAAACAAGATCCAAGGTCCCACTGTAGGAGAAACAGAATAGTCAAGGCTTCACAAATTCTTCAGACACATCCAACTGTGGTGCTGAATGTGATAGTATGCTTGCTGCCGTTATTATTAGGCTTCTTTGGTTGAGATCCTGAGGAATCCCAATTAGCTTTTCCAAGGCCCTCCCTGACCGCAGTAGCAAATAGTTTTTACAGAGCTGGTTTGCTTGTCCCAGCACCCAACCCTCCTCTTTTCACAGCACGGGCTTGGGACCGGCCACGGCAGAGTTAAAAAATTTTGAAAACATTTCCCAAATTCCTCACCAAAATGGCTAGAAAAATAGCGGCAACAAAACAAGATCCAAGGTCCCACTGTAGGAGAAACAGAATAGTCAAGGCTTCACAAATTCTTCAGACACATCCAACTGTGGTGCTGAATGTGAAAGTATGCTTGCTGCGGTTATTAGTAGGCTTCTTTGGTTGAGATCCTGAGGAATCCCAATGAGCTTTTCCAAGGCCCTCCCTGACCGCAGTAGCAAATAGTTTTTACAGAGCTGGTTTGCTTGTCCCAGCACCCAACCCTCCTCTTTTCACAGCACAGGCTTGGGACCGGCCACGGCAGAGTTAAAAAATGTTGAAAACATTTCCCAAATTCCTCACCAAAATGGCTAGAAATATAGCGGCAACAAAACAAGATCCAAGGTCCCACTGTAGGAGAAACAGAATAGTCAAGGCTTCACAAATTCTTCAGATACATCCAAACTGTGGTGCTGAATGTGATAGTATGCTTGCTGCGGTTATTAGTAGGCTTCTTTGGTTGAGATCCTGAGGAATCCCAATGAGCTTTTCCAAGGCCCTCCATGACCACAGTAGCAAATAGTTTTTACAGAGCTGGTTTGCTTGCCCCAGCACCCAACCCTCCTCTTTTCACAGCACGGGCTTGGGACCGGCCACGGCAGAGTTAAAAAATGTTGAAAACATTTCCCAAATTCCTCACCAAAATGGCTAGAAATATAGCGGCAACAAAACAAGATCCAAGGTCCCACTGTAGGAGAAACAGAATAGTCAAGGCTTCACAAATTCTTCAGACACATCCAACTGTGGTGCTGAATGTGATAGTATGCTTGCTGCGGTTATTAGTAGGCTTCTTTGGTTGAGATCCTGAGGAATCCCAATGAGCTTTTCCAAGGCCCTCCCTGACCGCAGTAGCAAATAGTTTTTACAGAGCTGGTTTGCTTGTCCCAGCACCCAACCCTCCTCTTTTCACAGCACGGGCTTGGGACCGGCCACGGCAGAGTTAAAAAATGTTGAAAACATTTCCCAAATTCCTCACCAAAATGGCTAGAAATATAGCGGCAACAAAACAAGATCCAAGGTCCCACTGTAGGAGAAACAGAATAGTCAAGGCTTCACAAATTCTTCAGACACATCCAACTGTGGTGCTGAATGTGATAGTATGCTTGCTGCCGTTATTATTAGGCTTCTTTGGTTGAGATCCTGAGGAATCCCAATGAGCTTTTCCAAGGCCCTCCCTGACCGCAGTAGCAAATAGTTTTTACAGAGCTGGTTTGCTTGTCCCAGCACCCAACCCTCCTCTTTTCACAGCACGGGCTTGGGACCGGCCACGGCAGAGTTAAAAAATGTTGAAAACATTTCCCAAATTCCTCACCAAAATGGCTAGAAAAATAGCGGCAACAAAACAAGATCCAAGGTCCCACTGTAGGAGAAACAGAATAGTCAAGGCTTCACAAATTCTTCAGACACATCCAACTGTGGTGCTGAATGTGAAAGTATGCTTGCTGCGGTTATTAGTAGGCTTCTTTGGTTGAGATCCTGAGGAATCCCAATGAGCTTTTCCAAGGCCCTCCCTGACCGCAGTAGCAAATAGTTTTTACAGAGCTGGTTTGCTTGTCCCAGCACCCAACCCTCCTCTTTTCACAGCACGGGCTTGGGACCGGCCACGGCAGAGTTAAAAAATGTTGAAAACATTTCCCAAATTCCTCACCAAAATGGCTAGAAATATAGCGGCAACAAAACAAGATCCAAGGTCCCACTGTAGGAGAAACAGAATAGTCAAGGCTTCACAAATTCTTCAGATACATCCAAACTGTGGTGCTGAATGTGATAGTATGCTTGCTGCGGTTATTAGTAGGCTTCTTTGGTTGAGATCCTGAGGAATCCCAATGAGCTTTTCCAAGGCCCTCCATGACCACAGTAGCAAATAGTTTTTACAGAGCTGGTTTGCTTGCCCCAGCACCCAACCCTCCTCTTTTCACAGCACGGGCTTGGGACCGGCCACGGCAGAGTTAAAAAATGTTGAAAACATTTCCCAAATTCCTCACCAAAATGGCTAGAAATATAGCGGCAACAAAACAAGATCCAAGGTCCCACTGTAGGAGAAACAGAATAGTCAAGGCTTCACAAATTCTTCAGACACATCCAACTGTGGTGCTGAATGTGATAGTATGCTTGCTGCGGTTATTAGTAGGCTTCTTTGGTTGAGATCCTGAGGAATCCCAATGAGCTTTTCCAAGGCCCTCCCTGACCGCAGTAGCAAATAGTTTTTACAGAGCTGGTTTGCTTGTCCCAGCACCCAACCCTCCTCTTTTCACAGCACGGGCTTGGGACCGGCCACGGCAGAGTTAAAAAATGTTGAAAACATTTCCCAAATTCCTCACCAAAATGGCTAGAAATATAGCGGCAACAAAACAAGATCCAAGGTCCCACTGTAGGAGAAACAGAATAGTCAAGGCTTCACAAATTCTTCAGACACATCCAAACTGTGGTGCTAAATGTGATAGTATGCTTGCTGCGGTTATTAGTACGCTTCTTTGGTTGAGATCCTGAGGAATCCCAATGAGCTTTTCCAAGGCCCTCCCTGACCGCAGTAGCAAATAGTTTTTACAGAGCTGGTTTGCTAGTCCCAGCACCCAACCCTCCTCTTTTCACAGCACGGGCTTGGGACCGGCCACGGCAGAGTTAAAAAATGTTGAAAACATTTCCCAAATTCCTCACCAAAATGGCTAGAAATATAGCGGCAACAAAACAAGATCCAAGGTCCCACTGTAGGAGAAACAGAATAGTCAAGGCTTCACAAATTCTTCAGACACATCCAACTGTGGTGCTGAATGTGATGGTATGCTTTGTGCCGTTATTAGTAGGCTTCTTTGGTTGAGATCCTGAGGAATCCCAATGAGCTTTTCCAAGGCCCTCCATGACCGCAGTAGCAAACAGTTTTTACAGAGCTGGTTTGCTTGCCCCAGCACCCAACCCTCCTCTTTTCACAGCACGGGCTTGGGACCGGCCACGGCAGAGTTAAAAAATGTTGAAAACATTTCCCAAATTCCTCACCAAAATGGCTAGAAATATAGCGGCAACAAAACAAGATCCAAGGTCCCACTGTAGGAGAAACAGAATAGTCAAGGCTTCACAAATTCTTCAGACACATCCAACTGTGGTGCTGAATGTGATAGTATGCTTGCTGCGGTTATTAGTAGGCTTCTTTGGTTGAGATCCTGAGGAATCCCAATGAGCTTTTCCAAGGCCCTCCCTGACCGCAGTAGCAAATCGTTTTTACAGAGCTGGTTTGCTTGTCCCAGCACCCAACCCTCCTCTTTTCACAGCACGGGCTTGGGACCGGCCACGGCAGAGTTAAAAAATGTTGAAAACATTTCCCAAATTCCTCACCAAAATGGCTAGAAATATAGCGGCAACAAAACAAGATCCAAGGTCCCACTGTAGGAGAAACAGAATAGTCAAGGCTTCACAAATTCTTCAGACACATCCAACTGTGGTGCTGAATGTGATAGTATGCTTGCTGCGGTTATTAGTAGGCTTCTTTGGTTGAGATCCTGAGGAATCCCAATGAGCTTTTCCAAGGCCCTCCCTGACCGCAGTAGCAAATAGTTTTTACAGAGCTGGTTTGCTTGTCCCAGCACCCAACCCTCCTCTTTTCACAGCACGGGCTTGGGACCGGCCACGGCAGAGTTAAAAAATGTTGAAAACATTTCCCAAATTCCTCACCAAAATGGCTAGAAATATAGCGGCAACAAAACAAGATCCAAGGTCCCACTGTAGGAGAAACAGAATAGTCAAGGCTTCACAAATTCTTCAGACACATCCAACTGTGGTGCTGAATGTGATAGTATGCTTGCTGCCGTTATTATTAGGCTTCTTTGGTTGAGATCCTGAGGAATCCCAATTAGCTTTTCCAAGGCCCTCCCTGACCGCAGTAGCAAATAGTTTTTACAGAGCTGGTTTGCTTGTCCCAGCACCCAACCCTCCTCTTTTCACAGCACGGGCTTGGGACCGGCCACGGCAGAGTTAAAAAATTTTGAAAACATTTCCCAAATTCCTCACCAAAATGGCTAGAAAAATAGCGGCAACAAAACAAGATCCAAGGTCCCACTGTAGGAGAAACAGAATAGTCAAGGCTTCACAAATTCTTCAGACACATCCAACTGTGGTGCTGAATGTGAAAGTATGCTTGCTGCGGTTATTAGTAGGCTTCTTTGGTTGAGATCCTGAGGAATCCCAATGAGCTTTTCCAAGGCCCTCCCTGACCGCAGTAGCAAATAGTTTTTACAGAGCTGGTTTGCTTGTCCCAGCACCCAACCCTCCTCTTTTCACAGCACAGGCTTGGGACCGGCCACGGCAGAGTTAAAAAATGTTGAAAACATTTCCCAAATTCCTCACCAAAATGGCTAGAAATATAGCGGCAACAAAACAAGATCCAAGGTCCCACTGTAGGAGAAACAGAATAGTCAAGGCTTCACAAATTCTTCAGATACATCCAAACTGTGGTGCTGAATGTGATAGTATGCTTGC
Organism: Pelophylax lessonae; assembly: GCF_965119305.1. Lineage (NCBI taxonomy): Eukaryota > Metazoa > Chordata > Amphibia > Anura > Ranidae > Pelophylax > Pelophylax lessonae. The sequence continues at coordinate 176,107,726 of NC_138771.1, forward strand.
TGCGGTTATTAGTAGGCTTCTTTGGTTGAGATCCTGAGGAATCCCAATGAGCTTTTCCAAGGCCCTCCATGACCACAGTAGCAAATAGTTTTTACAGAGCTGGTTTGCTTGCCCCAGCACCCAACCCTCCTCTTTTCACAGCACGGGCTTGGGACCGGCCACGGCAGAGTTAAAAAATGTTGAAAACATTTCCCAAATTCCTCACCAAAATGGCTAGAAATATAGCGGCAACAAAACAAGATCCAAGGTCCCACTGTAGGAGAAACAGAATAGTCAAGGCTTCACAAATTCTTCAGACACATCCAACTGTGGTGCTGAATGTGATAGTATGCTTGCTGCGGTTATTAGTAGGCTTCTTTGGTTGAGATCCTGAGGAATCCCAATGAGCTTTTCCAAGGCCCTCCCTGACCGCAGTAGCAAATAGTTTTTACAGAGCTGGTTTGCTTGTCCCAGCACCCAACCCTCCTCTTTTCACAGCACGGGCTTGGGACCGGCCACGGCAGAGTTAAAAAATGTTGAAAACATTTCCCAAATTCCTCACCAAAATGGCTAGAAATATAGCGGCAACAAAACAAGATCCAAGGTCCCACTGTAGGAGAAACAGAATAGTCAAGGCTTCACAAATTCTTCAGACACATCCAACTGTGGTGCTGAATGTGATAGTATGCTTGCTGCCGTTATTATTAGGCTTCTTTGGTTGAGATCCTGAGGAATCCCAATGAGCTTTTCCAAGGCCCTTCCTGACCGCAGTAGCAAATAGTTTTTACAGAGCTGGTCTGCTTGTCCCAGCACCCAACCCTCCTCTTTTAAAAGCACGGGCTTGGGACCGGCCACGGCAGAGTTAAAAAATTTTGAAAACATTTCCCAAATTCCTCACCAAAATGGCTAGAAATATAGTGGCAACAAAACAAGATCCAAGGTCCCACTGTAGGAGAAACAGAATAGTCAAGGCTTCACAAATTCTTCAGACACATCCAACTGTGGTGCTGAATGTGATAGTATGCTTGCTGCGGTTATTAGTAGGCTTCTTTGGTTGAGATCCTGAGGAATCCCAATGAGCTTTTCCAAGGCCCTCCCTGACCGCAGTAGCAAATAGTTTTTACAGAGCTGGTTTGCTTGTCCCAGCACCCAACCCTCCTCTTTTCACAGCACGGGCTTGGGACCGGCCACGGCAGAGTTAAAAAATGTTGAAAACATTTCCCAAATTCCTCACCAAAATGGCTAGAAAAATAGCGGCAACAAAACAAGATCCAAGGTCCCACTGTAGGAGAAACAGAATAGTCAAGGCTTCACAAATTCTTCAGACACATCCAAACTGTGGTGCTAAATGTGATAGTATGCTTGCTGCGGTTATTAGTAGGCTTCTTTGGTTGAGATCCTGAGGAATCCCAATGAGCTTTTCCAAGGCCCTCCCTGACCGCAGTAGCAAATAGTTTTTACAGAGCTGGTTTGCTAGTCCCAGCACCCAACCCTCCTCTTTTCACAGCACGGGCTTGGGACCGGCCACGGCAGAGTTAAAAAATGTTGAAAACATTTCCCAAATTCCTCACCAAAATGGCTAGAAATATAGCGGCAACAAAACAAGATCCAAGGTCCCTCTGTAGGAGAAACAGAATAGTCAAGGCTTCACAAATTCTTCAGACACATCCAACTGTGGTGCTGAATGTGATAGTATGCTTGCTGCGGTTATTAGTAGGCTTCTTTGGTTGGGATCCTGAGGAATCCCAATGAGCTTTTCCAAGGCCCTCCCTGACCGCAGTAGCAAATAGTTTTTACAGAGCTGGTTTGCTTGAACCAGCACCCAACCCTCCTCTTTTCACCGCACGGGCTTGGGACCGACCACGGCAGAGTTAAAAAATGTTGAAAACATTTCCCAAATTCCTCACCAAAATGGCTAGAAATATAGCGGCAACAAAACAAGATCCAAGGTCCCACTGTAGGAGAAACAGAATAGTCAAGGCTTCACAAATTCTTCAGACACATCCAACTGTGGTGCTGAATGTGATGGTATGCTTTGTGCCGTTATTAGTAGGCTTCTTTGGTTGAGATCCTGAGGAATCCCAATGAGCTTTTCCAAGGCCCTCCATGACCGCAGTAGCAAATAGTTTTTACAGAGCTGGTTTGCTTGCCCCAGCACCCAACCCTCCTCTTTTCACAGCACGGGCTTGGGACCGGCCACGGCAGAGTTAAAAAATGTTGAAAACATTTCCCAAATTCCTCACCAAAATGGCTAGAAATATAGCGGCAACAAAACAAGATCCAAGGTCCCACTGTAGGAGAAACAGAATAGTCAAGGCTTCACAAATTCTTCAGACACATCCAACTGTGGTGCTGAATGTGATAGTATGCTTGCTGCGGTTATTAGTAGGCTTCTTTGGTTGAGATCCTGAGGAATCCCAATGAGCTTTTCCAAGGCCCTCCCTGACCGCAGTAGCAAATAGTTTTTACAGAGCTGGTTTGCTTGTCCCAGCACCCAACCCTCCTCTTTTCACAGCACGGGCTTGGGACCGGCCACGGCAGAGTTAAAAAATGTTGAAAACATTTCCCAAATTCCTCACCAAAATGGCTAGAAATATAGCGGCAACAAAACAAGATCCAAGGTCCCACTGTAGGAGAAACAGAATAGTCAAGGCTTCACAAATTCTTCAGACACATCCAACTGTGGTGCTGAATGTGATAGTATGCTTGCTGCGGTTATTAGTAGGCTTCTTTGGTTGAGATCCTGAGGAATCCCAATGAGCTTTTCCAAGGCCCTCCCTGACCGCAGTAGCAAATAGTTTTTACAGAGCTGGTTTGCTTGTCCCAGCACCCAACCCTCCTCTTTTCACAGCACGGGCTTGGGACCGGCCACGGCAGAGTTAAAAAATGTTGAAAACATTTCCCAAATTCCTCACCAAAATGGCTAGAAAAATAGCGGCAACAAAACAAGATCCAAGGTCCCACTGTAGGAGAAACAGAATAGTCAAGGCTTCACAAATTCTTCAGACACATCCAACTGTGGTGCTGAATGTGAAAGTATGCTTGCTGCGGTTATTAGTAGGCTTCTTTGGTTGAGATCCTGAGGAATCCCAATGAGCTTTTCCAAGGCCCTCCCTGACCGCAGTAGCAAATAGTTTTTACAGAGCTGGTTTGCTTGTCCCAGCACCCAACCCTCCTCTTTTCACAGCACGGGCTTGGGACCGGCCACGGCAGAGTTAAAAAATGTTGAAAACATTTCCCAAATTCCTCACCAAAATGGCTAGAAATATAGCGGCAACAAAACAAGATCCAAGGTCCCACTGTAGGAGAAACAGAATAGTCAAGGCTTCACAAATTCTTCAGATACATCCAAACTGTGGTGCTGAATGTGATAGTATGCTTGCTGCGGTTATTAGTAGGCTTCTTTGGTTGAGATCCTGAGGAATCCCAATGAGCTTTTCCAAGGCCCTCCATGACCACAGTAGCAAATAGTTTTTACAGAGCTGGTTTGCTTGCCCCAGCACCCAACCCTCCTCTTTTCACAGCACGGGCTTGGGACCGGCCACGGCAGAGTTAAAAAATGTTGAAAACATTTCCCAAATTCCTCACCAAAATGGCTAGAAATATAGCGGCAACAAAACAAGATCCAAGGTCCCACTGTAGGAGAAACAGAATAGTCAAGGCTTCACAAATTCTTCAGACACATCCAACTGTGGTGCTGAATGTGATAGTATGCTTGCTGCGGTTATTAGTAGGCTTCTTTGGTTGAGATCCTGAGGAATCCCAATGAGCTTTTCCAAGGCCCTCCCTGACCGCAGTAGCAAATAGTTTTTACAGAGCTGGTTTGCTTGTCCCAGCACCCAACCCTCCTCTTTTCACAGCACGGGCTTGGGACCGGCCACGGCAGAGTTAAAAAATGTTGAAAACATTTCCCAAATTCCTCACCAAAATGGCTAGAAATATAGCGGCAACAAAACAAGATCCAAGGTCCCACTGTAGGAGAAACAGAATAGTCAAGGCTTCACAAATTCTTCAGACACATCCAACTGTGGTGCTGAATGTGATAGTATGCTTGCTGCCGTTATTATTAGGCTTCTTTGGTTGAGATCCTGAGGAATCCCAATGAGCTTTTCCAAGGCCCTCCCTGACCGCAGTAGCAAATAGTTTTTACAGAGCTGGTTTGCTTGAACCAGCACCCAACCCTCCTCTTTTCACCGCACGGGCTTGGGACCGACCACGGCAGAGTTAAAAAATGTTGAAAACATTTCCCAAATTCCTCACCAAAATGGCTAGAAATATAGCGGCAACAAAACAAGATCCAAGGTCCCACTGTAGGAGAAACAGAATAGTCAAGGCTTCACAAATTCTTCAGACACATCCAACTGTGGTGCTGAATGTGATGGTATGCTTTGTGCCGTTATTAGTAGGCTTCTTTGGTTGAGATCCTGAGGAATCCCAATGAGCTTTTCCAAGGCCCTCCATGACCGCAGTAGCAAATAGTTTTTACAGAGCTGGTTTGCTTGAACCAGCACCCAACCCTCCTCTTTTCACAGCACGGGCTTGGGACCGGCCACGGCAGAGTTAAAAAATGTTGAAAACATTTCCCAAATTCCTCACCAAAATGGCTAGAAATATAGCGGCAACAAAACAAGATCCAAGGTCCCACTGTAGGAGAAACAGAATAGTCAAGGCTTCACAAATTCTTCAGACACATCCAACTGTGGTGCTGAATGTGATAGTATGCTTGCTGCGGTTATTAGTAGGCTTCTTTGGTTGAGATCCTGAGGAATCCCAATGAGCTTTTCCAAGGCCCTCCCTGACCGCAGTAGCAAATAGTTTTTACAGAGCTGGTTTGCTTGTCCCAGCACCCAACCCTCCTCTTTTCACAGCACGGGCTTGGGACCGGCCACGGCAGAGTTAAAAAATGTTGAAAATATTTCCCAAATTCCTCACCAAAATGGCTAGAAATATAGCGGCAACAAAACAAGATCCAAGGTCCCACTGTAGGAGAAACAGAATAGTCAAGGCTTCACAAATTCTTCAGACACATCCAACTGTGATGCTGAATGTGATAGTATGCTTGCTGCGGTTATTAGTAGGCTTCTTTGGTTGAGATCCTGAGGAATCCCAATGAGCTTTTCCAAGGCCCTCCCTGACCGCAGTAGCAAATAGTTTTTACAGAGCTGGTTTGCTTGTCCCAGCACCCAACCCTCCTCTTTTCACAGCACGGGCTTGGGACCGGCCACGGCAGAGTTAAAAAATGTTGAAAACATTTCCCAAATTCCTCACCAAAATGGCTAGAAATATAGCGGCAACAAAACAAGATCCAAGGTCCCACTGTAGGAGAAACAGAATAGTCAAGGCTTCACAAATTCTTCAGACACATCCAACTGTGGTGCTGAATGTGATAGTATGCTTGCTGCCGTTATTATTAGGCTTCTTTGGTTGAGATCCTGAGGAATCCCAATGAGCTTTTCCAAGGCCCTCCCTGACCGCAGTAGCAAATAGTTTTTACAGAGCTGGTTTGCTTGTCCCAGCACCCAACCCTCCTCTTTTCACAGCACGGGCTTGGGACCGGCCACGGCAGAGTTAAAAAATGTTGAAAACATTTCCCAAATTCCTCACCAAAATGGCTAGAAAAATAGCGGCAACAAAACAAGATCCAAGGTCCCACTGTAGGAGAAACAGAATAGTCAAGGCTTCACAAATTCTTCAGACACATCCAACTGTGGTGCTGAATGTGAAAGTATGCTTGCTGCGGTTATTAGTAGGCTTCTTTGGTTGAGATCCTGAGGAATCCCAATGAGCTTTTCCAAGGCCCTCCCTGACCGCAGTAGCAAATAGTTTTTACAGAGCTGGTTTGCTTGTCCCAGCACCCAACCCTCCTCTTTTCACAGCACGGGCTTGGGACCGGCCACGGCAGAGTTAAAAAATGTTGAAAACATTTCCCAAATTCCTCACCAAAATGGCTAGAAATATAGCGGCAACAAAACAAGATCCAAGGTCCCACTGTAGGAGAAACAGAATAGTCAAGGCTTCACAAATTCTTCAGACACATCCAACTGTGGTGCTGAATGTGATGGTATGCTTTGTGCCGTTATTAGTAGGCTTCTTTGGTTGAGATCCTGAGGAATCCCAATGAGCTTTTCCAAGGCCCTCCATGACCGCAGTAGCAAATAGTTTTTACAGAGCTGGTTTGCTTGCCCCAGCACCCAACCCTCCTCTTTTCACAGCACGGGCTTGGGACCGGCCACGGCAGAGTTAAAAAATGTTGAAAACATTTCCCAAATTCCTCACCAAAATGGCTAGAAATATAGCGGCAACAAAACAAGATCCAAGGTCCCACTGTAGGAGAAACAGAATAGTCAAGGCTTCACAAATTCTTCAGACACATCCAACTGTGGTGCTGAATGTGATAGTATGCTTGCTGCGGTTATTAGTAGGCTTCTTTGGTTGAGATCCTGAGGAATCCCAATGAGCTTTTCCAAGGCCCTCCCTGACCGCAGTAGCAAATAGTTTTTACAGAGCTGGTTTGCTTGCCCCAGCACCCAACCCTCCTCTTTTCACAGCACGGGCTTGGGACCGGCCACGGCAGAGTTAAAAAATGTTGAAAACATTTCCCAAATTCCTCACCAAAATGGCTAGAAATATAGCGGCAACAAAACAAGATCCAAGGTCCCACTGTAGGAGAAACAGAATAGTCAAGGCTTCACAAATTCTTCAGACACATCCAACTGTGGTGCTGAATGTGATAGTATGCTTGCTGCGGTTATTAGTAGGCTTCTTTGGTTGAGATCCTGAGGAATCCCAATGAGCTTTTCCAAGGCCCTCCCTGACCGCAGTAGCAAATAGTTTTTACAGAGCTGGTTTGCTTGTCCCAGCACCCAACCCTCCTCTTTTCACAGCACGGGCTTGGGACCGGCCACGGCAGAGTTAAAAAATGTTGAAAATATTTCCCAAATTTCTCACCAAAATGGCTAGAAATATAGCGGCAACAAAACAAGATCCAAAGTCCCACTGTAGGAGAAACAGAATAGTCAAGGCTTCACAAATTCTTCAGACACATCCAACTGTGGTGCTGAATGTGATAGTATGCTTGCTGCGGTTATTAGTAGGCTTCTTTGGTTGAGATCCTGAGGAATCCCAATGAGCTTTTCCAAGGCCCTCCCTGACCGCAGTAGCAAATAGTTTTTACAGAGCTGGTTTGCTTGTCCCAGCACCCAACCCTCCTCTTTTCACAGCACGGGCTTGGGACCGGCCACGGCAGAGTTAAAAAATGTTGAAAACATTTCCCAAATTCCTCACCAAAATGGCTAGAAATATAGCGGCAACAAAACAAGATCCAAGGTCCCACTGTAGGAGAAACAGAATAGTCAAGGCTTCACAAATTCTTCAGACACATCCAACTGTGGTGCTGAATGTGATAGTATGCTTGCTGCCGTTATTATTAGGCTTCTTTGGTTGAGATCCTGAGGAATCCCAATGAGCTTTTCCAAGGCCCTCCCTGACCGCAGTAGCAAATAGTTTTTACAGAGCTGGTTTGCTTGTCCCAGCACCCAACCCTCCTCTTTTCACAGCACGGGCTTGGGACCGGCCACGGCAGAGTTAAAAAATGTTGAAAACATTTCCCAAATTCCTCACCAAAATGGCTAGAAAAATAGCGGCAACAAAACAAGATCCAAGGTCCCACTGTAGGAGAAACAGAATAGTCAAGGCTTCACAAATTCTTCAGACACATCCAACTGTGGTGCTGAATGTGAAAGTATGCTTGCTGCGGTTATTAGTAGGCTTCTTTGGTTGAGATCCTGAGGAATCCCAATGAGCTTTTCCAAGGCCCTCCCTGACCGCAGTAGCAAATAGTTTTTACAGAGCTGGTTTGCTTGTCCCAGCACCCAACCCTCCTCTTTTCACAGCACGGGCTTGGGACCGGCCACGGCAGAGTTAAAAAATGTTGAAAACATTTCCCAAATTCCTCACCAAAATGGCTAGAAATATAGCGGCAACAAAACAAGATCCAAGGTCCCACTGTAGGAGAAACAGAATAGTCAAGGCTTCACAAATTCTTCAGATACATCCAAACTGTGGTGCTGAATGTGATAGTATGCTTGCTGCGGTTATTAGTAGGCTTCTTTGGTTGAGATCCTGAGGAATCCCAATGAGCTTTTCCAAGGCCCTCCATGACCACAGTAGCAAATAGTTTTTACAGAGCTGGTTTGCTTGCCCCAGCACCCAACCCTCCTCTTTTCACAGCACGGGCTTGGGACCGGCCACGGCAGAGTTAAAAAATGTTGAAAACATTTCCCAAATTCCTCACCAAAATGGCTAGAAATATAGCGGCAACAAAACAAGATCCAAGGTCCCACTGTAGGAGAAACAGAATAGTCAAGGCTTCACAAATTCTTCAGACACATCCAACTGTGGTGCTGAATGTGATAGTATGCTTGCTGCGGTTATTAGTAGGCTTCTTTGGTTGAGATCCTGAGGAATCCCAATGAGCTTTTCCAAGGCCCTCCCTGACCGCAGTAGCAAATAGTTTTTACAGAGCTGGTTTGCTTGTCCCAGCACCCAACCCTCCTCTTTTCACAGCACGGGCTTGGGACCGGCCACGGCAGAGTTAAAAAATGTTGAAAACATTTCCCAAATTCCTCACCAAAATGGCTAGAAATATAGCGGCAACAAAACAAGATCCAAGGTCCCACTGTAGGAGAAACAGAATAGTCAAGGCTTCACAAATTCTTCAGACACATCCAACTGTGGTGCTGAATGTGATAGTATGCTTGCTGCCGTTATTATTAGGCTTCTTTGGTTGAGATCCTGAGGAATCCCAATGAGCTTTTCCAAGGCCCTTCCTGACCGCAGTAGCAAATAGTTTTTACAGAGCTGGTCTGCTTGTCCCAGCACCCAACCCTCCTCTTTTCACAGCACGGGCTTGGGACCGGCCACGGCAGAGTTAAAAAATGTTGAAAACATTTCCCAAATTCCTCACCAAAATGGCTAGAAAAATAGCGGCAACAAAACAAGATCCAAGGTCCCACTGTAGGAGAAACAGAATAGTCAAGGCTTCACAAATTCTTCAGACACATCCAACTGTGGTGCTGAATGTGAAAGTATGTTTGCTGCGGTTATTAGTAGGCTTCTTTGGTTGAGATCCTGAGGAATCCCAATGAGCTTTTCCAAGGCCCTCCCTGACCGCAGTAGCAAATAGTTTTTACAGAGCTGGTTTGCTTGTCCCAGCACCCAACCCTCCTCTTTTCACAGCACGGGCTTGGGACCGGCCACGGCAGAGTTAAAAAATGTTGAAAACATTTCCCAAATTCCTCACCAAAATGGCTAGAAATATAGCGGCAACAAAACAAGATCCAAGGTCCCACTGTAGGAGAAACAGAATAGTCAAGGCTTCACAAATTCTTCAGACACATCCAAACTGTGGTGCTAAATGTGATAGTATGCTTGCTGCGGTTATTAGTAGGCTTCTTTGGTTGAGATCCTGAGGAATCCCAATGAGCTTTTCCAAGGCCCTCCCTGACCGCAGTAGCAAATAGTTTTTACAGAGCTGGTTTGCTAGTCCCAGCACCCAACCCTCCTCTTTTCACAGCACGGGCTTGGGACCGGCCACGGCAGAGTTAAAAAATGTTGAAAACATTTCCCAAATTCCTCACCAAAATGGCTAGAAATATAGCGGCAACAAAACAAGATCCAAGGTCCCTTTGTAGGAGAAACAGAATAGTCAAGGCTTCACAAATTCTTCAGACACATCCAACTGTGGTGCTGAATGTGATAGTATGCTTGCTGCGGTTATTAGTAGGCTTCCTTGGTTGAGATCCTGAGGAATCCCAATGAGCTTTTCCAAGGCCCTCCCTGACCGCAGTAGCAAATAGTTTTTACAGAGCTGGTTTGCTTGAACCAGCACCCAACCCTCCTCTTTTCACAGCACGGGCTTGGGACCGGCCACGGCAGAGTTAAAAAATGTTGAAAACATTTCCCAAATTCCTCACCAAAATGGCTAGAAATATAGCGGCAACAAAACAAGATCCAAGGTCCCACTGTAGGAGAAACAGAATAGTCAAGGCTTCACAAATTCTTCAGACACATCCAACTGTGGTGCTGAATGTGATATTATGCTTGCTGCGGTTATTAGTAGGCTTCTTTGGTTGAGATCCTGAGGAATCCCAATGAGCTTTTCCAAGGCCCTCCCTGACCGCAGTAGCAAATAGTTTTTACAGAGCTGGTTTGCTTGAACCAGCACCCAACCCTCCTCTTTTCACAGCACGGGCTTGGGACCGGCCACGGCAGAGTTAAAAAATGTTGAAAACATTTCCCAAATTCCTCACCAAAATAGCTAGAAATATAGCGGCAACAAAACAAGATCCAAGGTCCCACTGTAGGAGAAACAGAATAGTCAAGGCTTCACAAATTCTTCAGACACATCCAACTGTGGTGCTGAATGTGATGGTATGCTTTGTGCGGTTATTAGTAGGCTTCTTTGGTTGAGATCCTGAGGAATCCCAATGAGCTTTTCCAAGGCCCTCCATGACCACAGTAGCAAATAGTTTTTACAGAGCTGGTTTACTTGCCCCAGCACCCAACCCTCCTCTTTTCACAGCACGGGCTTGGGACCGGCCACGGCAGAGTTAAAAAATGTTGAAAACATTTCCCAAATTCCTCACCAAAATGGCTAGAAATATAGCGGCAACAAATCAAGATCCAAGGTCCCACTGTAGGAGAAACAGAATAGTCAAGGCTTCACAAATTCTTCAGACACATCCAACTGTGGTGCTGAATGTGATAGTATGCTTGCTGCGGTTATTAGTAGGCTTCTTTGGTTGAGATCCTGAGGAATCCCAATGAGCTTTTCCAAGGCCCTCCCTGACCACAGTAGCAAATAGTTTTTACAGAGCTGGTTTGCTTGTCCCAGCACCCAACCCTCCTCTTTTCACAGCACGGGCTTGGGACCGGCCACGGCAGAGTTAAAAAATGTTGAAAACATTTCCCAAATTCCTCACCAAAATGGCTAGAAATATAGCGGCAACAAAACAAGATCCAAGGTCCCACTGTAGGAGAAACAGAATAGTCAAGGCTTCACAAATTCTTCAGACACATCCAACTGTGGTGCTGAATGTGATAGTATGCTTGCTGCGGTTATTAGTAGGCTTCTTTGGTTGAGATCCTGAGGAATCTTAATGAGCTTTTCCAAGGCCCTCCCTGACCGCAGTAGCAAATAGTTTTTACAGAGCTGGTTTGCTTGTCCCAGCACCCAACCCTCCTCTTTTCACAGCACGGGCTTGGGACCGGCCACGGCAGAGTTAAAAAATGTTGAAAACATTTCCCAAATTCCTCACCAAAATGGCTAAAAATATAGCGGCAACAAAACATGATCCAAGGTCCCACTGTAGGAGAAACAGAATAGTCAAGGCTTCACAAATTCTTCAGACACATCCAAACTGTGGTGCTGAATGTGATAGTATGCTTGCTGCGGTTATTAGTAGGCTTCTTTGGTTGAGATCCTGAGGAATCCCAATGAGCTTTTCCAAGGCCCTCCCTGACCGCAGTAGCAAATAGTTTTTACAGAGCTGGTTTGCTAGTCCCAGCACCCAACCCTCCTCTTTTCACAGCACGGGCATGGGACCCGCCACGGCAGAGTTAAAAAATGTTGAAAACATTTCCCAAATTCCTCACCAAAATGGCTAGAAATATAGCGGCAACAAAACAAGATCCAAGGTCCCTCTGTAGGAGAAACAGAATAGTCAAGGCTTCACAAATTCTTCAGACACATCCAACTGTGGTGCTGAATGTGATAGTATGCTTGCTGCGGTTATTAGTAGGCTTCTTTGGTTGAGATCCTGAGGAATCCCAATGAGCTTTTCCAAGGCCCTCCCTGACCGCAGTAGCAAATAGTTTTTACAGAGCTGGTTTGCTTGAACCAGCACCCAACCCTCCTCTTTTCACAGCACGGGCTTGGGACCGGCCACGGCAGAGTTAAAAAATGTTGAAAACATTTCCCAAATTCCTCACCAAAATGGCTAGAAATATAGCGGCAACAAAACAAGATCCAAGGTCCCACTGTAGGAGAAACAGAATAGTCAAGGCTTCACAAATTCTTCAGACACATCCAACTGTGGTGCTGAATGTGATATTATGCTTGCTGCGGTTATTAGTAGGCTTCTTTGGTTGAGATCCTGAGGAATCCCAATGAGCTTTTCCAAGGCCCTCCCTGACCGCAGTAGCAAATAGTTTTTACAGAGCTGGTTTGCTTGAACCAGCACCCAACCCTCCTCTTTTCACAGCACGGGCTTGGGACCGGCCACGGCAGAGTTAAAAAATGTTGAAAACATTTCCCAAATTCCTCACCAAAATAGCTAGAAATATAGCGGCAACAAAACAAGATCCAAGGTCCCACTGTAGGAGAAACAGAATAGTCAAGGCTTCACAAATTCTGCAGACACATCCAACTGTGGTGCTGAATGTGATGGTATGCTTTGTGCGGTTATTAGTAGGCTTCTTTGGTTGAGATCCTGAGGAATCCCAATGAGCTTTTTCAAGGCCCTCCATGACCACAGTAGCAAATAGTTTTTACAGAGCTGGTTTACTTGCCCCAGCACCCAACCCTCCTCTTTTCACAGCACGGGCTTGGGACCGGCCACGGCAGAGTTAAAAAATGTTGAAAACATTTCCCAAATTCCTCACCAAAATGGCTAGAAATATAGCGGCAACAAAACAAGATCCAAGGTCCCACTGTAGGAGAAACAGAATAGTCAAGGCTTCACAAATTCTTCAGACACATCCAACTGTGGTGCTGAATGTGATAGTATGCTTGCTGCGGTTATTAGTAGGCTTCTTTGGTTGAGATCCTGAGGAATCCCAATGAGCTTTTCCAAGGCCCTCCCTGACCGCAGTAGCAAATAGTTTTTATAGAGCTGGTTTGCTAGTCCCAGCACCCAACCCTCCTCTTTTCACAGCACGGGCTTGGGACCGGCCACGGCAGAGTTAAAAAATGTTGAAAACATTTCCCAAATTCCTCACCAAAATGGCTAAAAATATAGCGGCAACAAAACATGATCCAAGGTCCCACTGTAGGAGAAACAGAATAGTCAAGGCTTCACAAATTCTTCAGACACATCCAACTGTGGTGCTGAATGTGATAGTATGCTTGCTGCGGTTATTAGTTGGCTTCTTTGGTTGAGATCCTGAGGAATCCCAATGAGCTTTTCCAAGGCCCTCCCTGACCGCAGTAGCAAATCGTTTTTACAGAGCTGGTTTGCTTGTCCCAGCACCCAACCCTCCTCTTTTCACAGCACGGGCTTGGGACCAGCCATGGCAGATTGAAAAAATGTTGAAAACATTTCCCAAATTCCTCACCAAAATGGCTAGAAATATAGCGGCAACAAAACAAGATCCAAGGTCCCACTGTAGGAGAAACAGAATAGTCAAGGCTTCCCAAATTCTTCAGACACATCCAACTGTGGTGCTGAATGTGATAATATGCTTGCTGCGGTTATTAGTAGGCTTCTTTGGTTGAGATCCTGAGGAATCCCAATGAGCTTTTCCAAGGCCCTCCATGACCGCAGTAGCAAATAGTTTTTAAAAAGCTGGTTTGCTTGTCCCAGCACCCAACCCTCCTCTTTTCACAGCACGGGCTTGGGACCGGCCACGGCAGAGTTAAAAAATTTTGAAAACATTTCCCAAATTCCTCACCAAAATGGCTAGAAATATAGTGGCAACAAAACAAGATCCAAGGTCCCACTGTAGGAGAAACAGAATAGTCAAGGCTTCACAAATTCTTCAGACACATCCAACTGTGGTGCTGAATGTGATAGTATGCTTGCTGCGGTTATTAGTAGGCTTCTTTGGTTGAGATCCTGAGGAATCCCAATGAGCTTTTCCAAGGCCCTCCCTGACCGCAGTAGCAAATAGTTTTTACAGAGCTGGTTTGCTTGTCCCAGCACCCAACCCTCCTCTTTTCACAGCACGGGCTTGGGACCGGCCACGGCAGAGTTAAAAAATGTTGAAAACATTTCCCAAATTCCTCACCAAAATGGCTAGAAAAATAGCGGCAACAAAACAAGATCCAAGGTCCCACTGTAGGAGAAACAGAATAGTCAAGGCTTCACAAATTCTTCAGACACATCCAAACTGTGGTGCTAAATGTGATAGTATGCTTGCTGCGGTTATTAGTAGGCTTCTTTGGTTGAGATCCTGAGGAATCCCAATGAGCTTTTCCAAGGCCCTCCCTGACCGCAGTAGCAAATAGTTTTTACAGAGCTGGTTTGCTAGTCCCAGCACCCAACCCTCCTCTTTTCACAGCACGGGCTTGGGACCGGCCACGGCAGAGTTAAAAAATGTTGAAAACATTTCCCAAATTCCTCACCAAAATGGCTAGAAATATAGCGGCAACAAAACAAGATCCAAGGTCCCTCTGTAGGAGAAACAGAATAGTCAAGGCTTCACAAATTCTTCAGACACATCCAACTGTGGTGCTGAATGTGATAGTATGCTTGCTGCGGTTATTAGTAGGCTTCTTTGGTTGGGATCCTGAGGAATCCCAATGAGCTTTTCCAAGGCCCTCCCTGACCGCAGTAGCAAATAGTTTTTACAGAGCTGGTTTGCTTGAACCAGCACCCAACCCTCCTCTTTTCACCGCACGGGCTTGGGACCGACCACGGCAGAGTTAAAAAATGTTGAAAACATTTCCCAAATTCCTCACCAAAATGGCTAGAAATATAGCGGCAACAAAACAAGATCCAAGGTCCCACTGTAGGAGAAACAGAATAGTCAAGGCTTCACAAATTCTTCAGACACATCCAACTGTGGTGCTGAATGTGATGGTATGCTTTGTGCCGTTATTAGTAGGCTTCTTTGGTTGAGATCCTGAGGAATCCCAATGAGCTTTTCCAAGGCCCTCCATGACCGCAGTAGCAAATAGTTTTTACAGAGCTGGTTTGCTTGCCCCAGCACACAACCCTCCTCTTTTCACAGCACGGGCTTGGACCGGCCACGGCAGAGTTAAAAAATGTTGAAAACATTTCCCAAATTCCTCACCAAAATGGCTAGAAATATAGCGGCAACAAAACAAGATCCAAGGTCCCACTGTAGGAGAAACAGAATAGTCAAGGCTTCACAAATTCTTCAGACACATCCAACTGTGGTGCTGAATGTGATAGTATGCTTGCTGCGGTTATTAGTAGGCTTCTTTGGTTGAGATCCTGAGGAATCCCAATGAGCTTTTCCAAGGCCCTCCCTGACCGCAGTAGCAAATAGTTTTTACAGAGCTGGTTTGCTTGTCCCAGCACCCAACCCTCCTCTTTTCACAGCACGGGCTTGGGACCGGCCACGGCAGAGTTAAAAAATGTTGAAAACATTTCCCAAATTCCTCACCAAAATGGCTAGAAATATAGCGGCAACAAAACAAGATCCAAGGTCCCACTGTAGGAGAAACAGAATAGTAAAGGCTTCTCAAATTCTTCAGACACATCCAAACTGTGGTGCTAAATGTAATAGTATGCTTGCTGCGGTTATTAGTAGGCTTCTTTGGTTGAGATCCTGAGGAATCCCAATGAGCTTTTCCAAGGCCCTCCCTGACCGCAGTAGCAAATAGTTTTTACAGAGCTGGTTTGCTTGTCCCAGCACCCAACCCTCCTCTTTTCACAGCACGGGCTTGGGACCGGCCACGGCAGAGTTAAAAAATGTTGAAAACATTTCCCAAATTTCTCACCAAAATGGCTAGAAATATAGCGGCAACAAAACAAGATCCAAGGTCCCACTGTAGGAGAAACAGAATAGTAAAGGCTTCTCAAATTCTTCAGACACATCCAAACTGTGGTGCTAAATGTGATAGTATGCTTGCTGCGGTTATTAGTAGGCTTATTTGGTTGAGATCCTGAGGAATCCCAATAAGCTTTTCCAAGGCCCTCCCTGACCGCAGTAGCAAATAGTTTTTACAGAGCTGGTTTGCTTGTCCCAGCACCCAACCCTCCTCTTTTCACAGCACGGGCTTGGGACCGGCCACGGCAGAGTTAAAAAATGTTGAAAACATTTCCCAAATTCCTCACCAAAATGGCTAGAAATATAGCGGCAACAAAACAAGATCCAAGGTCCCACTGTAGGAGAAACAGAATAGTAAAGGCTTCTCAAATTCTTCAGACACATCCAAACTGTGGTGCTAAATGTGATAGTATGCTTGCTGCGGTTATTAGTAGGCTTCTTTGGTTGAGATCCTGAGGAATCCCAATGAGCTTTTCCAAGGCCCTCCCTGACCGCAGTAGCAAATAGTTTTTACAGAGCTGGTTTGCTAGTCCCAGCACCCAACCCTCCTCTTTTCACAGCACGGGCTTGGGACCGGCCACGGCAGAGTTAAAAAATGTTGAAAACATTTCCCAAATTCCTCACCAAAATGGCTAAAAATATAGCGGCAACAAAACATGATCCAAGGTCCCACTGTAGGAGAAACAGAATAGTCAAGGCTTCACAAATTCTTCAGACACATCCAACTGTGGTGCTGAATGTGATAGTATGCTTGCTGCGGTTATTAGTTGGCTTCTTTGGTTGAGATCCTGAGGAATCCCAATGAGCTTTTCCAAGGCCCTCCCTGACCGCAGTAGCAAATCGTTTTTACAGAGCTGGTTTGCTTGTCCCAGCACCCAACCCTCCTCTTTTCACAGCACGGGCTTGGGACCAGCCATGGCAGATTGAAAAAATGTTGAAAACATTTCCCAAATTCCTCACCAAAATGGCTAGAAATATAGCGGCAACAAAACAAGATCCAAGGTCCCACTGTAGGAGAAACAGAATAGTCAAGGCTTCCCAAATTCTTCAGACACATCCAACTGTGGTGCTGAATGTGATAATATGCTTGCTGCGGTTATTAGTAGGCTTCTTTGGTTGAGATCCTGAGGAATCACAATGAGCTTTTCCAAGGCCCTCCATGACCGCAGTAGCAAATAGTTTTTACAGAGCTGGTTTGCTTGTCCCAGCACCCAACCCTCCTCTTTTCACAGCACGGGCTTGGGACCGGCCACGGCAGAGTTAAAAAATGTTGAAAACATTTCCCAAATTCCTCACCAAAATGGCTAGAAAAATAGCGGCAACAAAACAAGATCCAAGGTCCCACTGTAGGAGAAACAGAATAGTCAAGGCTTCACAAATTATTCAGACACATGCAAACTGTGGTGCTAAATGTGATAGTATGCTTGCTGCGGTTATTAGTAGGCTTCTTTGGTTGAGATCCTGAGGAATCCCAATGAGCTTTTCCAAGGCCCTCCCTGACCGCAGTAGCAAATAGTTTTTACAGAGCTGGTTTGCTAGTCCCAGCACCCAACCCTCCTCTTTTCACAGCACGGGCTTGGGACCGGCCACGGCAGAGTTAAAAAATGTTGAAAACATTTCCCAAATTCCTCACCAAAATGGCTAGAAATATAGCGGCAACAAAACAAGATCCAAGGTCCCTCTGTAGGAGAAACAGAATAGTCAAGGCTTCACAAATTCTTCAGACACATCCAACTGTGGTGCTGAATGTGATAGTATGCTTGCTGCGGTTATTAGTAGGCTTCTTTGGTTGGGATCCTGAGGAATCCCAATGAGCTTTTCCAAGGCCCTCCCTGACCGCAGTAGCAAATAGTTTTTACAGAGCTGGTTTGCTTGAACCAGCACCCAACCCTCCTCTTTTCACCGCACGGGCTTGGGACCGACCACGGCAGAGTTAAAAAATGTTGAAAACATTTCCCAAATTCCTCACCAAAATGGCTAGAAATATAGCGGCAACAAAACAAGATCCAAGGTCCCACTGTAGGAGAAACAGAATAGTCAAGGCTTCACAAATTCTTCAGACACATCCAACTGTGGTGCTGAATGTGATGGTATGCTTTGTGCCGTTATTAGTAGGCTTCTTTGGTTGAGATCCTGAGGAATCCCAATGAGCTTTTCCAAGGCCCTCCATGACCGCAGTAGCAAATAGTTTTTACAGAGCTGGTTTGCTTGCCCCAGCACCCAACCCTCCTCTTTTCACAGCACGGGCTTGGGACCGGCCACGGCAGAGTTAAAAAATGTTGAAAACATTTCCCAAATTCCTCACCAAAATGGCTAGAAATATAGCGGCAACAAAACAAGATCCAAGGTCCCACTGTAGGAGAAACAGAATAGTCAAGGCTTCACAAATTCTTCAGACACATCCAACTGTGGTGCTGAATGTGATAGTATGCTTGCTGCGGTTATTAGTAGGCTTCTTTGGTTGAGATCCTGAGGAATCCCAATGAGCTTTTCCAAGGCCCTCCCTGACCGCAGTAGCAAATAGTTTTTACAGAGCTGGTTTGCTTGTCCCAGCACCCAACCCTCCTCTTTTCACAGCACGGGCTTGGGACCGGCCACGGCAGAGTTAAAAAATGTTGAAAACATTTCCCAAATTCCTCACCAAAATGGCTAGAAATATAGCGGCAACAAAACAAGATCCAAGGTCCCACTGTAGGAGAAACAGAATAGTAAAGGCTTCTCAAATTCTTCAGACACATCCAAACTGTGGTGCTAAATGTAATAGTATGCTTGCTGCGGTTATTAGTAGGCTTCTTTGGTTGAGATCCTGAGGAATCCCAATGAGCTTTTCCAAGGCCCTCCCTGACCGCAGTAGCAAATAGTTTTTACAGAGCTGGTTTGCTTGTCCCAGCACCCAACCCTCCTCTTTTCACAGCACGGGCTTGGGACCGGCCACGGCAGAGTTAAAAAATGTTGAAAACATTTCCCAAATTTCTCACCAAAATGGCTAGAAATATAGCGGCAACAAAACAAGATCCAAGGTCCCACTGTAGGAGAAACAGAATAGTAAAGGCTTCTCAAATTCTTCAGACACATCCAAACTGTGGTGCTTAATGTGATAGTATGCTTGCTGCGGTTATTAGTAGGCTTCTTTGGTTGAGATCCTGAGGAATCCCAATAAGCTTTTCCAAGGCCCTCCCTGACCGCAGTAGCAAATAGTTTTTACAGAGCTGGTTTGCTTGTCCCAGCACCCAACCCTCCTCTTTTCACAGCACGGGCTTGGGACCGGCCACGGCAGAGTTAAAAAATGTTGAAAACATTTCCCAAATTCCTCACCAAAATGGCTAGAAATATAGCGGCAACAAAACAAGATCCAAGGTCCCACTGTAGGAGAAACAGAATAGTAAAGGCTTCTCAAATTCTTCAGACACATCCAAACTGTGGTGCTAAATGTGATAGTATGCTTGCTGCGGTTATTAGTAGGCTTCTTTGGTTGAGATCCTGAGGAATCCCAATGAGCTTTTCCAAGGCCCTCCCTGACCGCAGTAGCAAATAGTTTTTACAGAGCTGGTTTGCTTGTCCCAGCACCCAACCCTCCTCTTTTCACAGCACGGGCTTGGGACCGGCCACGGCAGAGTTAAAAAATGTTGAAAACATTTCCCAAATTCCTCACCAAAATGGCTAGAAATATAGCGGCAACAAAACAAGATCCAAGGTCCCACTGTAGGAGAAACAGAATAGTCAAGGCTTCTTAAATTCTTCAGACACATCCAAACTGTGGTGCTAAATGCGATAGTATGCTTGCTGCGGTTATTAGTAGGCTTCTTTGGTTGAGATCCTGAGGAATCCCAATGAGCTTTTCCAAGGCCCTCCCTGACCGCAGTAGCAAATAGTTTTTACAGAGCTGGTTTGCTTGTCCCAGCACCCAACCCTCCTCTTTTCACAGCACGGGCTTGGGACCGGCCACGGCAGAGTTAAAAAATGTTGAAAACATTTCCCAAATTCCTCACCAAAATGGCTAGAAATATAGCGGCAACAAAACAAGATCCAAGGTCCCACTGTAGGAGAAACAGAATAGTAAAGGCTTCTCAAATTCTTCAGACACATCCAAACTGTGGTGCTAAATGTGATAGTATGCTTGCTGCGGTTATTAGTAGGCTTCTTTGGTTGAGATCCTGAGGAATCCCAATGAGCTTTTCCAAGGCCCTCCCTGACCGCAGTAGCAAATAGTTTTTACAGAGCTGGTTTGCTTGTCCCAGCACCCAACCCTCCTCTTTTCACAGCACGGGCTTGGGACCGGCCACGGCAGAGTTAAAAAATGTTGAAAACATTTCCCAAATTCCTCACCAAAATGGCTAGAAATATAGCGGCAACAAAACAAGATCCAAGGTCCCACTGTAGGAGAAACAGAATAGTCAAGGCTTCACAAATTCTTCAGACACATCCAACTGTGGTGCTGAATGTGATGGTATGCTTTGTGCCGTTATTAGTAGGCTTCTTTGGTTGAGATCCTGAGGAATCCCAATGAGCTTTTCCAAGGCCCTCCATGACCGCAGTAGCAAATAGTTTTTACAGAGCTGGTTTGCTTGCCCCAGCACCCAACCCTCCTCTTTTCAAAGCACGGGCTTGGGACCGGCCACGGCAGAGTTAAAAAATGTTGAAAACATTTCCCAAATTCCTCACCAAAATGGCTAGAAATATAGCGGCAACAAAACAAGATCCAAGGTCCCACTGTAGGAGAAACAGAAATGTCAAGGCTTCACAAATTCTTCAGACACATCCAACTGTGGTGCTGAATGTGATAGTATGCTTGCT
The DNA here is from genome assembly GCF_965119305.1 of Pelophylax lessonae. Taxonomy (NCBI): domain Eukaryota; kingdom Metazoa; phylum Chordata; class Amphibia; order Anura; family Ranidae; genus Pelophylax; species Pelophylax lessonae. Next base: position 176,128,237 of record NC_138771.1, read on the forward strand.
GCGGTTATTAGTAGGCTTCTTTGGTTGAGATCCTGAGGAATCCCAATGAGCTTTTCCAAGGCCCTCCCTGACCGCAGTAGCAAATAGTTTTTACAGAGCTGGTTTGCTTGTCCCAGCACCCAACCCTCCTCTTTTCACAGCACGGGCTTGGGACCGGCCACGGCAGAGTTAAAAAATGTTGAAAACATTTCCCAAATTCCTCACCAAAATGGCTAGAAATATAGCGGCAACAAAACAAGATCCAAGGTCCCACTGTAGGAGAAACAGAATAGTCAAGGCTTCACAAATTCTTCAGACACATCCAACTGTGGTGCTGAATGTGATGGTATGCTTTGTGCGGTTATTAGTAGGCTTCTTTGGTTGAGATCCTGAGGAATCCCAATGAGCTTTTCCAAGGCCCTCCAAGACCGCAGTAGCAAATAGTTTTTACAGAGCTAGTTTGCTTGCCCCAGCACCCAACCCTCCTCTTTTCACAGCACGGGCTTGGGACCGGCCACGGCAGAGTTAAAAAATGTTGAAAACATTTCCCAAATTCCTCACCAAAATGGCTAGAAATATAGCGGCAACAAAACAAGATCCAAGGTCCCACTGTAGGAGAAACAGAATAGTCAAGGCTTCACAAATTCTTCAGACACATCCAACTGTGGTGCTGAATGTGAATGTATGCTTGCTGCGGTTATTAGTAGGCTTCTTTGGTTGAGATCCTGAGGAATCCCAATGAGCTTTTCCAAGGCCCTCCCTGACCGCAGTAGCAAATAGTTTTTACAGAGCTGGTTTGCTTGTCCCAGCACCCAACCCTCCTCTTTTCACAGCACGGGCTTGGGACCGGCCACGGCAGAGTTAAAAAATGTTGAAAACATTTCCCAAATTCCTCACCAAAATGGCTAGAAATATAGCGGCAACAAAACAAGATCCAAGGTCCCACTGTAGGAGAAACAGAATACTCAAAGCTTCACAAATTCTTCAGACACATCCAAACTGTGGTGCTGAATGTGATAGTATGCTTGCTGCGGTTATTAGTAGGCTTCTTTGGTTGAGATCCTGAGGAATCCCAATGAGCTTTTCCAAGGCCCTCCCTGACCGCAGTAGCAAATAGTTTTTACAGAGCTGGTTTGCTAGTCCCAGCACCCAACCCACCTCTTTTCACAGCACGGGCTTGGGACCGGCCACGGCAGAGTTAAAAAATGTTGAAAACATTTCCCAAATTCCTCACCAAAATGGCTAGAAATATAGCGGCAACAAAACAAGATCCAAGGTCCCACTGTAGGAGAAACAGAATAGTCAAGGCTTCACAAATTCTTCAGACACATCCAACTGTGGTGCTGAATGTGATGGTATGCTTTGTGCGGTTATTAGTAAGCTTCTTTGGTTGAGATCCTGAGGAATCTCAATGAGCTTTTCCAAGGCCCTCCATGACCGCAGTAGCAAATAGTTTTTACAGAGCTGGTTTGCTTGCCCCAGCACCCAACCCTCCTCTTTTCAAAGCACGGGCTTGGGACCGGCCACGGCAGAGTTAAAAAATGTTGAAAACATTTCCCAAATTCCTCACCAAAATGGCTAGAAATATAGCGGCAACAAAACAAGATCCAAGGTCCCACTGTAGGAGAAACAGAATAGTCAAGGCTTCACAAATTCTTCAGACACATCCAACTGTGGTGCTGAATGTGATAGTATGCTTGCTGCGGTTATTAGTAGGCTTCTTTGGTTGAGATCCTGAGGAATCCCAATGAGCTTTTCCAAGGCCCTCCCTGACCGCAGTAGCAAATAGTTTTTACAGAGCTGGTTTGCTTGTCCCAGCACCCAACCCTCCTCTTTTCACAGCACGGGCTTGGGACCGGCCACGGCAGAGTTAAAAAATTTTGAAAACATTTCCCAAATTCCTCACCAAAATGGCTAGAAATATAGCGGCAACAAAACAAGATCCAAGGTCCCACTGTAGGAGAAACAGAATAGTCAAGGCTTCACAAATTCTTCAGACACATCCAACTGTGGTGCTGAATGTGATAGTATGCTTGCTGCCGTTATTATTAGGCTTCTTTGGTTGAGATCCTGAGGAATCCCAATGAGCTTTTCCAAGGCCCTCCCTGACCGCAGTAGCAAATAGTTTTTACAGAGCTGGTTTGCTTGTCCCAGCACCCAACCCTCCTCTTTTCACAGCACGGGCTTGGGACCGGCCACGGCAGAGTTAAAAAATGTTGAAAACATTTCCCAAATTCCTCACCAAAATGGCTAGAAAAATAGCGGCAACAAAACAAGATCCAAGGTCCCACTGTAGGAGAAACAGAATAGTCAAGGCTTCACAAATTCTTCAGACACATCCAACTGTGGTGCTGAATGTGAAAGTATGCTTGCTGCGGTTATTAGTAGGCTTCTTTGGTTGAGATCCTGAGGAATCCCAATGAGCTTTTCCAAGGCCCTCCCTGACCGCAGTAGCAAATAGTTTTTACAGAGCTGGTTTGCTTGTCCCAGCACCCAACCCTCCTCTTTTCACAGCACGGGCTTGGGACCGGCCACGGCAGAGTTAAAAAATGTTGAAAACATTTCCCAAATTCCTCACCAAAATGGCTAGAAATATAGCGGCAACAAAACAAGATCCAAGGTCCCACTGTAGGAGAAACAGAATAGTCAAGGCTTCACAAATTCTTCAGATACATCCAAACTGTGGTGCTGAATGTGATAGTATGCTTGCTGCGGTTATTAGTAGGCTTCTTTGGTTGAGATCCTGAGGAATCCCAATGAGCTTTTCCAAGGCCCTCCATGACCACAGTAGCAAATAGTTTTTACAGAGCTGGTTTGCTTGCCCCAGCACCCAACCCTCCTCTTTTCACAGCACGGGCTTGGGACCGGCCACGGCAGAGTTAAAAAATGTTGAAAACATTTCCCAAATTCCTCACCAAAATGGCTAGAAATATAGCGGCAACAAAACAAGATCCAAGGTCCCACTGTAGGAGAAACAGAATAGTCAAGGCTTCACAAATTCTTCAGACACATCCAACTGTGGTGCTGAATGTGATAGTATGCTTGCTGCGGTTATTAGTAGGCTTCTTTGGTTGAGATCCTGAGGAATCCCAATGAGCTTTTCCAAGGCCCTCCCTGACCGCAGTAGCAAATAGTTTTTACAGAGCTGGTTTGCTTGTCCCAGCACCCAACCCTCCTCTTTTCACAGCACGGGCTTGGGACCGGCCACGGCAGAGTTAAAAAATGTTGAAAACATTTCCCAAATTCCTCACCAAAATGGCTAGAAAAATAGCGGCAACAAAACAAGATCCAAGGTCCCACTGTAGGAGAAACAGAATAGTCAAGGCTTCACAAATTCTTCAGACACATCCAACTGTGGTGCTGAATGTGATAGTATGCTTGCTGCCGTTATTATTAGGCTTCTTTGGTTGAGATCCTGAGGAATCCCAATGAGCTTTTCCAAGGCCCTCCCTGACCGCAGTAGCAAATAGTTTTTACAGAGCTGGTCTGCTTGTCCCAGCACCCAACCCTCCTCTTTTCACAGCACGGGCTTGGGACCGGCCACGGCAGAGTTAAAAAATGTTGAAAACATTTCCCAAATTCCTCACCAAAATGGCTAGAAAAATAGCGGCAACAAAACAAGATCCAAGGTCCCACTGTAGGAGAAACAGAATAGTCAAGGCTTCACAAATTCTTCAGACACATCCAACTGTGGTGCTGAATGTGAAAGTATGTTTGCTGCGGTTATTAGTAGGCTTCTTTGGTTGAGATCCTGAGGAATCCCAATGAGCTTTTCCAAGGCCCTCCCTGACCGCAGTAGCAAATAGTTTTTACAGAGCTGGTTTGCTTGTCCCAGCACCCAACCCTCCTCTTTTCACAGCACGGGCTTGGGACCGGCCACGGCAGAGTTAAAAAATGTTGAAAACATTTCCCAAATTCCTCACCAAAATGGCTAGAAATATAGCGGCAACAAAACAAGATCCAAGGTCCCACTGTAGGAGAAACAGAATAGTCAAGGCTTCACAAATTCTTCAGACACATCCAACTGTGGTGCTGAATGTGATGGTATGCTTTGTGCCGTTATTAGTAGGCTTCTTTGGTTGAGATCCTGAGGAATCCCAATGAGCTTTTCCAAGGCCCTCCATGACCGCAGTAGCAAATAGTTTTTACAGAGCTGGTTTGCTTGCCCCAGCACCCAACCCTCCTCTTTTCAAAGCACGGGCTTGGGACCGGCCACGGCAGAGTTAAAAAATGTTGAAAACATTTCCCAAATTCCTCACCAAAATGGCTAGAAATATAGCGGCAACAAAACAAGATCCAAGGTCCCACTGTAGGAGAAACAGAAATGTCAAGGCTTCACAAATTCTTCAGACACATCCAACTGTGGTGCTGAATGTGATAGTATGCTTGCTGCGGTTATTAGTAGGCTTCTTTGGTTGAGATCCTGAGGAATCCCAATGAGCTTTTCCAAGGCCCTCCCTGACCGCAGTAGCAAATAGTTTTTACAGAGCTGGTTTGCTTGTCCCAGCACCCAACCCTCCTCTTTTCACAGCACGGGCTTGGGACCGGCCACGGCAGAGTTAAAAAATGTTGAAAACATTTCCCAAATTCCTCACCAAAATGGCTAGAAATATAGCGGCAACAAAACAAGATCCAAGGTCCCACTGTAGGAGAAACAGAATAGTCAAGGCTTCACAAATTCTTCAGACACATCCAACTGTGGTGCTGAATGTGATGGTATGCTTTGTGCGGTTATTAGTAGGCTTCTTTGGTTGAGATCCTGAGGAATCCCAATGAGCTTTTCCAAGGCCCTCCAAGACCGCAGTAGCAAATAGTTTTTACAGAGCTAGTTTGCTTGCCCCAGCACCCAACCCTCCTCTTTTCACAGCACGGGCTTGGGACCGGCCACGGCAGAGTTAAAAAATGTTGAAAACATTTCCCAAATTCCTCACCAAAATGGCTAGAAATATAGCGGCAACAAAACAAGATCCAAGGTCCCACTGTAGGAGAAACAGAATAGTCAAGGCTTCACAAATTCTTCAGACACATCCAACTGTGGTGCTGAATGTGAATGTATGCTTGCTGCGGTTATTAGTAGGCTTCTTTGGTTGAGATCCTGAGGAATCCCAATGAGCTTTTCCAAGGCCCTCCCTGACCGCAGTAGCAAATAGTTTTTACAGAGCTGGTTTGCTTGTCCCAGCACCCAACCCTCCTCTTTTCACAGCACGGGCTTGGGACCGGCCACGGCAGAGTTAAAAAATGTTGAAAACATTTCCCAAATTCCTCACCAAAATGGCTAGAAATATAGCGGCAACAAAACAAGATCCAAGGTCCCACTGTAGGAGAAACAGAATACTCAAAGCTTCACAAATTCTTCAGACACATCCAAACTGTGGTGCTGAATGTGATAGTATGCTTGCTGCGGTTATTAGTAGGCTTCTTTGGTTGAGATCCTGAGGAATCCCAATGAGCTTTTCCAAGGCCCTCCCTGACCGCAGTAGCAAATAGTTTTTACAGAGCTGGTTTGCTAGTCCCAGCACCCAACCCACCTCTTTTCACAGCACGGGCTTGGGACCGGCCACGGCAGAGTTAAAAAATGTTGAAAACATTTCCCAAATTCCTCACCAAAATGGCTAGAAATATAGCGGCAACAAAACAAGATCCAAGGTCCCACTGTAGGAGAAACAGAATAGTCAAGGCTTCACAAATTCTTCAGACACATCCAACTGTGGTGCTGAATGTGATGGTATGCTTTGTGCGGTTATTAGTAAGCTTCTTTGGTTGAGATCCTGAGGAATCTCAATGAGCTTTTCCAAGGCCCTCCATGACCGCAGTAGCAAATAGTTTTTACAGAGCTGGTTTGCTTGCCCCAGCACCCAACCCTCCTCTTTTCAAAGCACGGGCTTGGGACCGGCCACGGCAGAGTTAAAAAATGTTGAAAACATTTCCCAAATTCCTCACCAAAATGGCTAGAAATATAGCGGCAACAAAACAAGATCCAAGGTCCCACTGTAGGAGAAACAGAATAGTCAAGGCTTCACAAATTCTTCAGACACATCCAACTGTGGTGCTGAATGTGATAGTATGCTTGCTGCGGTTATTAGTAGGCTTCTTTGGTTGAGATCCTGAGGAATCCCAATGAGCTTTTCCAAGGCCCTCCCTGACCGCAGTAGCAAATAGTTTTTACAGAGCTGGTTTGCTTGTCCCAGCACCCAACCCTCCTCTTTTCACAGCACGGGCTTGGGACCGGCCACGGCAGAGTTAAAAAATTTTGAAAACATTTCCCAAATTCCTCACCAAAATGGCTAGAAATATAGCGGCAACAAAACAAGATCCAAGGTCCCACTGTAGGAGAAACAGAATAGTCAAGGCTTCACAAATTCTTCAGACACATCCAACTGTGGTGCTGAATGTGATAGTATGCTTGCTGCCGTTATTATTAGGCTTCTTTGGTTGAGATCCTGAGGAATCCCAATGAGCTTTTCCAAGGCCCTCCCTGACCGCAGTAGCAAATAGTTTTTACAGAGCTGGTTTGCTTGTCCCAGCACCCAACCCTCCTCTTTTCACAGCACGGGCTTGGGACCGGCCACGGCAGAGTTAAAAAATGTTGAAAACATTTCCCAAATTCCTCACCAAAATGGCTAGAAAAATAGCTGCAACAAAACAAGATCCAAGGTCCCACTGTAGGAGAAACAGAATAGTCAAGGCTTCACAAATTCTTCAGACACATCCAACTGTGGTGCTGAATGTGAAAGTATGCTTGCTGCGGTTATTAGTAGGCTTCTTTGGTTGAGATCCTGAGGAATCCCAATGAGCTTTTCCAAGGCCCTCCCTGACCGCAGTAGCAAATAGTTTTTACAGAGCTGGTTTGCTTGTCCCAGCACCCAACCCTCCTCTTTTCACAGCACGGGCTTGGGACCGGCCACGGCAGAGTTAAAAAATGTTGAAAACATTTCCCAAATTCCTCACCAAAATGGCTAGAAATATAGCGGCAACAAAACAAGATCCAAGGTCCCACTGTAGGAGAAACAGAATAGTCAAGGCTTCACAAATTCTTCAGATACATCCAAACTGTGGTGCTGAATGTGATAGTATGCTTGCTGCGGTTATTAGTAGGCTTCTTTGGTTGAGATCCTGAGGAATCCCAATGAGCTTTTCCAAGGCCCTCCATGACCACAGTAGCAAATAGTTTTTACAGAGCTGGTTTGCTTGCCCCAGCACCCAACCCTCCTCTTTTCACAGCACGGGCTTGGGACCGGCCACGGCAGAGTTAAAAAATGTTGAAAACATTTCCCAAATTCCTCACCAAAATGGCTAGAAATATAGCGGCAACAAAACAAGATCCAAGGTCCCACTGTAGGAGAAACAGAATAGTCAAGGCTTCACAAATTCTTCAGACACATCCAACTGTGGTGCTGAATGTGATAGTATGCTTGCTGCGGTTATTAGTAGGCTTCTTTGGTTGAGATCCTGAGGAATCCCAATGAGCTTTTCCAAGGCCCTCCCTGACCGCAGTAGCAAATAGTTTTTACAGAGCTGGTTTGCTTGTCCCAGCACCCAACCCTCCTCTTTTCACAGCACGGGCTTGGGACCGGCCACGGCAGAGTTAAAAAATGTTGAAAACATTTCCCAAATTCCTCACCAAAATGGCTAGAAAAATAGCGGCAACAAAACAAGATCCAAGGTCCCACTGTAGGAGAAACAGAATAGTCAAGGCTTCACAAATTCTTCAGACACATCCAACTGTGGTGCTGAATGTGATAGTATGCTTGCTGCCGTTATTATTAGGCTTCTTTGGTTGAGATCCTGAGGAATCCCAATGAGCTTTTCCAAGGCCCTCCCTGACCGCAGTAGCAAATAGTTTTTACAGAGCTGGTCTGCTTGTCCCAGCACCCAACCCTCCTCTTTTCACAGCACGGGCTTGGGACCGGCCACGGCAGAGTTAAAAAATGTTGAAAACATTTCCCAAATTCCTCACCAAAATGGCTAGAAAAATAGCGGCAACAAAACAAGATCCAAGGTCCCACTGTAGGAGAAACAGAATAGTCAAGGCTTCACAAATTCTTCAGACACATCCAACTGTGGTGCTGAATGTGAAAGTATGTTTGCTGCGGTTATTAGTAGGCTTCTTTGGTTGAGATCCTGAGGAATCCCAATGAGCTTTTCCAAGGCCCTCCCTGACCGCAGTAGCAAATAGTTTTTACAGAGCTGGTTTGCTTGTCCCAGCACCCAACCCTCCTCTTTTCACAGCACGGGCTTGGGACCGGCCACGGCAGAGTTAAAAAATGTTGAAAACATTTCCCAAATTCCTCACCAAAATGGCTAGAAATATAGCGGCAACAAAACAAGATCCAAGGTCCCACTGTAGGAGAAACAGAATAGTCAAGGCTTCACAAATTCTTCAGACACATCCAAACTGTGGTGCTGAATGTGATAGTATGCTTGCTGCGGTTATTAGTAGGCTTCTTTGGTTGAGATCCTGAGGAATCCCAATGAGCTTTTCCAAGGCCCTCCCTGACCGCAGTAGCAAATAGTTTTTACAGAGCTGGTTTGCTAGTCCCAGCACCCAACCCTCCTCTTTTCACAGCACGGGCTTGGGACCGGCCACGGCAGAGTTAAAAAATGTTGAAAACATTTCCCAAATTCCTCACCAAAATGGCTAGAAATATAGCGGCAACAAAACAAGATCCAAGGTCCCTCTGTAGGAGAAACAGAATAGTCAAGGCTTCACAAATTCTTCAGACACATCCAACTGTGGTGCTGAATGTGATAGTATGCTTGCTGCGGTTATTAGTAGGCTTCTTTGGTTGAGATCCTGAGGAATCCCAATGAGCTTTTCCAAGGCCCTCCCTGACCGCAGTAGCAAATAGTTTTTACAGAGCTGGTTTGCTTGAACCAGCACCCAACCCTCCTCTTTTCACAGCACAGGCTTGGGACCGGCCACGGCAGAGTTAAAAAATGTTGAAAACATTTCCCAAATTCCTCACCAAAATGGCTAGAAATATAGCGGCAACAAAACAAGATCCAAGGTCCCACTGTAGGAGAAACAGAATAGTCAAGGCTTCACAAATTCTTCAGACACATCCAACTGTGGTGCTGAATGTGATATTATGCTTGCTGCGGTTATTAGTAGGCTTCTTTGGTTGAGATCCTGAGGAATCCCAATGAGCTTTTCCAAGGCCCTCCCTGACCGCAGTAGCAAATAGTTTTTACAGAGCTGGTTTGCTTGAACCAGCACCCAACCCTCCTCTTTTCACAGCACGGGCTTGGGACCGGCCACGGCAGAGTTAAAAAATGTTGAAAACATTTCCCAAATTCCTCACCAAAATAGCTAGAAATATAGCGGCAACAAAACAAGATCCAAGGTCCCACTGTAGGAGAAACAGAATAGTCAAGGCTTCACAAATTCTTCAGACACATCCAACTGTGGTGCTGAATGTGATGGTATGCTTTGTGCGGTTATTAGTAGGCTTCTTTGGTTGAGATCCTGAGGAATCCCAATGAGCTTTTCCAAGGCCCTCCATGACCACAGTAGCAAATAGTTTTTACAGAGCTGGTTTACTTGCCCCAGCACCCAACCCTCCTCTTTTCACAGCACGGCTTGGGACCGGCCACGGCAGAGTTAAAAAATGTTGAAAACATTTCCCAAATTCCTCACCAAAATGGCTAGAAATATAGCGGCAACAAAACAAGATCCAAGGTCCCACTGTAGGAGAAACAGAATAGTCAAGGCTTCACAAATTCTTCAGACACATCCAACTGTGGTGCTGAATGTGATAGTATGCTTGCTGCGGTTATTAGTAGGCTTCTTTGGTTGAGATCCTGAGGAATCCCAATGAGCTTTTCCAAGGCCCTCACTGACCACAGTAGCAAATAGTTTTTACAGAGCTGGTTTGCTTGTCCCAGCACCCAACCCTCCTCTTTTCACAGCACGGGCTTGGGACCGGCCACGGCAGAGTTAAAAAATGTTGAAAACATTTCCCAAATTCCTCACCAAAATGGCTAGAAATATAGCGGCAACAAAACAAGATCCAAGGTCCCACTGTAGGAGAAACAGAATAGTCAAGGCTTCACAAATTCTTCAGACACATCCAACTGTGGTGCTGAATGTGATAGTATGCTTGCTGCGGTTATTAGTAGGCTTCTTTGGTTGAGATCCTGAGGAATCTTAATGAGCTTTTCCAAGGCCCTCCCTGACCGCAGTAGCAAATAGTTTTTACAGAGCTGGTTTGCTTGTCCCAGCACCCAACCCTCCTCTTTTCACAGCACGGGCTTGGGACCGGCCACGGCAGAGTTAAAAAATGTTGAAAACATTTCCCAAATTCCTCACCAAAATGGCTAAAAATATAGCGGCAACAAAACATGATCCAAGGTCCCACTGTAGGAGAAACAGAATAGTCAAGGCTTCACAAATTCTTCAGACACATCCAAACTGTGGTGCTGAATGTGATAGTATGCTTGCTGCGGTTATTAGTAGGCTTCTTTGGTTGAGATCCTGAGGAATCCCAATGAGCTTTTCCAAGGCCCTCCCTGACCGCAGTAGCAAATAGTTTTTACAGAGCTGGTTTGCTAGTCCCAGCACCCAACCCTCCTCTTTTCACAGCACGGGCATGGGACCGGCCACGGCAGAGTTAAAAAATGTTGAAAACATTTCCCAAATTCCTCACCAAAATGGCTAGAAATATAGCGGCAACAAAACAAGATCCAAGGTCCCTCTGTAGGAGAAACAGAATAGTCAAGGCTTCACAAATTCTTCAGACACATCCAACTGTGGTGCTGAATGTGATAGTATGCTTGCTGCGGTTATTAGTAGGCTTCTTTGGTTGAGATCCTGAGGAATCCCAATGAGCTTTTCCAAGGCCCTCCCTGACCGCAGTAGCAAATAGTTTTTACAGAGCTGGTTTGCTTGAACCAGCACCCAACCCTCCTCTTTTCACAGAACGGGCTTGGGACCGGCCACGGCAGAGTTAAAAAATGTTGAAAACATTTCCCAAATTCCTCACCAAAATGGCTAGAAATATAGCGGCAACAAAACAAGATCCAAGGTCCCACTGTAGGAGAAACAGAATAGTCAAGGCTTCACAAATTCTTCAGACACATCCAACTGTGGTGCTGAATGTGATATTATGCTTGCTGCGGTTATTAGTAGGCTTCTTTGGTTGAGATCCTGAGGAATCCCAATGAGCTTTTCCAAGGCCCTCCCTGACCGCAGTAGCAAATAGTTTTTACAGAGCTGGTTTGCTTGAACCAGCACCCAACCCTCCTCTTTTCACAGCACGGGCTTGGGACCGGCCACGGCAGAGTTAAAAAATGTTGAAAACATTTCCCAAATTCCTCACCAAAATAGCTAGAAATATAGCGGCAACAAAACAAAATCCAAGGTCCCACTGTAGGAGAAACAGAATAGTCAAGGCTTCACAAATTCTGCAGACACATCCAACTGTGGTGCTGAATGTGATGGTATGCTTTGTGCGGTTATTAGTAGGCTTCTTTGGTTGAGATCCTGAGGAATCCCAATGAGCTTTTCCAAGGCCCTCCATGACCACAGTAGCAAATAGTTTTTACAGAGCTGGTTTACTTGCCCCAGCACCCAACCCTCCTCTTTTCACAGCACGGGCTTGGGACCGGCCACGGCAGAGTTAAAAAATGTTGAAAACATTTCCCAAATTCCTCACCAAAATGGCTAGAAATATAGCGGCAAAAAAACAAGATCCAAGGTCCCACTGTAGGAGAAACAGAATAGTCAAGGCTTCACAAATTCTTCAGACACATCCAACTGTGGTGCTGAATGTGATAGTATGCTTGCTGCGGTTATTAGTAGGCTTCTTTGGTTGAGATCCTGAGGAATCCCAATGAGCTTTTCCAAGGCCCTCCCTGACCGCAGTAGCAAATAGTTTTTACAGAGCTGGTTTGCTAGTCCCAGCACCCAACCCTCCTCTTTTCACAGCACGGGCTTGGGACCGGCCACGGCAGAGTTAAAAAATGTTGAAAACATTTCCCAAATTCCTCACCAAAATGGCTAAAAATATAGCGGCAACAAAACATGATCCAAGGTCCCACTGTAGGAGAAACAGAATAGTCAAGGCTTCACAAATTCTTCAGACACATCCAACTGTGGTGCTGAATGTGATAGTATGCTTGCTGCGGTTATTAGTCGGCTTCTTTGGTTGAGATCCTGAGGAATCCCAATGAGCTTTTCCAAGGCCCTCCCTGACCGCAGTAGCAAATCGTTTTTACAGAGCTGGTTTGCTTGTCCCAGCACCCAACCCTCCTCTTTTCACAGCACGGGCTTGGGACCAGCCATGGCAGATTGAAAAAATGTTGAAAACATTTCCCAAATTCCTCACCAAAATGGCTAGAAATATAGCGGCAACAAAACAAGATCCAAGGTCCCACTGTAGGAGAAACAGAATAGTCAAGGCTTCCCAAATTCTTCAGACACATCCAACTGTGGTGCTGAATGTGATAATATGCTTGCTGCGGTTATTAGTAGGCTTCTTTGGTTGAGATCCTGAGGAATCCCAATGAGCTTTTCCAAGGCCCTCCATGACCGCAGTAGCAAATAGTTTTTACAGAGCTGGTTTGCTTGTCCCAGCACCCAACCCTCCTCTTTTCACAGCACGGGCTTGGGACCGGCCACGGCAGAGTTAAAAAATTTTGAAGACATTTCCCAAATTCCTCACCAAAATGGCTAGAAATATAGTGGCAACAAAACAAGATCCAAGGTCCCACTGTAGGAGAAACAGAATAGTCAAGGCTTCACAAATTCTTCAGACACATCCAACTGTGGTGCTGAATGTGATAGTATGCTTGCTGCGGTTATTAGTAGGCTTCTTTGGTTGAGATCCTGAGGAATCCCAATGAGCTTTTCCAAGGCCCTCCCTGACCGCAGTAGCAAATAGTTTTTACAGAGCTGGTTTGCTTGTCCCAGCACCCAACCCTCCTCTTTTCACAGCACGGGCTTGGGACCGGCCACGGCAGAGTTAAAAAATGTTGAAAACATTTCCCAAATTCCTCACCAAAATGGCTAGAAATATAGCGGCAACAAAACAAGATCCAAGGTCCCTCTGTAGGAGAAACAGAATAGTCAAGGCTTCACAAATTCTTCAGACACATCCAAACTGTGGTGCTGAATGTGATAGTATGCTTGCTGCGGTTATTAGTAGGCTTCTTTGGTTGAGATCCTGAGGAATCCCAATGAGCTTTTCCAAGGCCCTCCCTGACCGCAGTAGCAAATAGTTTTTACAGAGCTGGTTTGCTAGTCCCAGCACCCAACCCTCCTCTTTTCACAGCACGGGCATGGGACCGGCCACGGCAGAGTTAAAAAATGTTGAAAACATTTCCCAAATTCCTCACCAAAATGGCTAGAAATATAGCGGCAACAAAACAAGATCCAAGGTCCCACTGTAGGAGAAACAGAATAGTCAAGGCTTCACAAATTCTTCAGACACATCCAACTGTGGTGCTGAATGTGATATTATGCTTGCTGCGGTTATTAGTAGGCTTCTTTGGTTGAGATCCTGAGGAATCCCAATGAGCTTTTCCAAGGCCCTCCCTGACCGCAGTAGCAAATAGTTTTTACAGAGCTGGTTTGCTTGAACCAGCACCCAACCCTCCTCTTTTCACAGCACGGGCTTGGGACCGGCCACGGCAGAGTTAAAAAATGTTGAAAACATTTCCCAAATTCCTCACCAAAATAGCTAGAAATATAGCGGCAACAAAACAAAATCCAAGGTCCCACTGTAGGAGAAACAGAATAGTCAAGGCTTCACAAATTCTGCAGACACATCCAACTGTGGTGCTGAATGTGATGGTATGCTTTGTGCGGTTATTAGTAGGCTTCTTTGGTTGAGATCCTGAGGAATCCCAATGAGCTTTTCCAAGGCCCTCCATGACCACAGTAGCAAATAGTTTTTACAGAGCTGGTTTACTTGCCCCAGCACCCAACCCTCCTCTTTTCACAGCACGGGCTTGGGACCGGCCACGGCAGAGTTAAAAAATGTTGAAAACATTTCCCAAATTCCTCACCAAAATGGCTAGAAATATAGCGGCAACAAAACAAGATCCAAGGTCCCACTGTAGGAGAAACAGAATAGTCAAGGCTTCACAAATTCTTCAGACACATCCAACTGTGGTGCTGAATGTGATAGTATGCTTGCTGCGGTTATTAGTAGGCTTCTTTGGTTGAGATCCTGAGGAATCCCAATGAGCTTTTCCAAGGCCCTCCCTGACCGCAGTAGCAAATAGTTTTTACAGAGCTGGTTTGCTAGTCCCAGCACCCAACCCTCCTCTTTTCACAGCACGGGCTTGGGACCGGCCACGGCAGAGTTAAAAAATGTTGAAAACATTTCCCAAATTCCTCACCAAAATGGCTAAAAATATAGCGGCAACAAAACATGATCCAAGGTCCCACTGTAGGAGAAACAGAATAGTCAAGGCTTCACAAATTCTTCAGACACATCCAACTGTGGTGCTGAATGTGATAGTATGCTTGCTGCGGTTATTAGTCGGCTTCTTTGGTTGAGATCCTGAGGAATCCCAATGAGCTTTTCCAAGGCCCTCCCTGACCGCAGTAGCAAATCGTTTTTACAGAGCTGGTTTGCTTGTCCCAGCACCCAACCCTCCTCTTTTCACAGCACGGGCTTGGGACCAGCCATGGCAGATTGAAAAAATGTTGAAAACATTTCCCAAATTCCTCACCAAAATGGCTAGAAATATAGCGGCAACAAAACAAGATCCAAGGTCCCACTGTAGGAGAAACAGAATAGTCAAGGCTTCCCAAATTCTTCAGACACATCCAACTGTGGTGCTGAATGTGATAATATGCTTGCTGCGGTTATTAGTAGGCTTCTTTGGTTGAGATCCTGAGGAATCCCAATGAGCTTTTCCAAGGCCCTCCATGACCGCAGTAGCAAATAGTTTTTACAGAGCTGGTTTGCTTGTCCCAGCACCCAACCCTCCTCTTTTCACAGCACGGGCTTGGGACCGGCCACGGCAGAGTTAAAAAATTTTGAAAACATTTCCCAAATTCCTCACCAAAATGGCTAGAAATATAGTGGCAACAAAACAAGATCCAAGGTCCCACTGTAGGAGAAACAGAATAGTCAAGGCTTCACAAATTCTTCAGACACATCCAACTGTGGTGCTGAATGTGATAGTATGCTTGCTGCGGTTATTAGTAGGCTTCTTTGGTTGAGATCCTGAGGAATCCCAATGAGCTTTTCCAAGGCCCTCCCTGACCGCAGTAGCAAATAGTTTTTACAGAGCTGGTTTGCTTGTCCCAGCACCCAACCCTCCTCTTTTCACAGCTCGGGCTTGGGACCGGCCACCGCAGAGTTAAAAAATGTTGAAAACATTTCCCAAATTCCTCACCAAAATGGCTAGAAATATAGCGGCAACAAAACAAGATCCAAGGTCCCACTGTAGGAGAAACAGAATAGTCAAGGCTTCACAAATTCTTCAGACACATCCAACTGTGGTGCTGAATGTGATGGTATGCTTTGTGCCGTTATTAGTAGGCTTCTTTGGTTGAGATCCTGAGGAATCCCAATGAGCTTTTCCAAGGCCCTCCATGACCGCAGTAGCAAATAGTTTTTACAGAGCTGGTTTGCTTGCCCCAGCACCCAACCCTCCTCTTTTCACAGCACGGGCTTGGGACCGGCCACGGCAGAGTTAAAAAATGTTGAAAACATTTCCCAAATTCCTCACCAAAATGGCTAGAAATATAGCGGCAACAAAACAAGATCCAAGGTCCCACTGTAGGAGAAACAGAATAGTAAAGGCTTCTCAAATTCTTCAGACACATCCAAACTGTGGTGCTAAATGTGATAGTATGCTTGCTGCGGTTATTAGTAGGCTTCTTTGGTTGAGATCCTGAGGAATCCCAATGAGCTTTTCCAAGGCCCTCCCTGACCGCAGTAGCAAATAGTTTTTACAGAGCTGGTTTGCTTGTCCCAGCACCCAACCCTCCTCTTTTCACAGCACGGGCTTGGGACCGGCCACGGCAGAGTTAAAAAATGTTGAAAACATTTCCCAAATTTCTCACCAAAATGGCTAGAAATATAGCGGCAACAAAACAAGATCCAAGGTCCCACTGTAGGAGAAACAGAATAGTAAAGGCTTCTCAAATTCTTCAGACACATCCAAACTGTGGTGCTAAATGTGATAGTATGCTTGCTGCGGTTATTAGTAGGCTTCTTTGGTTGAGATCCTGAGGAATCCCAATGAGCTTTTCCAAGGCCCTCCCTGACCGCAGTAGCAAATAGTTTTTACAGAGCTGGTTTGCTAGTCCCAGCACCCAACCCTCCTCTTTTCACAGCACGGGCTTGGGACCGGCCACGGCAGAGTTAAAAAATGTTGAAAACATTTCCCAAATTCCTCACCAAAATGGCTAGAAATATAGCGGCAACAAAACAAGATCCAAGGTCCCTCTGTAGGAGAAACAGAATAGTCAAGGCTTCACAAATTCTTCAGACACATCCAACTGTGGTGCTGAATGTGATAGTATGCTTGCTGCGGTTATTAGTAGGCTTCTTTGGTTGAGATCCTGAGGAATCCCAATGAGCTTTTCCAAGGCCCTCCCTGACCGCAGTAGCAAATAGTTTTTACAGAGCTGGTTTGCTTGAACCAGCACCCAACCCTCCTCTTTTCACCGCATGGGCTTGGGACCGACCACGGCAGAGTTAAAAAATGTTGAAAACATTTCCCAAATTCCTCACCAAAATGGCTAGAAATATAGCGGCAACAAAACAAGATCCAAGGTCCCACTGTAGGAGAAACAGAATAGTCAAGGCTTCACAAATTCTTCAGACACATCCAACTGTGGTGCTGAATGTGATGGTATGCTTTGTGCGGTTATTAGTAGGCTTCTTTGGTTGAGATCCTGAGGAATCCCAATGAGCTTTTCCAAGGCCCTCCATGACCGCAGTAGCAAATAGTTTTTACAGAGCTGGTTTGCTTGCCCCAGCACCCAACCCTCCTCTTTTCACAGCACGGGCTTGGGACCGGCCACGGCAGAGTTAAAAAATGTTGAAAACATTTCTCAAATTCCTCACCAAAATGGCTAGAAATATAGCGGCAACAAAACAAGATCCAAGGTCCCACTGTAGGAGAAACAGAATAGTCAAGGCTTCACAAATTCTTCAGACACATCCAACTGTGGTGCTGAATGTGATAGTATGCTTGCTGCGGTTATTAGTAGGCTTCTTTGGTTGAGATCCTGAGGAATCCCAATGAGCTTTTCCAAGGCCCTCCCTGACCGCAGTAGCAAATAGTTTTTACAGAGCTGGTTTGCTTGTCCCAGCACCCAACCCTCCTCTTTTCACAGCACGGGCTTGGGACCGGCCACGGCAGAGTTAAAAAATGTTGAAAACATTTCCCAAATTCCTCACCAAAATGGCTAGAAATATAGCGGCAACAAAACAAGATCCAAGGTCCCACTGTAGGTGAAACAGAATAGTCAAGGCTTCTCAAATTCTTCAGACACATCCAAACTGTGGTGCTAAATGTGATAGTATGCTTGCTGCAGTTATTAGTAGGCTTCTTTGGTTGAGATCCTGAGGAATCCCAATGAGCTTTTCCAAGGCCCTCCCTGACCGCAGTAGCAAATAGTTTTTACAGAGCTGGTTTGCTTGTCCCAGCACCCAACCCTCCTCTTTTCACAGCACGGGCTTGGGACCGGCCACGGCAGAGTTAAAAAATGTTGAAAACATTTCCCAAATTCCTCACCAAAATGGCTAGAAATATAGCGGCAACAAAACAAGATCCAAGGTCCCACTGTAGGAGAAACAGAATAGTCAAGGCTTCTCAAATTCTTCAGACACATCCAAACTGTGGTGCTAAATGTGATAGTATGCTTGCTGCAGTTATTAGTAGGCTTCTTTGGTTGAGATCCTGAGGAATCCCAATGAGCTTTTCCAAGGCCCTCCCTGACCGCAGTAGCAAATAGTTTTTACAGAGCTGGTTTGCTTGTCCCAGCACCCAACCCTCCTCTTTTCACAGCACGGGCTTGGGACCGGCCACGGCAGAGTTAAAAAATGTTGAAAACATTTCCCAAATTCCTCACCAAAATGGCTAGAAATATAGCGGCAACAAAACAAGATCCAAGGTCCCACTGTAGGAGAAACAGAATAGTAAAGGCTTCTAAAATTCTTCAGACACATCCAAACTGTGGTGCTAAATGTGATAGTATGCTTGCTGCGGTTATTAGTAGGCTTCTTTGGTTGAGATCCTGAGGAATCCCAATGAGCTTTTCCAAGGCCCTCCCTGACCGCAGTAGCAAATAGTTTTTACAGAGCTGGTTTGCTTGTCCCAGCACCCAACCCTCCTCTTTTCACAGCACGGGCTTGGGACCGGCCACGGCAGAGTTAAAAAATGTTGAAAACATTTCCCAAATTCCTCACCAAAATGGCTAGAAATATAGCGGCAACAAAACAAGATCCAAGGTCCCACTGTAGGAGAAACAGAATAGTCAAGGCTTCACAAATTCTTCAGACACATCCAACTGTGGTGCTGAATGTGATGGTATGCTTTGTGCGGTTATTAGTAGGCTTCTTTGGTTGAGATCCTGAGGAATCCCAATGAGCTTTTCCAAGGCCCTCCATGACCGCAGTAGCAAATAGTTTTTACAGAGCTAGTTTGCTTGCCCCAGCACCCAACCCTCCTCTTTTCACAGCACGGGCTTGGGACCGGCCACGGCAGAGTTAAAAAATGTTGAAAACATTTCCCAAATTCCTCACCAAAATGGCTAGAAATATAGCGGCAACAAAACAAGATCCAAGGTCCCACTGTAGGAGAAACAGAATAGTCAAGGCTTCACAAATTCTTCAGACACATCCAACTGTGGTGCTGAATGTGAAAGTATGCTTGCTGCGGTTATTAGTAGGCTTCTTTGGTTGAGATCCTGAGGAATCCCAATGAGCTTTTCCAAGGCCCTCCCTGACCGCAGTAGCAAATAGTTTTTACAGAGCTGGTTTGCTAGTCCCAGCACCCAACCCTCCTCTTTTCACAGCACGGGCTTGGGACCGGCCACGGCAGAGTTAAAAAATGTTGAAAACATTTCCCAAATTCCTCACCAAAATGGCTAGAAATATAGCGGCAACAAAACAAGATCCAAGGTCCCTCTGTAGGAGAAACAGAATAGTCAAGGCTTCACAAATTCTTCAGACACATCCAACTGAGGTGCTGAATGTGATAGTATGCTTGCTGCGGTTATTAGTAGGCTTCTTTGGTTGAGATCCTGAGGAATCCCAATGAGCTTTTCCAAGGCCCTCCCTGACCGCAGAAGCAAATAGTTTTTACAGAGCTGGTTTGCTTGAACCAGCACCCAACCCTCCTCTTTTCACAGCACAGGCTTGGGACCGGCCACGGCAGAGTTAAAAAATGTTGAAAACATTTCCCAAATTCCTCACCAAAATGGCTAGAAATATAGCGGCAACAAAACAAGATACAAGATCCAAGGTCCCACTGTAGGAGAAACAGAATAGTCAAGGCTTCACAAATTCTTCAGACACATCCAACTGTGGTGCTGAATGTGATAGTATGCTTGCTGCGGTTATTAGTAGGCTTCTTTGGTTGAGATCCTAAGGAATCCCAATGAGCTTTTCCAAGGCCCTCCCTGACCGCAGTAGCAAATAGTTAATACAGAGCTGGTTTGCTTGTCCCAGCACCCAACCCTCCTCTTTTCACAGCACGGGCTTGGGACCGGCCACGGCAGAGTTAAAAAATGTTGAAAACATTTCCCAAATTCCTCACCAAAATGGCTAGAAATATAGCGGCAACAAAACAAGATCCAAGGTCCCACTGTAGGAGAAACAGAATAGTCAAGGCTTCACAAATTCTTCAGACACATCCAACTGTGGTGCTGAATGTGATAGTATGCTTGCTGCCGTTATTATTAGGCTTCTTTGGTTGAGATCCTGAGGAATCCCAATGAGCTTTTCCAAGGCCCTCCCTGACCGCAGTAGCAAATAGTTTTTACAGAGCTGGTTTGCTTGTCCCAGCACCCAACCCTCCTCTTTTCACAGCACGGGCTTGGGACCGGCCACGGCAGAGTTAAAAAATGTTGAAAACATTTCCCAAATTCCTCACCAAAATGGCTAGAAATATAGCGGCAACAAAACAAGATCCAAGGTCCCACTGTAGGAGAAACAGAATAGTCAAGGCTTCACAAATTCTTCAGACACATCCAACTGTGGTGCTGAATGTGATAGTATGCTTGCTGCGGTTATTAGTAGGCTTCTTTGGTTGAGATCCTGAGGAATCCCAATGAGCTTTTCCAAGGCCCTCCCTGACCGCAGTAGCAAATAGTTTTTACAGAGCTGGTTTGCTTGTCCCAGCACCCAACCCTCCTCTTTTCACAGCACGGGCTTGGGACCGGCCACGGCAGAGTTAAAAAATGTTGAAAACATTTCCCAAATTCCTCACCAAAATGGCTAGAAATATAGCGGCAACAAAACAAGATCCAAGGTCCCACTGTAGGAGAAACAGAATAGTCAAGGCTTCACAAATTCTTCAGACACATCCAACTGTGGTGCTGAATGTGATAGTATGCTTGCTGCGGTTATTAGTAGGCTTCTTTGGTTGAGATCCTGAGGAATCCCAATGAGCTTTTCCAAGGCCCTCCCTGACCGCAGTAGCAAATAGTTTTTACAGAGCTAGTTTGCTTGTCCCAGCACCCAACCCTCCTCTTTTCACAGCACGGGCTTGGGACCGGCCACGGCAGAGTTAAAAAATGTTGAAAACATTTCCCAAATTCCTCACCAAAATGGCTAGAAATATAGCGGCAACAAAACAAGATCCAAGGTCCCACTGTAGGAGAAACAGAATAGTCAAGGCTTCACAAATTCTTCAGACACATCCAAACTGTGGTGCTAAATGTGATAGTATGCTTGCTGCGGTTATTAGTAGGCTTCTTTGGTTGAGATCCTGAGGAATCCCAATGAGCTTTTCCAAGGCCCTCCCTGACCGCAGTAGCAAATAGTTTTTACAGAGCTGGTTTGCTAGTCCCAGCACCCAACCCTCCTCTTTTCACAGCACGGGCTTGGGACCGGCCACGGCAGAGTTAAAAAATGTTGAAAACATTTACCAAATTCCTCACCAAAATGGCTAGAAATATAGCGGCAACAAAACAAGATCCAAGGTCCCTCTGTAGGAGAAACAGAATAGTCAAGGCTTCACAAATTCTTCAGACACATCCAACTGTGGTGCTGAATGTGATAGTATGCTTGCTGCAGTTATTAGTAGGCTTCTTTGGTGGAGATCCTGAGGAATCCCAATGAGCTTTTCCAAGGCCCTCCCTGATCGCAGTAGCAAATAGTTTTTACAGAGCTGGTTTGCTTGAACCAGCACCCAACCCTCCTCTTTTCACCGCATGGGCTTGGGACCGACCACGGCAGAGTTAAAAAATGTTGAAAACATTTCCCAAATTCCTCACCAAAATGGCTAGAAATATAGCGGCAACAAAACAAGATCCAAGGTCCCACTGTAGGAGAAACAGAATAGTCAAGGCTTCACAAATTCTTCAGACACATCCAACTGTGGTGCTGAATGTGATGGTATGCTTTGTGCGGTTATTAGTAGGCTTCTTTGGTTGAGATCCTGAGGAATCCCAATGAGCTTTTCCAAGGCCCTCCATGACCGCAGTAGCAAATAGTTTTTACAGAGCTGGTTTGCTTGCCCCAGCACCCAACCCTCCTCTTTTCACAGCACGGGCTTGGGACCGGCCACGGCAGAGTTAAAAAATGTTGAAAACATTTCCCAAATTCCTCACCAAAATGGCTAGAAATATAGCGGCAACAAAACAAGATCCAAGGTCCCACTGTAGGAGAAACAGAATAGTAAAGGCTTCTCAAATTCTTCAGACACATCCAAACTGTGGTGCTAAATGTGATAGTATGCTTGCTGCGGTTATTAGTAGGCTTCTTTGGTTGAGATCCTGAGGAATCCCAATGAGCTTTTCCAAGGCCCTCCCTGACCGCAGTAGCAAATAGTTTTTACAGAGCTGGTTTGCTTGTCCCAGCACGCAACCCTCCTCTTTTCACAGCACGGGCTTGGGACCGGCCGCGGCAGAGTTAAAAAATGTTGAAAACATTTCCCAAATTCCTCACCAAAATGGCTAGAAATATAGCGGCAACAAACCAAGATCCAAGGTCCCACTGTAGGAGAAACAGAATAGTCAAGGCTTCTCAAATTCTTCAGACACATCCAAACTGTGGTGCTAAATGTGATAGTATGCTTGCTGCAGTTATTAGTAGGCTTCTTTGGTTGAGATCCTGAGGAATCCCAATGAGCTTTTCCAAGGCTCTCCCTGACCGCAGTAGCAAATAGTTTTTACAGAGCTGGTTTGCTTGTCCCAGCACCCAACCCTCCTCTTTTCACAGCACGGGCTTGGGACCGGCCACGGCAGAGTTAAAAAATGTTGAAAACATTTCCCAAATTCCTCACCAAAATGGCTAGAAATATAGCGGCAACAAAACAAGATCCAAGGTCCCACTGTAGGAGAAACAGAATAGTAAAGGCTTCTCAAATTCTTCAGACACATCCAAACTGTGGTGCTAAATGTGATAGTATGCTTGCTGCGGTTATTAGTAGGCTTCTTTGGTTGAGATCCTGAGGAATCCCAATGAGCTTTTCCAAGGCCCTCCCTGACCGCAGTAGCAAATAGTTTTTACAGAGCTGGTTTGCTTGTCCCAGCACCCAACCCTCCTCTTTTCACAGCACGGGCTTGGGACCGGCCACGGCAGAGTTAAAAAATGTTGAAAACATTTCCCAAATTCCTCACCAAAATGGCTAGAAATATAGCGGCAACAAAACAAGATCCAAGGTCCCACTGTAGGAGAAACAGAATAGTCAAGGCTTCTCAAATTCTTCAGACACATCCAAACTGTGGTGCTAAATGTGATATTATGCTTGCTGCAGTTATTAGTAGGCTTCTTTGGTTGAGATCCTGAGGAATCCCAATGAGCTTTTCCAAGGCCCTCCCTGACCGCAGTAGCAAATAGTTTTTACAGAGCTGGTTTGCTTGTCCCAGCACCCAACCCTCCTCTTTTCACAGCACGGGCTTGGGACCGGCCACGGCAGAGTTAAAAAATGTTGAAAACATTTCCCAAATTCCTCACCAAAATGGCTAGAAATATAGCGGCAACAAAACAAGATCCAAGGTCCCACTGTAGGAGAAACAGAATAGTAAAGGCTTCTCAAATTCTTCAGACACATCCAAACTGTGGTGCTAAATGTGATAGTATGCTTGCTGCGGTTATTAGTAGGCTTCTTTGGTTGAGATCCTGAGGAATCCCAATGAGCTTTTCCAAGGCCCTTCCTGACCGCAGTAGCAAATAGTTTTTACAGAGCTGGTTTGCTTGTCCCAGCACCCAACCCTCCTCTTTTCACAGCACGGGCTTGGGACCGGCCACGGCAGAGTTAAAAAATGTTGAAAACATTTCCCAAATTCCTCACCAAAATGGCTAGAAATATAGCGGCAACAAAACAAGATCCAAGGTCCCACTGTAGGAGAAACAGAATAGTCAAGGCTTCACAAATTCTTCAGACACATCCAACTGTGGTGCTGAATGTGATGGTATGCTTTGTGCGGTTATTAGTAGGCTTCTTTGGTTGAGATCCTGAGGAATCCCAATGAGCTTTTCCAAGGCCCTCCATGACCGCAGTAGCAAATAGTTTTTACAGAGCTAGTTTGCTTGCCCCAGCACCCAACCCTCCTCTTTTCACAGCACGGGCTTGGGACCGGCCACGGCAGAGTTAAAAAATGTTGAAAACATTTCCCAAATTCCTCACCAAAATGGCTAGAAATATAGCGGCAACAAAACAAGATCCAAGGTCCCACTGTAGGAGAAACAGAATAGTCAAGGCTTCACAAATTCTTCAGACACATCCAAACTGTGGTGCTGAATGTGATAGTATGCTTGCTGCGGTTATTAGTAGGCTTCTTTGGTTGAGATCCTGAGGAATCCCAATGAGCTTTTCCAAGGCCCTCCCTGACCGCAGTAGCAAATAGTTTTTACAGAGCTGGTTTGCTAGTCCCAGCACCCAACCCTCCTCTTTTCACAGCACGGGCTTGGGACCGGCCACGGCAGAGTTAAAAAATGTTGAAAACATTTCCCAAATTCCTCACCAAAATGGCTAGAAATATAGCGGCAACAAAACAAGATCCAAGGTCCCTCTGTAGGAGAAACCGAATAGTCAAGGCTTCACAAATTCTTCAGACACATCCAACTGAGGTGCTGAATGTGATAGTATGCTTGCTGCGGTTATTAGTAGGCTTCTTTGGTTGAGATCCTGAGGAATCCCAATGAGCTTTTCCAAGGCCCTCCCTGACCGCAGTAGCAAATAGTTTTTACAGAGCACCCAACCCTCCTCTTTTCACAGCACGGGCTTGGGACCGGCCACGGCAGAGTTAAAAAATGTTGAAAACATTTCCCAAATTCCTCACCAAAATGGCTAGAAATATAGCGGCAACAAAACAAGATCCAAGGTCCCACTGTAGGAGAAACAGAATAGTCAAGGCTTCACAAATTCTTCAGACACATCCAACTGTGGTGCTGAATGTGATAGTATGCTTGCTGCGGTTATTAGTAGGCTTCTTTGGTTGAGATCCTGAGGAATCCCAATGATCTTTTCCAAGGCCCTCCCTGACCGCAGTAGCAAATAGTTTTTACAGAGCTGGTTTGCTTGTCCCAGCACCCAACCCTCCTCTTTTCACAGCACGGGCTTGGGACCGGCCACGGCAGAGTTAAAAAATGTTGAAAACATTTCCCAAATTCCTCACCAAAATGGCTAGAAATATAGCGGCAACAAAACAAGATCCAAGGTCCCACTGTAGGAGAAACAGAATAGTCAAGGCTTCACAAATTCTTCAGACACATCCAACTGTGGTGCTGAATGTGATAGTATGCTTGCTGCGGTTATTAGTAGGCTTCTTTGGTTGAGATCCTGAGGAATCTTAATGAGCTTTTCCAAGGCCCTCCCTGACCGCAGTAGCAAATAGTTTTTACAGAGCTGGTTTGCTTGTCCCAGCACCCAACCCTCCTCTTTTCACAGCACGGGCTTGGGACCGGCCACGGCAGAGTTAAAAAATGTTGAAAACATTTCCCAAATTCCTCACCAAAATGGCTAAAAATATAGCGGCAACAAAACATGATCCAAGGTCCCACTGTAGGAGAAACAGAATAGTCAAGGCTTCACAAATTCTTCAGACACATCCAAACTGTGGTGCTAAATGTGATAGTATGCTTGCTGCGGTTATTAGTAGGCTTCTTTGGTTGAGATCCTGAGGAATCCCAATGAGCTTTTCCAAGGCCCTCCCTGACCGCAGTAGCAAATAGTTTTTACAGAGCTGGTTTGCTAGTCCCAGCACCCAACCCTCCTCTTTTCACAGCACGGGCATGGGACCGGCCACGGCAGAGTTAAAAAATGTTGAAAACATTTCCCAAATTCCTCACCAAAATGGCTAGAAATATAGCGGCAACAAAACAAGATCCAAGGTCCCTCTGTAGGAGAAACAGAATAGTCAAGGCTTCACAAATTCTTCAGACACATCCAACTGTGGTGCTGAATGTGATAGTATGCTTGCTGCGGTTATTAGTAGGCTTCTTTGGTTGAGATCCTGAGGAATCCCAATGAGCTTTTCCAAGGCCCTCCCTGACCGCAGTAGCAAATAGTTTTTACAGAGCTGGTTTGCTTGAACCAGCACCCAACCCTCCTCTTTTCACAGCACGGGCTTGGGACCGGCCACGGCAGAGTTAAAAAATGTTGAAAACATTTCCCAAATTCCTCACTAAAATGGCTAGAAATATAGCGGCAACAAAACAAGATCCAAGGTCCCACTGTAGGAGAAACAGAATAGTCAAGGCTTCACAAATTCTTCAGACACATCCAACTGTGGTGCTGAATGTGATATTATGCTTGCTGCGGTTATTAGTAGGCTTCTTTGGTTGAGATCCTGAGGAATCCCAATGAGCTTTTCCAAGGCCCTCCCTGACCGCAGTAGCAAATAGTTTTTACAGAGCTGGTTTGCTTGAACCAGCACCCAACCCTCCTCTTTTCACAGCACGGGCTTGGGACCGGCCACGGCAGAGTTAAAAAATGTTGAAAACATTTCCCAAATTCCTCACCAAAATAGCTAGAAATATAGCGGCAACAAAACAAAATCCAAGGTCCCACTGTAGGAGAAACAGAATAGTCAAGGCTTCACAAATTCTGCAGACACATCCAACTGTGGTGCTGAATGTGATGGTATGCTTTGTGCGGTTATTAGTAGGCTTCTTTGGTTGAGATCCTGAGGAATCCCAATGAGCTTTTCCAAGGCCCTCCATGACCACAGTAGCAAATAGATTTTACAGAGCTGGTTTACTTGCCCCAGCACCCAACCCTCCTCTTTTCACAGCACGGGCTTGGGACCGGCCACGGCAGAGTTAAAAAATGTTGAAAACATTTCCCAAATTCCTCACCAAAATGGCTAGAAATATAGCGGCAACAAAACAAGATCCAAGGTCCCACTGTAGGAGAAACAGAATAGTCAAGGCTTCACAAATTCTTCAGACACATCCAACTGTGGTGCTGAATGTGATAGTATGCTTGCTGCGGTTATTAGTAGGCTTCTTTGGTTGAGATCCTGAGGAATCCCAATGAGCTTTTCCAAGGCCCTCCCTGACCGCAGTAGCAAATAGTTTTTACAGAGCTGGTTTGCTAGTCCCAGCACCCAACCCTCCTCTTTTCACAGCACGGGCTTGGGACCGGCCACGGCAGAGTTAAAAAATGTTGAAAACATTTCCCAAATTCCTCGCCAAAATGGCTAGAAATATAGCGGCAACAAAACAAGATCCAAGGTCCCACTGTAGGAGAAACAGAATAGTCAAGGCTTCCCAAATTCTTCAGACACATCCAACTGTGGTGCTGAATGTGATAATATGCTTGCTGCGGTTATTAGTAGGCTTCTTTGGTTGAGATCCTGAGGAATCCCAATGAGCTTTTCCAAGGCCCTCCATGACCGCAGTAGCAAATAGTTTTTACAGAGCTGGTTTGCTTGTCCCAGCACCCAACCCTCCTCTTTTCACAGCACGGGCTTGGGACCGGCCACGGCAGAGTTAAAAAATTTTGAAAACATTTCCCAAATTCCTCACCAAAATGGCTAGAAATATAGTGGCAACAAAACAAGATCCAAGGTCCCACTGTAGGAGAAACAGAATAGTCAAGGCTTCACAAATTCTTCAGACACATCCAACTGTGGTGCTGAATGTGATAGTATGCTTGCTGCGGTTATTAGTAGGCTTCTTTGGTTGAGATCCTGAGGAATCCCAATGAGCTTTTCCAAGGCCCTCCCTGACCGCAGTAGCAAATAGTTTTTACAGAGCTGGTTTGCTTGTCCCAGCACCCAACCCTCCTCTTTTCACAGCACGGGCTTGGGACCGGCCACGGCAGAGTTAAAAAATGTTGAAAACATTTCCCAAATTCCTCACCAAAATGGCTAGAAAAATAGCGGCAACAAAACAAGATCCAAGGTCCCACTGTAGGAGAAACAGAATAGTCAAGGCTTCACAAATTCTTCAGACACATCCAAACTGTGGTGCTAAATGTGATAGTATGCTTGCTGCGGTTATTAGTAGGCTTCTTTGGTTGAGATCCTGAGGAATCCCAATGAGCTTTTCCAAGGCCCTCCCTGACCGCAGTAGCAAATAGTTTTTACAGAGCTGGTTTGCTTGAACCAGCACCCAACCCTCCTCTTTTCACAGCACGGGCTTGGGACCGGCCACGGCAGAGTTAAAAAATGTTGAAAACATTTCCCAAATTCCTCACTAAAATGGCTAGAAATATAGCGGCAACAAAACAAGATCCAAGGTCCCACTGTAGGAGAAACAGAATAGTCAAGGCTTCACAAATTCTTCAGACACATCCAACTGTGGTGCTGAATGTGATATTATGCTTGCTGCGGTTATTAGTAGGCTTCTTTGGTTGAGATCCTGAGGAATCCCAATGAGCTTTTCCAAGGCCCTCCCTGACCGCAGTAGCAAATAGTTTTTACAGAGCTGGTTTGCTTGAACCAGCACCCAACCCTCCTCTTTTCACAGCACGGGCTTGGGACCGGCCACGGCAGAGTTAAAAAATGTTGAAAACATTTCCCAAATTCCTCACCAAAATAGCTAGAAATATAGCGGCAACAAAACAAAATCCAAGGTCCCACTGTAGGAGAAACAGAATAGTCAAGGCTTCACAAATTCTGCAGACACATCCAACTGTGGTGCTGAATGTGATGGTATGCTTTGTGCGGTTATTAGTAGGCTTCTTTGGTTGAGATCCTGAGGAATCCCAATGAGCTTTTCCAAGGCCCTCCATGACCACAGTAGCAAATAGATTTTACAGAGCTGGTTTACTTGCCCCAGCACCCAACCCTCCTCTTTTCACAGCACGGGCTTGGGACCGGCCACGGCAGAGTTAAAAAATGTTGAAAACATTTCCCAAATTCCTCACCAAAATGGCTAGAAATATAGCGGCAACAAAACAAGATCCAAGGTCCCACTGTAGGAGAAACAGAATAGTCAAGGCTTCACAAATTCTTCAGACACATCCAACTGTGGTGCTGAATGTGATAGTATGCTTGCTGCGGTTATTAGTAGGCTTCTTTGGTTGAGATCCTGAGGAATCCCAATGAGCTTTTCCAAGGCCCTCCCTGACCGCAGTAGCAAATAGTTTTTACAGAGCTGGTTTGCTAGTCCCAGCACCCAACCCTCCTCTTTTCACAGCACGGGCTTGGGACCGGCCACGGCAGAGTTAAAAAATGTTGAAAACATTTCCCAAATTCCTCGCCAAAATGGCTAGAAATATAGCGGCAACAAAACAAGATCCAAGGTCCCACTGTAGGAGAAACAGAATAGTCAAGGCTTCCCAAATTCTTCAGACACATCCAACTGTGGTGCTGAATGTGATAATATGCTTGCTGCGGTTATTAGTAGGCTTCTTTGGTTGAGATCCTGAGGAATCCCAATGAGCTTTTCCAAGGCCCTCCATGACCGCAGTAGCAAATAGTTTTTACAGAGCTGGTTTGCTTGTCCCAGCACCCAACCCTCCTCTTTTCACAGCACGGGCTTGGGACCGGCCACGGCAGAGTTAAAAAATTTTGAAAACATTTCCCAAATTCCTCACCAAAATGGCTAGAAATATAGTGGCAACAAAACAAGATCCAAGGTCCCACTGTAGGAGAAACAGAATAGTCAAGGCTTCACAAATTCTTCAGACACATCCAACTGTGGTGCTGAATGTGATAGTATGCTTGCTGCGGTTATTAGTAGGCTTCTTTGGTTGAGATCCTGAGGAATCCCAATGAGCTTTTCCAAGGCCCTCCCTGACCGCAGTAGCAAATAGTTTTTACAGAGCTGGTTTGCTTGTCCCAGCACCCAACCCTCCTCTTTTCACAGCACGGGCTTGGGACCGGCCACGGCAGAGTTAAAAAATGTTGAAAACATTTCCCAAATTCCTCACCAAAATGGCTAGAAAAATAGCGGCAACAAAACAAGATCCAAGGTCCCACTGTAGGAGAAACAGAATAGTCAAGGCTTCACAAATTCTTCAGACACATCCAAACTGTGGTGCTAAATATGATAGTATGCTTGCTGCGGTTATTAGTAGGCTTCTTTGGTTGAGATCCTGAGGAATCCCAATGAGCTTTTCCAAGGCCCTCCCTGACCGCAGTAGCAAATAGTTTTTACAGAGCTGGTTTGCTAGTCCCAGCACCCAACCCTCCTCTTTTCACAGCACGGGCTTGGGACCAGCCACGGCAGAGTTAAAAAATGTTGAAAACATTTCCCAAATTCCTCACCAAAATGGCTAGAAATATAGCGGCAACAAAACAAGATCCAAGGTCCCTCTGTAGGAGAAACAGAATAGTCAAGGCTTCACAAATTCTTCAGACACATCCAACTGTGGTGCTGAATGTGATAGTATTCTTGCTGCGGTTATTAGTAGGCTTCTTTGGTTGGGATCCTGAGGAATCCCAATGAGCTTTTCCAAGGCCCTCCCTGACCGCAGTAGCAAATAGTTTTTACAGAGCTGGTTTGCTTGAACCAGCACCCAACCCTCCTCTTTTCACCGCACGGGCTTGGGACCGACCACGGCAGAGTTAAAAAATGTTGAAAACATTTCCCAAATTTCTCACCAAAATGGCTAGAAATATAGCGGCAACAAAACAAGATCCAAGGTCCCACTGTAGGAGAAACAGAATAGTCAAGGCTTCACAAATTCTTCAGACACATCCAACTGTGGTGCTGAATGTGATGGTATGCTTTGTGCCGTTATTAGTAGGCTTCTTTGGTTGAGATCCTGAGGAATCCCAATGAGCTTTTCCAAGGCCCTCCATGACCGCAGTAGCAAAAAGTTTTTACAGAGCTGGTTTGCTTGCCCCAGCACCCAACCCTCCTCTTTTCACAGCACGGGCTTGGGACCGGCCACGGCAGAGTTAAAAAATGTTGAAAACATTTCCCAAATTCCTCACCAAAATGGCTAGAAATATAGCGGCAACAAAACAAGATCCAAGGTCCCACTGTAGGAGAAACAGAATAGTCAAGGCTTCACAAATTCTTCAGACACATCCAACTGTGGTGCTGAATGTGATAGTATGCTTGCTGCGGTTATTAGTAGGCTTCTTTGGTTGAGATCCTGAGGAATCCCAATGAGCTTTTCCAAGGCCCTCCCTGACCGCAGTAGCAAATAGTTTTTACAGAGCTGGTTTGCTTGTCCCAGCACCCAACCCTCCTCTTTTCACAGCACGGGCTTGGGACCGGCCACGGCAGAGTTAAAAAATGTTGAAAACATTTCCCAAATTCCTCACCAAAATGGCTAGAAATATAGCGGCAACAAAACAAGATCCAAGGTCCCACTGTAGGAGAAACAGAATAGTCAAGGCTTCACAAATTCTTCAGACACATCCAACTGTGGTGCTGAATGTGATGGTATGCTTTGTGCGGTTATTAGTAGGCTTCTTTGGTTGAGATCCTGAGGAATCCCAATGAGCTTTTCCAAGGCCCTCCATGACCGCAGTAGCAAATAGTTTTTACAGAGCTGGTTTGCTTGCCCCAGCACCCAACCCTCCTCTTTTCACAGCACGGGCTTGGGACCGGCCACGGCAGAGTTAAAAAATGTTGAAAACATTTCCCAAATTCCTCACCAAAATGGCTAGAAATATAGCGGCAACAAACCAAGATCCAAGGTCCCACTGTAGGAGAAACAGAATAGTCAAGGCTTCTCAAATTCTTCAGACACATCCAAACTGTGGTGCTAAATGTGATAGTATGCTTGCTGCAGTTATTAGTAGGCTTCTTTGGTTGAGATCCTGAGGAATCCCAATGAGCTTTTCCAAGGCTCTCCCTGACCGCAGTAGCAAATAGTTTTTACAGAGCTGGTTTGCTTGTCCCAGCACCCAACCCTCCTCTTTTCACAGCACGGGCTTGGGACCGGCCACGGCAGAGTTAAAAAATGTTGAAAACATTTCCAAAATTCCTCACCAAAATGGCTAGAAATATAGCGGCAACAAAACAAGATCCAAGGTCCCACTGTAGGAGAAACAGAATAGTAAAGGCTTCTCAAATTCTTCAGACACATCCAAACTGTGGTGCTAAATGTGATAGTATGCTTGCTGCGGTTATTAGTAGGCTTCTTTGGTTGAGATCCTGAGGAATCCCAATGAGCTTTTCCAAGGCCCTCCCTGACCGCAGTAGCAAATAGTTTTTACAGAGCTGGTTTGCTTGTCCCAGCACCCAACCCTCCTCTTTTCACAGCACGGGCTTGGGACCGGCCACGGCAGAGTTAAAAAATGTTGAAAACATTTCCCAAATTCCTCACCAAAATGGCTAGAAATATAGCGGCAACAAAACAAGATCCAAGGTCCCACTGTAGGAGAAACAGAATAGTCAAGGCTTCTCAAATTCTTCAGACACATCCAAACTGTGGTGCTAAATGTGATATTATGCTTGCTGCAGTTATTAGTAGGCTTCTTTGGTTGAGATCCTGAGGAATCCCAATGAGCTTTTCCAAGGCCCTCCCTGACCGCAGTAGCAAATAGTTTTTACAGAGCTGGTTTGCTTGTCCCAGCACCCAACCCTCCTCTTTTCACAGCACGGGCTTGGGACCGGCCACGGCAGAGTTAAAAAATGTTGAAAACATTTCCCAAATTCCTCACCAAAATGGCTAGAAATATAGCGGCAACAAAACAAGATCCAAGGTCCCACTGTAGGAGAAACAGAATAGTAAAGGCTTCTCAAATTCTTCAGACACATCCAAACTGTGGTGCTAAATGTGATAGTATGCTTGCTGCGGTTATTAGTAGGCTTCTTTGGTTGAGATCCTGAGGAATCCCAATGAGCTTTTCCAAGGCCCTTCCTGACCGCAGTAGCAAATAGTTTTTACAGAGCTGGTTTGCTTGTCCCAGCACCCAACCCTCCTCTTTTCACAGCACGGGCTTGGGACCGGCCACGGCAGAGTTAAAAAATGTTGAAAACATTTCCCAAATTCCTCACCAAAATGGCTAGAAATATAGCGGCAACAAAACAAGATCCAAGGTCCCAC
Organism: Pelophylax lessonae; assembly: GCF_965119305.1. NCBI lineage: Eukaryota > Metazoa > Chordata > Amphibia > Anura > Ranidae > Pelophylax > Pelophylax lessonae. Next base: position 176,160,760 of record NC_138771.1, read on the forward strand.
TGTAGGAGAAACAGAATAGTCAAGGCTTCACAAATTCTTCAGACACATCCAACTGTGGTGCTGAATGTGATGGTATGCTTTGTGCGGTTATTAGTAGGCTTCTTTGGTTGAGATCCTGAGGAATCCCAATGAGCTTTTCCAAGGCCCTCCATGACCGCAGTAGCAAATAGTTTTTACAGAGCTAGTTTGCTTGCCCCAGCACCCAACCCTCCTCTTTTCACAGCACGGGCTTGGGTCCGGCAACGGCAGAGTTAAAAAATGTTGAAAACATTTCCCTAATTCCTCACCAAAATGGCTAGAAATATAGCGGCAACAAAACAAGATCCAAGGTCCCACTGTAGGAGAAACAGAATAGTCAAGGCTTCACAAATTCTTCAGACACATCCAACTGTGGTGCTGAATTTGAAAGTATGCTTGCTGCGGTTATTAGTAGGCTTCTTTGGTTGAGATCCTGAGGAATCCCAATGAGCTTTTCCAAGGCCCTCCCTGACCGCAGTAGCAAATAGTTTTTACAGAGCTGGTTTGCTTGTCCCAGCACCCAACCCTCCTCTTTTCACAGCACGGGCTTGGGACCGGCCACGGCAGAGTTAAAAAATGTTGAAAACATTTCCCAAATTCCTCACCAAAATGGCTAGAAATATAGCGGCAACAAAACAAGATCCAAGGTCCCACTGTAGGAGAAACAGAATAGTCAAGGCTTCACAAATTCTTCAGACACATCCAAACTGTGGTGCTGAATGTGATAGTATGCTTGCTGCGGTTATTAGTAGGCTTCTTTGGTTGAGATCCTGAGGAATCCCAATGAGCTTTTCCAAGGCCCTCCCTGACCGCAGTAGCAAATAGTTTTTACAGAGCTGGTTTGCTAGTCCCAGCACCCAACCCTCCTCTTTTCACAGCACGGGCTTGGGACCGGCCACGGCAGAGTTAAAAAATGTTGAAAACATTTCCCAAATTCCTCACCAAAATGGCTAGAAATATAGCGGCAACAAAACAAGATCCAAGGTCCCTCTGTAGGAGAAACCGAATAGTCAAGGCTTCACAAATTCTTCAGACACATCCAACTGAGGTGCTGAATGTGATAGTATGCTTGCTGCGGTTATTAGTAGGCTTCTTTGGTTGAGATCCTGAGGAATCCCAATGAGCTTTTCCAAGGCCCTCCCTGACCGCAGTAGCAAATAGTTTTTACAGAGCACCCAACCCTCCTCTTTTCACAGCACGGGCTTGGGACCGGCCACGGCAGAGTTAAAAAATGTTGAAAACATTTCCCAAATTCCTCACCAAAATGGCTAGAAATATAGCGGCAACAAAACAAGATCCAAGGTCCCACTGTAGGAGAAACAGAATAGTCAAGGCTTCACAAATTCTTCAGACACATCCAACTGTGGTGCTGAATGTGATAGTATGCTTGCTGCGGTTATTAGTAGGCTTCTTTGGTTGAGATCCTGAGGAATCCCAATGAGCTTTTCCAAGGCCCTCCCTGACCGCAGTAGCAAATAGTTTTTACAGAGCTGGTTTGCTTGTCCCAGCACCCAACCCTCCTCTTTTCACAGCACGGGCTTGGGACCGGCCACGGCAGAGTTAAAAAATGTTGAAAACATTTCCCAAATTCCTCACCAAAATGGCTAGAAATATAGCGGCAACAAAACAAGATCCAAGGTCCCACTGTAGGAGAAACAGAATAGTCAAGGCTTCACAAATTCTTCAGACACATCCAACTGTGGTGCTGAATGTGATAGTATGCTTGCTGCGGTTATTAGTAGGCTTCTTTGGTTGAGATCCTGAGGAATCTTAATGAGCTTTTCCAAGGCCCTCCCTGACCGCAGTAGCAAATAGTTTTTACAGAGCTGGTTTGCTTGTCCCAGCACCCAACCCTCCTCTTTTCACAGCACGGGCTTGGGACCGGCCACGGCAGAGTTAAAAAATGTTGAAAACATTTCCCAAATTCCTCACCAAAATGGCTAAAAATATAGCGGCAACAAAACATGATCCAAGGTCCCACTGTAGGAGAAACAGAATAGTCAAGGCTTCACAAATTCTTCAGACACATCCAAACTGTGGTGCTAAATGTGATAGTATGCTTGCTGCGGTTATTAGTAGGCTTCTTTGGTTGAGATCCTGAGGAATCCCAATGAGCTTTTCCAAGGCCCTCCCTGACCGCAGTAGCAAATAGTTTTTACAGAGCTGGTTTGCTAGTCCCAGCACCCAACCCTCCTCTTTTCACAGCACGGGCATGGGACCGGCCACGGCAGAGTTAAAAAATGTTGAAAACATTTCCCAAATTCCTCACCAAAATGGCTAGAAATATAGCGGCAACAAAACAAGATCCAAGGTCCCTCTGTAGGAGAAACAGAATAGTCAAGGCTTCACAAATTCTTCAGACACATCCAACTGTGGTGCTGAATGTGATAGTATGCTTGCTGCGGTTATTAGTAGGCTTCTTTGGTTGAGATCCTGAGGAATCCCAATGAGCTTTTCCAAGGCCCTCCCTGACCGCAGTAGCAAATAGTTTTTACAGAGCTGGTTTGCTTGAACCAGCACCCAACCCTCCTCTTTTCACAGCACGGGCTTGGGACCGGCCACGGCAGAGTTAAAAAATGTTGAAAACATTTCCCAAATTCCTCACTAAAATGGCTAGAAATATAGCGGCAACAAAACAAGATCCAAGGTCCCACTGTAGGAGAAACAGAATAGTCAAGGCTTCACAAATTCTTCAGACACATCCAACTGTGGTGCTGAATGTGATATTATGCTTGCTGCGGTTATTAGTAGGCTTCTTTGGTTGAGATCCTGAGGAATCCCAATGAGCTTTTCCAAGGCCCTCCCTGACCGCAGTAGCAAATAGTTTTTACAGAGCTGGTTTGCTTGAACCAGCACCCAACCCTCCTCTTTTCACAGCACGGGCTTGGGACCGGCCACGGCAGAGTTAAAAAATGTTGAAAACATTTCCCAAATTCCTCACCAAAATAGCTAGAAATATAGCGGCAACAAAACAAAATCCAAGGTCCCACTGTAGGAGAAACAGAATAGTCAAGGCTTCACAAATTCTGCAGACACATCCAACTGTGGTGCTGAATGTGATGGTATGCTTTGTGCGGTTATTAGTAGGCTTCTTTGGTTGAGATCCTGAGGAATCCCAATGAGCTTTTCCAAGGCCCTCCATGACCACAGTAGCAAATAGTTTTTACAGAGCTGGTTTACTTGCCCCAGCACCCAACCCTCCTCTTTTCACAGCACGGGCTTGGGACCGGCCACGGCAGAGTTAAAAAATGTTGAAAACATTTCCCAAATTCCTCACCAAAATGGCTAGAAATATAGCGGCAACAAAACAAGATCCAAGGTCCCACTGTAGGAGAAACAGAATAGTCAAGGCTTCACAAATTCTTCAGACACATCCAACTGTGGTGCTGAATGTGATAGTATGCTTGCTGCGGTTATTAGTAGGCTTCTTTGGTTGAGATCCTGAGGAATCCCAATGAGCTTTTCCAAGGCCCTCCCTGACCGCAGTAGCAAATAGTTTTTACAGAGCTGGTTTGCTAGTCCCAGCACCCAACCCTCCTCTTTTCACAGCACGGGCTTGGGACCGGCCACGGCAGAGTTAAAAAATGTTGAAAACATTTCCCAAATTCCTCACCAAAATGGCTAGAAATATAGCGGCAACAAAACAAGATCCAAGGTCCCACTGTAGGAGAAACAGAATAGTCAAGGCTTCCCAAATTCTTCAGACACATCCAACTGTGGTGCTGAATGTGATAATATGCTTGCTGCGGTTATTAGTAGGCTTCTTTGGTTGAGATCCTGAGGAATCCCAATGAGCTTTTCCAAGGCCCTCCATGACCGCAGTAGCAAATAGTTTTTACAGAGCTGGTTTGCTTGTCCCAGCACCCAACCCTCCTCTTTTCACAGCACGGGCTTGGGACCGGCCACGGCAGAGTTAAAAAATTTTGAAAACATTTCCCAAATTCCTCACCAAAATGGCTAGAAATATAGTGGCAACAAAACAAGATCCAAGGTCCCACTGTAGGAGAAACAGAATAGTCAAGGCTTCACAAATTCTTCAGACACATCCAACTGTGGTGCTGAATGTGATAGTATGCTTGCTGCGGTTATTAGTAGGCTTCTTTGGTTGAGATCCTGAGGAATCCCAATGAGCTTTTCCAAGGCCCTCCCTGACCGCAGTAGCAAATAGTTTTTACAGAGCTGGTTTGCTTGTCCCAGCACCCAACCCTCCTCTTTTCACAGCACGGGCTTGGGACCGGCCACGGCAGAGTTAAAAAATGTTGAAAACATTTCCCAAATTCCTCACCAAAATGGCTAGAAAAATAGCGGCAACAAAACAAGATCCAAGGTCCCACTGTAGGAGAAACAGAATAGTCAAGGCTTCACAAATTCTTCAGACACATCCAAACTGTGGTGCTAAATGTGATGGTATGCTTGCTGCGGTTATTAGTAGGCTTCTTTGGTTGAGATCCTGAGGAATCCCAATGAGCTTTTCCAAGGCCCTCCCTGACCGCAGTAGCAAATAGTTTTTACAGAGCTGGTTTGCTAGTCCCAGCACCCAACCCTCCTCTTTTCACAGCACGGGCTTGGGACCGGCCACGGCAGAGTTAAAAAATGTTGAAAACATTTCCCAAATTCCTCACCAAAATGGCTAGAAATATAGCGGCAACAAAACAAGATCCAAGGTCCCTCTGTAGGAGAAACAGAATAGTCAAGGCTTCACAAATTCTTCAGACACATCCAACTGTGGTGCTGAATGTGATAGTATGCTTGCTGCGGTTATTAGTAGGCTTCTTTGGTTGGGATCCTGAGGAATCCCAATGAGCTTTTCCAAGGCCCTCCCTGACCGCAGTAGCAAATAGTTTTTACAGAGCTGGTTTGCTTGAACCAGCACCCAACCCTCCTCTTTTCACCGCACGGGCATGGGACCGACCACGGCAGAGTTAAAAAATGTTGAAAACATTTCCCAAATTTCTCACCAAAATGGCTAGAAATATAGCGGCAACAAAACAAGATCCAAGGTCCCACTGTAGGAGAAACAGAATAGTCAAGGCTTCACAAATTCTTCAGACACATCCAACTGTGGTGCTGAATGTGATGGTATGCTTTGTGCCGTTATTAGTAGGCTTCTTTGGTTGAGATCCTGAGGAATCCCAATGAGCTTTTCCAAGGCCCTCCATGACCGCAGTAGCAAAAAGTTTTTACAGAGCTGGTTTGCTTGCCCCAGCACCCAACCCTCCTCTTTTCACAGCACGGGCTTGGGACCGGCCACGGCAGAGTTAAAAAATGTTGAAAACATTTCCCAAATTCCTCACCAAAATGGCTAGAAATATAGCGGCAACAAAACAAGATCCAAGGTCCCACTGTAGGAGAAACAGAATAGTCAAGGCTTCACAAATTCTTCAGACACATCCAACTGTGGTGCTGAATGTGATAGTATGCTTGCTGCGGTTATTAGTAGGCTTCTTTGGTTGAGATCCTGAGGAATCCCAATGAGCTTTTCCAAGGCCCTCCCTGACCGCAGTAGCAAATAGTTTTTACAGAGCTGGTTTGCTTGTCCCAGCACCCAACCCTCCTCTTTTCACAGCACGGGCTTGGGACCGGCCACGGCAGAGTTAAAAAATGTTGAAAACATTTCCCAAATTCCTCACCAAAATGGCTAGAAATATAGCGGCAACAAAACAAGATCCAAGGTCCCACTGTAGGAGAAACAGAATAGTAAAGGCTTCTCAAATTCTTCAGACACATCCAAACTGTGGTGCTAAATGTGATAGTATGCTTGCTGCGGTTATTAGTAGGCTTCTTTGGTTGAGATCCTGAGGAATCCCAATGAGCTTTTCCAAGGCCCTCCCTGACCGCAGTAGCAAATAGTTTTTACAGAGCTGGTTTGCTTGTCCCAGCACCCAACCCTCCTCTTTTCACAGCACGGGCTTGGGACCGGCCACGGCAGAGTTAAAAAATGTTGAAAACATTTCCCAAATTTCTCACCAAAATGGCTAGAAATATAGCGGCAACAAAACAAGATCCAAGGTCCCACTGTAGGAGAAACAGAATAGTAAAGGCTTCTCAAATTCTTCAGACACATCCAAACTGTGGTGCTAAATGTGATAGTATGCTTGCTGCGGTTATTAGTAGGCTTCTTTGGTTGAGATCCTGAGGAATCCCAATAAGCTTTTCCAAGGCCCTCCCTGACCGCAGTAGCAAATAGTTTTTACAGAGCTTGTTTGCTTGTCCCAGCACCCAACCCTCCTCTTTTCACAGCACGGGCTTGGGACCGGCCACGGCAGAGTTAAAAAATGTTGAAAACATTTCCCAAATTCCTCACTAAAATGGCTAGAAATATAGCGGCAACAAAACAAGATCCAAGGTCCCACTGTAGGAGAAACAGAATAGTAAAGGCTTCTCAAATTCTTCAGACACATCCAAACTGTGGTGCTAAATGTGATAGTATGCTTGCTGCGGTTATTAGTAGGCTTCTTTGGTTGAGATCCTGAGGAATCCCAATGAGCTTTTCCAAGGCCCTCCCTGACCGCAGTAGCAAATAGTTTTTACAGAGCTGGTTTGCTTGTCCCAGCACCCAACCCTTCTCTTTTCACAGCACGGGCTTGGGACCGGCCACGGCAGAGTTAAAAAATGTTGAAAACATTTCCCAAATTCCTCACCAAAATGGCTAGAAATATAGCGGCAACAAAACAAGATCCAAGGTCCCACTGTAGGAGAAACAGAATAGTCAAGGCTTCACAAATTCTTCAGACACATCCAAACTGTGGTGCTAAATGTGATAGTATGCTTGCTGCGGTTATTAGTAGGCTTCTTTGGTTGAGATCCTGAGGAATCCCAATGAGCTTTTCCAAGGCCCTCCCTGACCGCAGTAGCAAATAGTTTTTACAGAGCTGGTTTGCTTGTCCCAGCACCCAACCCTCCTCTTTTCACAGCACGGGCTTGGGACCGGCCACGGCAGAGTTAAAAAATGTTGAAAACATTTCCCAAATTCCTCACCAAAATGGCTAGAAATATAGCGGCAACAAAACAAGATCCAAGGTCCCACTGTAGGAGAAACAGAATAGTCAAGGCTTCACAAATTCTTCAGACACATCCAAACTGTGGTGCTAAATGTGATAGTATGCTTGCTGCGGTTATTAGTAGGCTTCTTTGGTTGAGATCCTGAGGAATCCCAATGAGCTTTTCCAAGGCCCTCCCTGACCGCAGTAGCAAATAGTTTTTACAGAGCTGGTTTGCTTGTCCCAGCACCCAACCCTCCTCTTTTCACAGCACGGGCTTGGGACCGGCCACGGCAGAGTTAAAAAATGTTGAAAACATTTCCCAAATTCCTCACCAAAATGGCTAGAAATATAGCGGCAACAAAACAAGATCCAAGGTCCCACTGTAGGAGAAACAGAATAGTAAAGGCTTCTCAAATTCTTCAGACACATCCAAACTGTGGTGCTAAATGTGATAGTATGCTTGCTGCGGTTATTAGTAGGCTTCTTTGGTTGAGATCCTGAGGAATCCCAATGAGCTTTTCCAAGGCCCTCCCTGACCGCAGTAGCAAATCGTTTTTACAGAGCTGGTTTGCTTGTCCCAGCACCCAACCCTCCTCTTTTCACAGCACGGGCTTGGGACCGGCCACGGCAGAGTTAAAAAATGTTGAAAACATTTCCCAAATTCCTCACCAAAATGGCTAGAAATATAGCGGCAACAAAACAAGATCCAAGGTCCCACTGTAAGAGAAACAGAATAGTCAAGGCTTCACAAATTCTTCAGACACATCCAAACTGTGGTGCTAAATGTGATAGTATGCTTGCTGCGGTTATTAGTAGGCTTCTTTGGTTGAGATCCTGAGGAATCCCAATGAGCTTTTCCAAGGCCCTCCCTGACCGCAGTAGCAAATAGTTTTTACAGAGCTGGTTTGCTTGTCCCAGCACCCAACCCTCCTCTTTTCACAGCACGGGCTTGGGACCGGCCACGGCAGAGTTAAAAAATGTTGAAAACATTTCCCAAATTCCTCACCAAAATGGCTAGAAATATAGCGGCAACAAAACAAGATCCAAGGTCCCACTGTAGGAGAAACAGAATAGTAAAGGCTTCTCAAATTCTTCAGACACATCCAAACTGTGGTGCTAAATGTGATAGTATGCTTGCTGCGGTTATTAGTAGGCTTCTTTGGTTGAGATCCTGAGGAATCCCAATGAGCTTTTCCAAGGCCCTCCCTGACCGCAGTAGCAAATCGTTTTTACAGAGCTGCTTTGCTTGTCCCAGCACCCAACCCTCCTCTTTTCACAGCACGGGCTTGGGACCGGCCACGGCAGAGTTAAAAAATGTTGAAAACATTTCCCAAATTCCTCACCAAAATGGCTAGAAATATAGCGGCAACAAAACAAGATCCAAGGTCCCACTGTAGGAGAAACAGAATAGTCAAGGCTTCACAAATTCTTCAGACACATCCAACTGTGGTGCTGAATGTGATGGTATGCTTTGTGCGGTTATTAGTAGGCTTCTTTGGTTGAGATCCTGAGGAATCCCAATGAGCTTTTCCAAGGCCCTCCATGACCGCAGTAGCAAATAGTTTTTACAGAGCTAGTTTGCTTGCCCCAGCACCCAACCCTCCTCTTTTCACAGCACGGGCTTGGGACCGGCCACGGCAGAGTTAAAAAATGTTGAAAACATTTCCCAAATTCCTCACCAAAATGGCTAGAAATATAGCGGCAACAAAACAAGATCCAAGGTCCCACTGTAGGAGAAACAGAATAGTCAAGGCTTCACAAATTCTTCAGACACATCCAACTGTGGTGCTGAATGTGAAAGTATGCTTGCTGCGGTTATTAGTAGGCTTCTTTGGTTGAGATCCTGAGGAATCCCAATGAGCTTTTCCAAGGCCCTCCCTGACCGCAGTAGCAAATAGTTTTTACAGAGCTGGTTTGCTTGTCCCAGCACCCAACCCTCCTCTTTTCACAGCACGGGCTTGAGACCGGCCACGGCAGAGTTAAAAAATGTTGAAAACATTTCCCAAATTCCTCACCAAAATGGCTAGAAATATAGCGGCAACAAAACAAGATCCAAGGTCCCACTGTAGGAGAAACAGAATAGTAAAGGCTTCTCAAATTCTTCAGACACATCCAAACTGTGGTGCTAAATGTGATAGTATGCTTGCTGCGGTTATTAGTAGGCTTCTTTGGTTGAGATCCTGAGGAATCCCAATGAGCTTTTCCAAGGCCCTCCCTGACCGCAGTAGCAAATAGTTTTTACAGAGCTGGTTTGCTTGTCCCAGCACCCAACCCTCCTCTTTTCACAGCACGGGCTTGGGACCGGCCACGGCAGAGTTAAAAAATGTTGAAAACATTTCCCAAATTCCTCACCAAAATGGCTAGAAATATAGCGGCAACAAAACAAGATCCAAGGTCCCACTGTAGGAGAAACAGAATAGTCAAGGCTTCACAAATTCTTCAGACACATCCAACTGTGGTGCTGAATGTGATGGTATGCTTTGTGCGGTTATTAGTAGGCTTCTTTGGTTGAGATCCTGAGGAATCCCAATGAGCTTTTCCAAGGCCCTCCATGACCGCAGTAGCAAATAGTTTTTACAGAGCTAGTTTGCTTGCCCCAGCACCCAACCCTCCTCTTTTCACAGCACGGGCTTGGGACCGGCCACGGCAGAGTTAAAAAATGTTGAAAACATTTCCCAAATTCCTCACCAAAATGGCTAGAAATATAGCGGCAACAAAACAAGATCCAAGGTCCCACTGTAGGAGAAACAGAATAGTCAAGGCTTCACAAATTCTTCAGACACATCCAACTGTGGTGCTGAATGTGAAAGTATGCTTGCTGCGGTTATTAGTAGGCTTCTTTGGTTGAGATCCTGAGGAATCCCAATGAGCTTTTCCAAGGCCCTCCCTGACCGCAGTAGCAAATAGTTTTTACAGAGCTGGTTTGCTTGTCCCAGCACCCAACCCTCCTCTTTTCACAGCACGGGCTTGGGACCGGCCACGGCAGAGTTAAAAAATGTTGAAAACATTTCCCAAATTCCTCACCAAAATGGCTAGAAATATAGCGGCAACAAAACAAGATCCAAGGTCCCTCTGTAGGAGAAACAGAATAGTCAAGGCTTCACAAATTCTTCAGACACATCCAACTGAGGTGCTGAATGTGATAGTATGCTTCCTGCGGTTATTAGTAGGCTTCTTTGGTTGAGATCCTGAGGAATCCCAATGAGCTTTTCCAAGGCCCTACCTGACCGCAGAAGCAAATAGTTTTTACAGAGCTGGTTTGCTTGAACCAGCACCCAACCCTCCTCTTTTCACAGCACGGGCTTGGGACCGGCCACGGCAGAGTTAAAAAATGTTGAAAACATTTCCCAAATTCCTCACCAAAATGGCTAGAAATATAGCGGCAACAAAACAAGATACAAGATCCAAGGTCCCACTGTAGGAGAAACAGAATAGTCAAGGCTTCACAAATTCTTCAGACACATCCAACTGTGGTGCTGAATGTGATAGTATGCTTGCTGCGGTTATTAGTAGGCTTCTTTGGTTGAGATCCTGAGGAATCCCAATGAGCTTTTCCAAGGCCCTCCCTGACCGCAGTAGCAAATAGTTAATACAGAGCTGGTTTGCTTGTCCCAGCACCCAACCCTCCTCTTTTCACAGCACGGGCTTGGGACCGGCCACGGCAGAGTTAAAAAATGTTGAAAACATTTCCCAAATTCCTCACCAAAATGGCTAGAAATATAGCGGCAACAAAACAAGATCCAAGGTCCCACTGTAGGAGAAACAGAATAGTCAAGGCTTCACAAATTCTTCAGACACATCCAACTGTGGTGCTGAATGTGATAGTATGCTTGCTGCCGTTATTATTAGGCTTCTTTGGTTGAGATCCTGAGGAATCCCAATGAGCTTTTCCAAGGCCCTCCCTGACCGCAGTAGCAAATAGTTTTTACAGAGCTGGTTTGCTTGTCCCAGCACCCAACCCTCCTCTTTTCACAGCACGGGCTTGGGACCGGCCACGGCAGAGTTAAAAAATGTTGAAAACATTTCCCAGATTCCTCAACAAAATGGCTAGAAATATAGCGGCAACAAAACAAGATCCAAGGTCCCACTGTAGGAGAAACAGAATAGTCAAGGCTTCACAAATTCTTCAGACACATCCAACTGTGGTGCTGAATGTGATAGTATGCTTGCTGCGGTTATTAGTAGGCTTCTTTGGTTGAGATCCTGAGGAATCCCAATGAGCTTTTCCAAGGCCCTCCCTGACCGCAGTAGCAAATAGTTTTTACAGAGCTGGTTTGCTTGTCCCAGCACCCAACCCTCCTCTTTTCACAGCACGGGCTTGGGACCGGCCACGGCAGAGTTAAAAAATGTTGAAAACATTTCCCAAATTCCTCACCAAAATGGCTAGAAATATAGCGGCAACAAAACAAGATCCAAGGTCCCACTGTAGGAGAAACAGAATAGTCAAGGCTTCACAAATTCTTCAGACACATCCAAACTGTGGTGCTAAATGTGATAGTATGCTTGCTGCGGTTATTAGTAGGCTTCTTTGGTTGAGATCCTGAGGAATCCCAATGAGCTTTTCCAAGGCCCTCCCTGACCGCAGTAGCAAATAGTTTTTACAGAGCTGGTTTGCTTGAACCAGCACCCAACCCTCCTCTTTTCACCGCATGGGCTTGGGACCGACCACGGCAGAGTTAAAAAATGTTGAAAACATTTCCCAAATTCCTCACCAAAATGGCTAGAAATATAGCGGCAACAAAACAAGATCCAAGGTCCCACTGTAGGAGAAACAGAATAGTCAAGGCTTCACAAATTCTTCAGACACATCCAACTGTGGTGCTGAATGTGATGGTATGCTTTGTGCGGTTATTAGTAGGCTTCTTTGGTTGAGATCCTGAGGAATCCCAATGAGCTTTTCCAAGGCCCTCCATGACCGCAGTAGCAAATAGTTTTTACAGAGCTGGTTTGCTTGTCCCAGCACCCAACCCTCCTCTTTTCACAGCACGGGCTTGGGACCGGCCACGGCAGAGTTAAAAAATGTTGAAAACATTTCCCAAATTCCTCACCAAAATGGCTAGAAATATAGCGGCAACAAAACAAGATCCAAGGTCCCACTGTAGGTGAAACAGAATAGTCAAGGCTTCTCAAATTCTTCAGACACATCCAAACTGTGGAGCTAAATGTGATAGTATGCTTGCTGCAGTTATTAGTAGGCTTCTTTGGTTGAGATCCTGAGGAATCCCAATGAGCTTTTCCAAGGCCCTCCCTGACCGCAGTAGCAAATAGTTTTTACAGAGCTGGTTTGCTTGTCCCAGCACCCAACCCTCCTCTTTTCACAGCACGGGCTTGGGACCGGCCACGGCAGAGTTAAAAAATGTTGAAAACATTTCCCAAATTCCTCACCAAAATGGCTAGAAATATAGCGGCAACAAAACAAGATCCAAGGTCCCACTGTAGGAGAAACAGAATAGTAAAGGCTTCTCAAATTCTTCAGACACATCCAAACTGTGGTGCTAAATGTGATAGTATGCTTGCTGCGGTTATTAGTAGGCTTCTTTGGTTGAGATCCTGAGGAATCCCAATGAGCTTTTCCAAGGCCCTCCCTGACCGCAGTAGCAAATAGTTTTTACAGAGCTGGTTTGCTTGTCCCAGCACCCAACCCTCCTCTTTTCACAGCACGGGCTTGGGACCGGCCACGGCAGAGTTAAAAAATGTTGAAAACATTTCCCAAATTCCTCACCAAAATGGCTAGAAATATAGCGGCAACAAAACAAGATCCAAGGTCCCACTGTAGGAGAAACAGAATAGTCAAGGCTTCTCAAATTCTTCAGACACATCCAAACTGTGGTGCTAAATGTGATAGTATGCTTGCTGCAGTTATTAGTAGGCTTCTTTGGTTGAGATCCTGAGGAATCCCAATGAGCTTTTCCAAGGCCCTCCCTGACCGCAGTAGCAAATAGTTTTTACAGAGCTGGTTTGCTTGTCCCAGCACCCAACCCTCCTCTTTTCACAGCACGGGCTTGGGACCGGCCACGGCAGAGTTAAAAAATGTTGAAAACATTTCCCAAATTCCTCACCAAAATGGCTAGAAATATAGCGGCAACAAAACAAGATCCAAGGTCCCACTGTAGGAGAAACAGAATAGTAAAGGCTTCTAAAATTCTTCAGACACATCCAAACTGTGGTGCTAAATGTGATAGTATGCTTGCTGCGGTTATTAGTAGGCTTCTTTGGTTGAGATCCTGAGGAATCCCAATGAGCTTTTCCAAGGCCCTCCCTGACCGCAGTAGCAAATAGTTTTTACAGAGCTGGTTTGCTTGTCCCAGCACCCAACCCTCCTCTTTTCACAGCACGGGCTTGGGACCGGCCACGGCAGAGTTAAAAAATGTTGAAAACATTTCCCAAATTCCTCACCAAAATGGCTAGAAATATAGCGGCAACAAAACAAGATCCAAGGTCCCACTGTAGGAGAAACAGAATAGTCAAGGCTTCACAAATTCTTCAGACACATCCAACTGTGGTGCTGAATGTGATGGTATGCTTTGTGCGGTTATTAGTAGGCTTCTTTGGTTGAGATCCTGAGGAATCCCAATGAGCTTTTCCAAGGCCCTCCATGACCGCAGTAGCAAATAGTTTTTACAGAGCTAGTTTGCTTGCCCCAGCACCCAACCCTCCTCTTTTCACAGCACGGGCTTGGGACCGGCCACGGCAGAGTTAAAAAATGTTGAAAACATTTCCCAAATTCCTCACCAAAATGGCTAGAAATATAGCGGCAACAAAACAAGATCCAAGGTGCCACTGTAGGAGAAACAGAATAGTCAAGGCTTCACAAATTCTTCAGACACATCCAACTGTGGTGCTGAATGTGAAAGTATGCTTGCTGCGGTTATTAGTAGGCTTCTTTGGTTGAGATCCTGAGGAATCCCAATGAGCTTTTCCAAGGCCCTCCCTGACCGCAGTAGCAAATAGTTTTTACAGAGCTGGTTTGCTAGTCCCAGCACCCAACCCTCCTCTTTTCACAGCACGGGCTTGGGACCGGCCACGGCAGAGTTAAAAAATGTTGAAAACATTTCCCAAATTCCTCACCAAAATGGCTAGAAATATAGCGGCAACAAAACAAGATCCAAGGTCCCTCTGTAGGAGAAACAGAATAGTCAAGGCTTCACAAATTCTTCAGACACATCCAACTGAGGTGCTGAATGTGATAGTATGCTTGCTGCGGTTATTAGTAGGCTTCTTTGGTTGAGATCCTGAGGAATCCCAATGAGCTTTTCCAAGGCCCTCCCTGACCGCAGAAGCAAATAGTTTTTACAGAGCTGGTTTGCTTGAACCAGCACCCAACCCTCCTCTTTTCACAGCACGGGCTTGGGACCGGCCACGGCAGAGTTAAAAAATGTTGAAAACATTTCCCAAATTCCTCACCAAAATGGCTAGAAATATAGCGGCAACAAAACAAGATACAAGATCCAAGGTCCCACTGTAGGAGAAACAGAATAGTCAAGGCTTCACAAATTCTTCAGACACATCCAACTGTGGTGCTGAATGTGATAGTATGCTTGCTGCGGTTTTTTAGTAGGCTTCTTTGGTTGAGATCCTAAGGAATCCCAATGAGCTTTTCCAAGGCCCTCCCTGACCGCAGTAGCAAATAGTTAATACAGAGCTGGTTTGCTTGTCCCAGCACCCAACCCTCCTCTTTTCACAGCACGGGCTTGGGACCGGCCACGGCAGAGTTAAAAAATGTTGAAAACATTTCCAAAATTCCTCACCAAAATGGCTAGAAATATAGCGGCAACAAAACAAGATCCAAGGTCCCACTGTAGGAGAAACAGAATAGTCAAGGCTTCACAAATTCTTCAGACACATCCAACTGTGGTGCTGAATGTGATAGTATGCTTGCTGCGGTTATTAGTAGGCTTCTTTGGTTGAGATCCTGAGGAATCCCAATGAGCTTTTCCAAGGCCCTCCCTGACCGCAGTAGCAAATAGTTTTTACAGAGCTGGTTTGCTTGTCCCAGCACCCAACCCTCCTCTTTTCACAGCACGGGCTTGGGACCGGCCACGGCAGAGTTAAAAAATGTTGAAAACATTTCCCAAATTCCTCACCAAAATGGCTAGAAATATAGCGGCAACAAAACAAGATCCAAGGTCCCACTGTAGGAGAAACAGAATAGTCAAGGCTTCACAAATTCTTCAGACACATCCAACTGTGGTGCTGAATGTGATAGTATGCTTGCTGCGGTTATTAGTAGGCTTCTTTGGTTGAGATCCTGAGGAATCCCAATGAGCTTTTCCAAGGCCCTCCCTGACCGCAGTAGCAAATAGTTTTTACAGAGCTAGTTTGCTTGTCCCAGCACCCAACCCTCCTCTTTTCACAGCACGGGCTTGGGACCGGCCACGGCAGAGTTAAAAAATGTTGAAAACATTTCCCAAATTCCTCACCAAAATGGCTAGAAATATAGCGGCAACAAAACAAGATCCAAGGTCCCACTGTAGGAGAAACAGAATAGTCAAGGCTTCACAAATTCTTCAGACACATCCAAACTGTGGTGCTAAATGTGATAGTATGCTTGCTGCGGTTATTAGTAGGCTTCTTTGGTTGAGATCCTGAGGAATACCAATGAGCTTTTCCAAGGCCCTCCCTGACCGCAGTAGCAAATAGTTTTTACAGAGCTGGTTTGCTAGTCCCAGCACCCAACCCTCCTCTTTTCACAGCACGGGCTTGGGACCGGCCACGGCAGAGTTAAAAAATGTTGAAAACATTTACCAAATTCCTCACCAAAATGGCTAGAAATATAGCGGCAACAAAACAAGATCCAAGGTCCCTCTGTAGGAGAAACAGAATAGTCAAGGCTTCACAAATTCTTCAGACACATCCAACTGTGGTGCTGAATGTGATAGTATGCTTGCTGCGGTTATTAGTAGGCTTCTTTGGTTGAGATCCTGAGGAATCCCAATGAGCTTTTCCAAGGCCCTCCCTGATCGCAGTAGCAAATAGTTTTTACAGAGCTGGTTTGCTTGAACCAGCACCCAACCCTCCTCTTTTCACCGCATGGGCTTGGGACCGACCACGGCAGAGTTAAAAAATGTTGAAAACATTTCCCAAATTCCTCACCAAAATGGCTAGAAATATAGCGGCAACAAAACAAGATCCAAGGTCCCACTGTAGGAGAAACAGAATAGTCAAGGCTTCACAAATTCTTCAGACACATCCAAACTGTGGTGCTGAATGTGATAGTATGCTTGCTGCGGTTATTAGTAGGCTTCTTTGGTTGAGATCCTGAGGAATCCCAATGAGCTTTTCCAAGGCCCTCCCTGACCGCAGTAGCAAATAGTTTTTACAGAGCTGGTTTGCTAGTCCCAGCACCCAACCCTCCTCTTTTCACTGCACGGGCTTGGGACCGGCCACGGCAGAGTTAAAAAATGTTGAAAACATTTCCCAAATTCCTCACCAAAATGGCTAGAAATATAGCGGCAACAAAACAAGATCCAAGGTCCCACTGTAGGAGAAACCGAATAGTCAAGGCTTCACAAATTCTTCAGACACATCCAACTGAGGTGCTGAATGTGATAGTATGCTTGCTGCGGTTATTAGTAGGCTTCTTTGGTTGAGATCCTGAGGAATCCCAATGAGCTTTTCCAAGGCCCTCCCTGACCGCAGTAGCAAATAGTTTTTACAGAGCTGGTTTGCTTGAACCAGCACCCAACCCTCCTCTTTTCACAGCACGGGCTTGGGACCGGCCACGGCAGAGTTAAAAAATGTTGAAAACATTTCCCAAATTCCTCACCAAAATGGCTAGAAATATAGCGGCAACAAAACAAGATCCAAGGTCCCACTGTAGGAGAAACAGAATAGTCAAGGCTTCACAAATTCTTCAGACACATCCAACTGTGGTGCTGAATGTGATAGTATGCTTGCTGCCGTTATTATTAGGCTTCTTTGGTTGAGATCCTGAGGAATCCCAATGAGCTTTTCCAAGGCCCTCCCTGACCGCAGTAGCAAATAGTTTTTACAGAGCTGGTTTGCTTGTCCCAGCACCCAACCCTCCTCTTTTCACAGCACGGGCTTGGGACCGGCCACGGCAGAGTTAAAAAATGTTGAAAACATTTCCCAAATTCCTCACCAAAATGGCTAGAAATATAGCGGCAACAAAACAAGATCCAAGGTCCCACTGTAGGAGAAACAGAATAGTCAAGGCTTCACAAATTCTTCAGACACATCCAACTGTGGTGCTGAATGTGATAGTATGCTTGCTGCGGTTATTAGTAGGCTTCTTTGGTTGAGATCCTGAGGAATCCCAATGAGCTTTTCCAAGGCCCTCCCTGACCGCAGTAGCAAATAGTTTTTACAGAGCTGGTTTGCTTGTCCCAGCACCCAACCCTCCTCTTTTCACAGCACGGGCTTGGGACCGACCACGGCAGAGTTAAAAAATGTTGAAAGCATTTCCCAAATTCCTCACCAAAATGGCTAGAAATATAGCGGCAACAAAACAAGATCCAAGGTCCCACTGTAGGAGAAACAGAATAGTCAAGGCTTCTCAAATTCTTCAGACACATCCAAACTGTGGTGCTAAATGTGATAGTATGCTTGCTGCAGTTATTAGTAGGCTTCTTTGGTTGAGATCCTGAGGAATCCCAATGAGCTTTTCCAAGGCCCTCCCTGACCGCAGTAGCAAATAGTTTTTACAGAGCTGGTTTGCTTGTCCCAGCACCCAACCCTCCTCTTTTCACAGCACGGGCTTGGGACCGGCCACGGCAGAGTTAAAAAATGTTGAAAACATTTCCCAAATTCCTCACCAAAATGGCTAGAAATATAGCGGCAACAAAACAAGATCCAAGGTCCCACTGTAGGAGAAACAGAATAGTAAAGGCTTCTCAAATTCTTCAGACACATCCAAACTGTGGTGCTAAATGTGATAGTATGCTTGCTGCGGTTATTAGTAGGCTTCTTTGGTTGAGATCCTGAGGAATCCCAATGAGCTTTTCCAAGGCCCTCCCTGACCGCAGTAGCAAATAGTTTTTACAGAGCTGGTTTGCTTGTCCCAGCACCCAACCCTCCTCTTTTCACAGCACGGGCTTGGGACCGGCCACGGCAGAGTTAAAAAATGTTGAAAACATTTCCCAAATTCCTCACCAAAATGGCTAGAAATATAGCGGCAACAAAACAAGATCCAAGGTCCCACTGTAGGAGAAACAGAATAGTCAAGGCTTCACAAATTCTTCAGACACATCCAACTGTGGTGCTGAATGTGATGGTATGCTTTGTGCGGTTATTAGTAGGCTTCTTTGGTTGAGATCCTGAGGAATCCCAATGAGCTTTTCCAAGGCCCTCCATGACCGCAGTAGCAAATAGTTTTTACAGAGCTAGTTTGCTTGCCCCAGCACCCAACCCTCCTCTTTTCACACCACGGGCTTGGGACCGGCAACGGCAGAGTTAAAAAATGTTGAAAACATTTCCCAAATTCCTCACCAAAATGGCTAGAAATATAGCGGTAACAAAACAAGATCCAAGGTCCCACTGTAGGAGAAACAGAATAGTCAAGGCTTCACAAATTCTTCAGACACATCCAACTGTGGTGCTGAATTTGAAAGTATGCTTGCTGCGGTTATTAGTAGGCTTCTTTGGTTGAGATCCTGAGGAATCCCAATGAGCTTTTCCAAGGCCCTCCCTGACCGCAGTAGCAAATAGTTTTTACAGAGCTGGTTTGCTTGTCCCAGCACCCAACCCTCCTCTTTTCACAGCACGGGCTTGGGACCGGCCACGGCAGAGTTAAAAAATGTTGAAAACATTTCCCAAATTCCTCACCAAAATGGCTAGAAATATAGCGGCAACAAAACAAGATCCAAGGTCCCACTGTAGGAGAAACAGAATAGTCAAGGCTTCACAAATTCTTCAGACACATCCAACTGTGGTGCTGAATGTGAAAGTATGCTTGCTGCGGTTATTAGTAGGCTTCTTTGGTTGAGATCCTGAGGAATCCCAATGAGCTTTTCCAAGGCCCTCCCTGACCGCAGTAGCAAATCGTTTTTACAGAGCTGGTTTGCTTGTCCCAGCACCCAACCCTCCTCTTTTCACAGCACGGGCTTGGGACCGGCCACGGCAGAGTTAAAAAATGTTGAAAACATTTCCCAAATTCCTCACCAAAATGGCTAGAAATATAGCGGCAACAAAACAAGATCCAAGGTCCCACTGTAGGAGAAACAGAATAGTCAAGGCTTCACAAATTCTTCAGACACATCCAAACTGTGTTGCTGAATGTGATAATATGCTTGCTGCGGTTATTAGTAGGCTTCTTTGGTTGAGATCCTGAGGAATCCCAATGAGCTTTTCCAAGGCCCTCCCTGACCGCAGTAGCAAATAGTTTTTACAGAGCTGGTTTGCTTGAACAAGCACCCAACCCTCCTCTTTTCACAGCACGGGCTTGGGACCGGCCACGGCAGAGTTAAAAAATGTTGAAAACATTTCCCAAATTCCTCACCAAAATGGCTAGAAATATATCGGCAACAAAACAAGATCCAAGGTCCCACTGTAGGAGAAACAGAATATTAAAGGCTTCTCAATTTCTTCAGACACATCCAAACTGTGGTGCTAAATGTGATAGTATGCTTGCTGCGGTTATTAGTAGGCTTCTTTGGTTGAGATCCTGAGGAATCCCAATGAGCTTTTCCAAGGCCCTCCCTGACCGCAGTAGCAAATAGTTTTTACAGAGCTGGTTTGCTTGTCCCAGCACCCAACCCTCCTCTTTTCACAGCACGGGCTTGGGACCGGCCACGGCAGAGTTAAAAAATGTTGAAAACATTTCCCAAATTCCTCACCAAAATGGCTAGAAATATAGCGGCAACAAAACAAGATCCAAGGTCCCACTGTAGGAGAAACAGAATAGTCAAGGCTTCTCAAATTCTTCAGACACATCCAAACTGTGGTGCTAAATGTGATAGTATGCTTGCTGCGGTTATTAGTAGGCTTCTTTGGTTGAGATCCTGAGGAATCCCAATGAGCTTTTCCAAGGCCCTCCCTGACCGCAGTAGCAAATAGTTTTTACAGAGCTGGTTTGCTTGTCCCAGCACCCAACCCTCCTCTTTTCACAGCACGGGCTTGGGACCGGCCACGGCAGAGTTAAAAAATGTTGAAAACATTTCCCAAATTCCTCACCAAAATGGCTAGAAATATAGCGGCAACAAAACAAGATCCAAGGTCCCACTGTAGGAGAAACAGAATAGTAAAGGCTTCTCAAATTCTTCAGACACATCCAAACTGTGGTGCTAAATGTGATAGTATGCTTGCTGCGGTTATTAGTAGGCTTCTTTGGTTGAGATCCTGAGGAATCCCAATGAGCTTTTCCAAGGCCCTCCCTGACCGCAGTAGCAAATAGTTTTTACAGAGCTGGTTTGCTTGTCCCAGCACCCAACCCTCCTCTTTTCACAGCACGGGCTTGGGACCGGCCACGGCAGAGTTAAAAAATGTTGAAAACATTTCCCAAATTCCTCACCAAAATGGCTAGAAATATAGCGGCAACAAAACAAGATCCAAGGTCCCACTGTAGGAGAAACAGAATAGTCAAGGCTTCACAAATTCTTCAGACACATCCAACTGTGGTGCTGAATGTGATGGTATGCTTTGTGCGGTTATTAGTAGGCTTCTTTGGTTGAGATCCTGAGGAATCCCAATGAGCTTTTCCAAGGCCCTCCATGACCGCAGTAGCAAATAGTTTTTACAGAGCTAGTTTGCTTGCCCCAGCACCCAACCCTCCTCTTTTCACAGCACGGGCTTGGGACCGGCCACGGCAGAGTTAAAAAATGTTGAAAACATTTCCCAAATTCCTCACCAAAATGGCTAGAAATATAGCGGCAACAAAACAAGATCCAAGGTCCCACTGTAGGAGAAACAGAATAGTCAAGGCTTCACAAATTCTTCAGACACATCCAACTGTGGTGCTGAATGTGATAGTATGCTTGCTGCGGTTATTAGTAGGCTTCTTTGGTTGAGATCCTGAGGAATCCCAATGAGCTTTTCCAAGGCCCTCCCTGACCGCAGTAGCAAATAGTTTTTACAGAGCTGGTTTGCTTGTCCCAGCACCCAACCCTCCTCTTTTCACAGCACGGGCTTGGGACCGGCCACGGCAGAGTTAAAAAATGTTGAAAACATTTCCCAAATTCCTCACCAAAATGGCTAGAAATATAGCGGCAACAAAACAAGATCCAAGGTCCCACTATAGGAGAAACAGAATAGTCAAGGCTTCACAAATTCTTCAGACACATCCAACTGTGGTGCTGAATGTGATAGTATGCTTGCTGCGGTTATTAGTAGGCTTCTTTGGTTGAGATCCTGAGGAATCTCAATGAGCTTTTCCAGGGCCCTCCCTGACTGCAGTAGCAAATAGTTTTTTTTTACAGAGCTGGTTTGCTTGTCCCAGCACCCAACCCTCCTCTTTTCACAGCACGGGCTTGGGACCGGCCACGGCAAAGTTACAAAATGTTGAAAACATTTCCCAAATTCCTCACCAAAATGGCTAGAAATATAGCGGCAACAAAACAAGATCCAAGGTCCCACTGTAGGAGAAAAAGAATAGTCAAGGCTTCACAAATTCTTCAGACACATCCAACTGTGGTGCTGAATGTGATAGTATGCTTGCTGCGGTTATTAGTAGGCTTCTTTGGTTGAGATCCTGAGGAATCCCAATGAGCTTTTCCAAGGCCCTCCCTGACCGCAGTAGCAAATAGTTTTTACAGAGCTGGTTTGCTTGTCCCAGCACCCAACCCTCCTCTTTTCATAGCATGGGATTGGGACCGGCCACGGCAGAGTTAAAAAATGTTGAAAACATTTCCCAAATTCCTCACCAAAATGGCTAGAAATATAGCGGCAACAAAACAAGATCCAAGGTCCCACTGTAGGAGAAACAGAATAGTCAAGGCTTCACAAATTCTTCAGACACATCCAACTGTGGTGCTGAATGTGATAGTATGCTTGCTGCGGTTATTAGTAGGCTTCTTTGGTTGAGATCCTAAGGAATCTCAATGAGCTTTTCCAGGGCCCTCCCTGACTGCAGTAGCAAATAGTTTTTACAGAGCTGGTTTGCTTGTCCCAGCACCCAACCCTCCTCTTTTCACAGCACGGGCTAGGGACCGGCCACGGCAAAGTTAAAAAATGTTGAAAACATTTCCCAAATTCCTCACCAAAATGGCTAGAAATATAGCGGCAACAAAACAAGATCCAAGGTCCCACTGTAGGAGAAACAGAATAGTCAAGGCTTCACAAATTCTTCAGACACATCCAACTGTGGTGCTGAATGTGAAAGTATGCTTGCTGCGGTTATTAGTAGGCTTCTTTGGTTGAGATCCTGAGGAATCCCAATGAGCTTTTCCAAGGCCCTCCCTGACCGCAGTAGCAAATAGTTTTTACAGAGCTGGTTTGCTTGTCCCAGCACCCAACCCTCCTCTTTTCACAGCACGGGCTTGGGACCGGCCACGGCAGAGTTAAAAAATGTTGAAAACATTTCCCAAATTCCTCACCAAAATGGCTAGAAATATAGCGGCAACAAAACAAGATCCAAGGTCCCACTGTAGGAGAGACAGAATAGTCAAGGCTTCACAAATTCTTCAGACACATCCAAACTGTGGTGCTGAATGTGAAAGTATGCTTGCTGCGGTTATTAGTAGGCTTCTTTGGTTGAGATCCTGAGGAATCCCAATGAGCTTTTCCAAGGCCCTCCCTGACCGCAGTAGCAAATAGTTTTTACAGAGCTGGTTTGCTAGTCCCAGCACCCAACCCTCCTCTTTTCACAGCACGGGCTTGGGACCGGCCACGGCAGAGTTAAAAAATGTTGAAAACATTTCCCAAATTCCTCACCAAAATGGCTAGAAATATAGCGGCAACAAAACAAGATCCAAGGTCCCACTATAGGAGAAACAGAATAGTCAAGGCTTCACAAATTCTTCAGACACATCCAACTGTGGTGCTGAATGTGATAGTATGCTTGCTGCGGTTATTAGTAGGCTTCTTTAGTTGAGATCCTGAGGAATCCCAATGAGCTTTTCCAAGGCCCTCCCTGACCGCAGTCGCAAATAGTTTTTACAGAGCTGGTTTGCTTGTCCCAGCACCCAACCCTCCTCTTTTCACAGCACGGGCTTGGGACCGGCCACGGCAGAGTTAAAAAATGTTGAAAACATTTCCCAAATTCCTCACCAAAATGGCTAGAAATATAGCGGCAACAAAACAAGATCCAAGGTCCCACTGTAGGAGAAACAGAATAGTCAAGGCTTCACAAATTCTTCAGACACATCCAACTGTGGTGCTGAATGTGATAGTATGCTTGCTGCGGTTATTAGTAGGCTTCTTTTGTTGAGATCCTGAGGAATCCCAATGAGCTTTTCCAAGGCCCTCCCTGACCGCAGTAGCAAATAGTTTTTACAGAGCTGGTTTGCTTGTCCCAGCACCCAACCCTCCTCTTTTCACAGCACGGGCTTGGGACCGGCCACGGCAGAGTTAAAAAATGTTGAAAACATTTCCCAAATTCCTTACCAAAATGGCTAGAAATATAGTGGCAACAAAACAAGATCCAAGGTCCCACTGTAGGAGAAACAGAATAGTCAAGGCTTCACAAATTCTTCAGACACATCCAACTGTGGTGCTGACAGTGATAATATGCTTCCTGCGGTTATTAGTAAGCTTCTTTGGTTGAGATCCTGAGGAATCCCAATGAGCTTTTCCAAGGCCCTCCCTGACCGCAGTAGCAAATAGTTTTTACAGAGCTGGATTGCTTGTCCCAGCACCCAACCCTCCTCTTTTCACAGCACGGGCTTGGGACCGGCCACGGCAGAGTTAAAAAATGTTGAAAACATTTCCCAAATTCCTCACCAAAATGACTAGAAATATAGCGGCAAGAAAACAAGATCAAAGGTCCCACTGTAGGAGAAACAGAATAGTCAAGGCTTCACAAATTCTTCAGACACATCCAACTGTGGTGCTGAATGTGATAGTATGCTTGCTGCGGTTATTAGTAGGCTTCTTTGGTTGAGATCCTGAGGAATCCCAATGAGCTTTTCCAAGGCCCTCCCTGACCGCAGTAGCAAATAGTTTTTACAGAGCTGGTTTGCTTGTCCCAGCACCCAACCCTCCTCTTTTCACAGCACGGGCTTGGGACCGGCCACGGCAGAGTTAAAAAATGTTGAAAACATTTCCCAAATTCCTCACCAAAATTGCTAGAAATATAGCGGCAACAAAACAAGATCCAAGGTCCCACTGTAGGAGAAACAGAATAGTCAAGGCTTCACAAATTCTTCAGACACATCCAACTGTGGTGCTGAATGTGATAGTATGTTTGCTCTGGTTATTAGTAGGCTTCTTTGGTTGAGATCCTGAGGAATCCCAATGAGCTTTTCCAAGGCCCTCCCTGACCGCAGTAGCAAATAGTTTTTACAGAGCTGGTTTGCTTGTCCCAGCACCCAACCCTCCTCTTTTCACAGCACGGGCTTGGGACTGGCCACGTCAGAGTTAAAAAATGTTGAAAACATTTCCCAAATTCCTCACCAAAATGGCTAGAAATATAGCGGCAACAAAACAAGATCCAAGGTCCCACTGTAGGAGAAACAGAATAGTCAAGGCTTCACAAATTCTTCAGACACATCCAACTGTGGTGCTGAATGTGATAGTATGCTTGCTGCGGTTATTAGTAGGCTTCTTTGGTTGAGATCCTGAGGAATCCCAATGAGCTTTTCCAAGGCCCTCCCTGACCGCAGTAGCAAATAGTTTTAACAGAGCTGGTTTGCTTGTCCCAGCACCCAACCCTCCTCTTTTCATAGCACGGGCTTGGGACCGGCCACGGCAGAGTTAAAAAATGTTGAAAACATTTCCCAAATTCCTCACCAAAATTGCTAGAAATATAGCGGCAACAAAACAAGATCCAAGGTCCCACTGTAGGAGAAACAGAATAGTCAAGGCTTCACAAATTCTTCAGACACATCCAACTGTGGTGCTGAATGTGATAGTATCTTTGCTCCGGTTATTAGTAGGCTTCTTTGGTTGAGATCCTGAGGAATCCCAATGAGCTTTTCCAAGGCCCTCCCTGACCGCAGTAGCAAATAGTTTTTACAGAGCTGGTTTGCTTGTCCCAGCACCCAACCCTCCTCTTTTCACAGCACGGGCTTGGGACTGGCCACGGCAGAGTTAAAAAATGTTGAAAACATTTCCCAAATTCCTCACCAAAATGGCTAGAAATATAGCGGCAACAAAACAAGATCCAAGGTCCCACTGTAGGAGAAACAGAATAGTCAAGGCTTCACAAATTCTTCAGACACATCCAACTGTAGTGCTGAATGTGATGGTATGCTTTGTGCGGTTATTAGTAGGCTTCTTTGGTTGAGATCCTGAGGAATCCCAATGAGCTTTTCCAAGGCCCTCCCTGACCGCAGTAGCAAATAGTTTTTACAGAGCTGGTTTGCTTGTCCCAGCACCCAACCCTCCTCTTTTCACAGCACGGGCTTGGGACCGGCCACGGCAGAGTTAAAAAATGTTGAAAACATTTCCCAAATTCCTCACCAAAATGTCTAGAAATATAGCGGCAACAAAACAAGATCCAAGGTCCCACTGTAGGAGAAACAGAATAGTCAAGGCTTCACAAATTCTTCAGACACATCCAACTGTGGTGCTGAATGTGATAGTATGCTTACTGCGGTTATTAGTAGGCTTCTTTGGTTGAGATCCTGAGGAATCCCAATGAGCTTTTCCAAGGCCCTCCCTGACCGCAGTAGCAAATAGTTTTTACAGAGCTGGTTTGCTTGTCCCAGCACCCAACCCTCCTCTTTTCACAGCACGGGCTTGGGACCGGCCACGGCAGAGTTAAAAAATGTTAAAAACATTTCCCAAATTCCTCACCAAAATGGCTAGAAATATAGCGGCAACAAAACAAGATCCAAGGTCCCACTGTAGGAGAAACAGAATAGTCAAGGCTTCACAAATTCTTCAGACACATCCAACTGTGGTGCTGAATGTGATAGTATGCTTGCTGCGGTTATTAGTAGGCTTCTTTGGTTGAGATCCTGAGGAATCCCAATGAGCTTTTCCAAGGCCCTCCCTGACCGCAGTAGCAAAGAGTTTTTACAGAGCTGGTTTGCTTGAACCAGCACCCAACCCTCCTCTTTTCACAGCACGGGCTTGGGACCGGCCACGGCAAAGTTAAAAAATGTTGAAAACATTTCCCAAATTCCTCACCAAAATGGCTAGAAATATAGCGGCAACAAAACAAGATCCAAGGTCCCACTGTAGGAGAAACAGAATAGTCAAGGCTTCACAAATTCTTCAGACACATCCAACTGTGGTGCTGAATGTGATAGTATGCTTGCTGCGGTTATTAGTAGGCTTCTTTGGTTGAGATCCTGAGGAATCCCAATGAGCTTTTCCAAGGCCCTCCCTGACCGCAGTAGCAAATAGTTTTTACAGAGCTGGTTTGCTTGTCCCAGCACCCAACCCTCCTCTTTTCACAGCACAGGCTTGGGACCGGCCACGACAGAGTTAAAAAATGTTAAAAACATTTCCCAAATTCCTCACCAAAATGGCTAGAAATATAGCGGCAACAAAACAAGATCCAAGGTCCCACTGTAGGAGAAACAGAATAGTCAAGGCTTCACAAATTCTTCAGACACATCCAACTGTGGTGCTGAATGTGATAGTATGCTTGGTGCGGTTATTAGTAGGCTTCTTTGGTTGAGATCCTGAGGAATCCCAATGAGCTTTTCCAAGGCCCTCCCTGACCGCAGTAGCAAATAGTTTTTACAGAGCTGGTTTGCTTGAACCAGCACCCAACCCTCCTCTTTTCACAGCACGGGCTTGGGACCGGCCACGGCAAAGTTAAAAAATGTTGAAAACATTTCCCAAATTCCTCACCAAAATGGCTAGAAATATTGCGGCAACGAAACAAGATCCAAGGTCCCGCTGTAGGAGAAACAGAATAGTCAAGGCTTCACAAATTCTTCAGACACATCCAACTGTGGTGCTGAATGTGATAGTATGCTTGCTGCGGTTATTAGTAGGCTTCTTTGGTTGAGATCCTGAGGAATCCCAATGAGCTTTTCCAAGGCCCTCCCTGACCGCAGTAGCAAATAGTTTTTACAGAGCTGGTTTGCTTGTCCCAGCACCCAACCCTCCTCTTTTCACAGCACGGGCTTTGGACTGGCCACGGCAAAGTTAAAAAATGTTGAAAACATTTCCCAAATTCCTCACCAAAATGGCTAGAAATATTGCGGCAACAAAACAAGATCCAAGGTCCCACTGTAGGAGAAACAGAATAGTCAAGGCTTCACAAATTCTTCAGACACATCCAACTGTGGTGCTGAATGTGATAGTATGCTTGCTGTGGTTATTAGTAGGCTTCTTTGGTTGAGATCCTGAGGAATCCCAATGAGCTTTTCCAATGCCCTCCCTGACCGCAGTAGCAAATAGTTTTTACAGAGCTGGTTTGCTTGTCCCAGCACCCAACCTTCCTCTTTTCACAGCACGGGCTTGGGACCGGCCACGGCAGAGTTAAAAAATGTTGAAAACATTTCCCAAATTCCTCACCAAAATGGCTAGAAATATAGCAGCAACAAAACAAGATCCAAGGTCCCACTGTAGGAGAAACAGAATAGTCAAGGCTTCACAAATTCTTCAGACACATCCAACTGTGGTGCTGAATGTGATAGTATGCTTACTGCGGTTATTAGTAGGCTTCTTTGGTTGAGATCCTGAGGAATCCCAATGAGCTTTTCCAAGGACCTCCCTGACCGCAGTAGCAAATAGTTTTTACAGAGCTGGTTTACTTGTCCCAGCACCCAACCCTCCTCTTTTCACAGCACGGGCTTGGGACCGGCCACGGCAGAGTTAAAAAATGTTGAAAACATTTCCCAAATTCCTCACCAAAATGGCTAGAAATATAGCGGCAACAAAACAAGATCCAAGGTCCCACTGTAGGAGAAACAGAATAGTCAAGGCTTCACAAATTCTTCAGACACATCCAACTGTGGTGCTGAATGTGATAGTATGCTTGCTGCGGTTATTAGTAGGCTTCTTTGGTTGAGATCCTGAGGAATCTCAATGAGCTTTTCCAAGGCCCTCCCTGACCGCAGAAGCAAATAGTTTTTACAGAGCTGGTTTGCTTGTCCCAGCACCCAACCCTCCTCTTTTCACAGCACGGGCTTGGGACCGGCCACGGCAGAGTTAAAAAATGTTGAAAACATTTCCCAAATTCCTCACCAAAATGGCTAGAAATATAGCGGCAACAAAACAAGATCCAAGGTCCCACTGTAGGAGAAACAGAATAGTCAAGGCTTCACAAATTCTTCAGACACATCCAACTGTGGTGCTGAATGTGATAGTATGCTTGCTGCTGTTATTAGTAGGCTTCTTCGGTTGAGATCCTGAGGAATCCCAATGAGCTTTTCCAAGGCCCTCCCTGACCGCAGAAGCAAATAGTTTTTACAGAGCTGGTTTGCTTGTCCCAGCACCCAACCCTCCTCTTTTCACAGCACGGGCTTGGGACCGGCCACGGCAGAGTTAAAAAATGTTGAAAACATTTCCCAAATTCCTCACCAAAATGTCTAGAAATATAGCGGCAACAAAACAAGATCCAAGGTCCCACTGTAGGAGAAACAGAATAGTCAAGGCTTCACAAATTCTTCAGACACATCCAACTGTGGTGCTGAATGTGATAGTATGCTTACTGCGGTTATTAGTAGGCTTCTTTGGTTGAGATCCTGAGGAATCCCAATGAGCTTTTCCAAGGCCCTCCATGACCGCAGTAGCAAATAGTTTTTACAGAGCTGGTTTGCTTGTCCCAGCACCCAACCCTCCTCTTTTCACAGCACGGGCTTGGGACCGGCCACGGCAGAGTTAAAAAAATGTTAAAAACATTTCCCAAATTCCTCACCAAAATGGCTAGAAATATAGCGGCAACAAAACAAGATCCAAGGTCCCACTGTAGGAGAAACAGAATAGTCAAGGCTTCACAAATTCTTCAGACACATCCAACTGTGGTGCTGAATGTGATAGTATGCTTGCTGCGGTTATTAGTAGGCTTCTTTGGTTGAGATCCTGAGGAATCCCAATGAGCTTTTCCAAGGCCCTCCCTGACTGCAGTAGCAAATAGTTTTTACAGAGCTGGTTTGCTTGAACCAGCACCCAACCCTCCTCTTTTCACAGCACGGGCTTGGGACCGGCCACGGCAAAGTTAAAAAATGTTGAAAACATTTCCCAAATTCCTCACCAAAATGGCTAGAAATATAGCGGCAACAAAACAAGATCCAAGGTCCCACTGTAGGAGAAACAGAATAGTCAAGGCTTCACAAATTCTTCAGACACATCCAACTGTGGTGCTGAATGTGATAGTATGCTTGCTGCGGTTATTAGTAGGCTTCTTTGGTTGAGATCCTGAGGAATCCCAATGAGCTTTTCCAAGGCCCTCCCTGACCGCAGTAGCAAATAGTTTTTACAGAGCTGGTTTGCTTGTCCCAGCACCCAACCCTCCTCTTTTCACAGCACGGGCTTGGGACTGGCCACGGCAAAGTTAAAAAATGTTGAAAACATTTTCCAAATTCCTCACCAAAATAGCTAGAAATATTGCGGCAACAAAACAAGATCCAAGGTCCCACTGTAGGAGAAACAGAATAGTCAAGGCTTCACAAATTCTTCAGACACATCCAACTGTGGTGCTGAATGTGATAGTATGCTTGCTGTGGTTATTAGTAGGCTTCTTTGGTTGAGATCCTGAGGAATCCCAATGAGCTTTTCCAAGGCCCTCCCTGACCGCAGTAGCAAATAGTTTTTACAGAGCTGGTTTGCTTGTCCCAGCACCCAACCCTCCTCTTTTCACAGCACGGGCTTGGGACCGGCCACGGCAGAGTTAAAAAATGTTAAAAACATTTCCCAAATTCCTCACCAAAATGGCTAGAAATATAGCGGCAACAAAACAAGATCCAAGGTCCCACTGTAGGAGAAACAGAATAGTCAAGGCTTCACAAATTCTTCAGACACATCCAACTGTGGTGCTGAATGTGATAGTATGCTTGGTGCGGTTATTAGTAGACTTCTTTGGTTGAGATCCTGAGGAATCCCAATGAGCTTTTCCAAGGCCCTCCCTGACCGCAGTAGCAAATAGTTTTTACAGAGCTGGTTTGCTTGAACCAGCACCCAACCCTCCTCTTTTCACAGCACGGGCTTGGGACCGGCCACGGCAGAGTTAAAAAATGTTGAAAACATTTCCCAAATTCCTCACCAAAATGGCTAGAAATATAGCGGCAACAAAACAAGATCCAAGGTCCCACTGTAGGAGAAACAGAATAGTCAAGGCTTCACAAATTCTTCAGACACATCCAACTATGGTGCTGAATGTGATAGTATGCTTACTGCGGTTATTAGTAGGCTTCTTTGGTTGAGATCCTGAGGAATCCCAATGAGCTTTTCCAAGGCCCTCCCTGACCGCAGTAGCAAATAGTTTTTATAGAGCTGGTTTGCTTGTCCCAGCACCCAACCCTCCTCTTTTCACAGCACGGGCTTGGGACCGGCCACGGCAGAGTTAAAAAATGTTGAAAACATTTCCCAAATTCCTCACCAAAATGGCTAGAAATATAGCGGCAACAAAACAAGATCCAAGGTCCCACTGTAGGAGAAACAGAATAGTCAAGGCTTCACAAATTCTTCAGACACATCCAACTGTGGTGCTGAATGTGATAGTATGCTTGCTGCGGTTATTAGTAGGCTTCTTCGGTTGAGATCCTGAGGAATCCCAATGAGCTTTTCCAAGGCCCTCCCTGACCGCAGAAGCAAATAGTTTTTACAGAGCTGGTTTGCTTGTGCCAGCACCCAACCCTCCTCTTTTCACAGCACGGGCTTGGGACCGGCCACGGCAGAGTTAAAAAATGTTGAAAACATTTCCCAAATTCCTCACCAAAATGGCTAGAAATATAGCGGCAACAAAACAAGATCCAAGGTCCCACTGTAGGAGAAACAGAATAGTCAAGGCTTCACAAATTCTTCAGACACATCCAACTGTGGTGCTGAATGTGATAGTATGCTTGCTGCGGTTATTAGTAGGCTTCTTTGGTTGAGATCCTGAGGAATCTCAATGAGCTTTTCCAGGGCCCTCCCTGACTGCAGTAGCAAATAGTTTTTACAGAGCTGGTTTGCTTGTCCCAGCACCCAACCCTCCTCTTTTCACAGCACGGGCTTGGGACTGGCCACGGCAAAGTTAAAAAATGTTGAAAACATTTCCCAAATTCCTCACCAAAATGGCTAGAAATATAGCGGCAACAAAACAAGATCCAAGGACCCACTGTAGGAGAAACAGAATAGTCAAGGCTTCAGAAATTCTTCAGACACATCCAACTTTGGTGCTGAATGTGATAGTATGCTTGCTGTGGTTATTAGTAGGCTTCTTTGGTTGAGATCCTGAGGAATACCAATGAGCTTTTCCAAGGCCCTCCCTGACCGCAGTAGCAAATAGTTTTTACAGAGCTGGTTTGCTTGTCCCAGCACCCAACCCTCCTCTTTTCACAGCACGGGCTTGGGGCCGGCCACGGCAGAGTTAAAAAATGTTGAAAACATTTCCCAAATTCCTCACCAAAATGGCTAGAAATATAGCGGCAACAAAACAAGATCCAAGGTCCCACTGTAGGAGAAACAGAATAGTCATGGCTTCACAAATTCTTCAGACACATCCAACTGTGGTGCTGAATGTGATAGTATGCTTGCTGCGGTTATTAGTAGGCTTCTTTGGTTGAGATCCTGAGGAATCTCAATGAGCTTTTCCAGGGCCCTCCCTGACTGCAGTAGCAAATAGTTTTTACAGAGCTGGTTTGCTTGTCCCAGCACCCAACCCTCCTCTTTTCACAGCACGGGCTAGGGACCGGCCACGGCAAAGTTAAAAAATGTTGAAAACATTTCCAAAATTCCTCACCAAAATGGCTAGAAATATAGCGGCAACAAAACAAGATCCAAGGTCCCACTGTAGGAGAAACAGAATAGTCAAGGCTTCACAAATTCTTCAGACACATCCAACTATGGTGCTGAATGTGATAGTATGCTTACTGCGGTTATTAGTAGGCTTATTTGGTTGAGATCCTGAGGAATCCCAATGAGCTTTTCCAAGGCCCTCCCTGACCGCAGTAGCAAATAGTTTTTATAGAGCTGGTTTGCTTGTCCCAGCACCCAACCCTCCTCTTTTCACAGCACGGGCTTGGGACCGGCCACGGCAGAGTTAAAAAATGTTGAAAACATTTCCCAAATTCCTCACCAAAATGGCTAGAAATATAGCGGCAACAAAACAAGATCCAAGGTCCCACTGTAGGAGAAACAGAATAGTCAAGGCTTCACAAATTCTTCAGACACATCCAACTGTGGTGCTGAATGTGATAGTATGCTTGCTGCGGTTATTAGTAGGCTTCTTCGGTTGAGATCCTGAGGAATCCCAATGAGCTTTTCCAAGGCCCTCCCTGACCGCAGAAGCAAATAGTTTTTACAGAGCTGGTTTGCTTGTCCCAGCACCCAACCCTCCTCTTTTCACAGCACGGGCTTGGGACCGGCCACGGCAGAGTTAAAAAATGTTGAAAACATTTCCCAAATTCCTCACCAAAATGTCTAGAAATATAGCGGCAACAAAACAAGATCCAAGGTCCCACTGTAGGAGAAACAGAATAGTCAAGGCTTCACAAATTCTTCAGACACATCCAACTGTGGTGCTGAATGTGATAGTATGCTTACTGCGGTTATTAGTAGGCTTCTTTGGTTGAGATCCTGAGGAATCCCAATGAGCTTTTCCAAGGCCCTCCCTGACCGCAGTAGCAAATAGTTTTTACAGAGCTGGTTTGCTTGTCCCAGCACCCAAAACTCCTCTTTTCACAGCACGGGCTTGGGACCGGCCACGGCAGAGTTAAAAAATGTTAAAAACATTTCCCAAATTCCTCACCAAAATGGCTAGAAATATAGCGGCAACAAAACAAGATCCAAGGTCCCACTGTAGGAGAAACAGAATAGTCAAGGCTTCACAAATTCTTCAGACACATCCAACTGTGGTGCTGAATGTGATAGTATGCTTGCTGCGGTTATTAGTAGGCTTCTTTGGTTGAGATCCTGAGGAATCCCAATGAGCTTTTCCAAGGCCCTCCCTGACCGCAGTAGCAAATAGTTTTTACAGAGCTGGTTTGCTTGAACCAGCACCCAACCCTCCTCTTTTCACAGCACGGGCTTGGGACCGGCCACGGCAAAGTTAAAAAATGTTGAAAACATTTCCCAAATTCCTCACCAAAATGGCTAGAAATATTGCGGCAACAAAACAAGATCCAAGGTCCCGCTGTAGGAGAAACAGAATAGTCAAGGCTTCACAAATTCTTCAGACACATCCAACTGTGGTGCTGAATGTGATAGTATGCTTGCTGCGGTTATTAGTAGGCTTCTTTGGTTGAGATCCTGAGGAATCCCAATGAGCTTTTCCAAGGCCCTCCCTGACCGCAGTAGCAAATAGTTTTTACAGAGCTGGTTTGCTTGTCCCAGCACCCAACCCTCCTCTTTTCACAGAACGGGCTTGGGACTGGCCACGGCAAAGTTAAAAAATGTTGAAAACATTTCCCAAATTCCTCACCAAAATGGCTAGAAATATTGCGGCAACAAAACAAGATCCAAGGTCCCACTGTAGGAGAAACAGAATAGTCAAGGCTTCACAAATTCTTCAGACACATCCAACTGTGGTGCTGAATGTGATAGTATGCTTGCTGTGGTTATTAGTAGGCTTCTTTGGTTGAGATCCTGAGGAATCCCAATGAGCTTTTCCAATGCCCTCCCTGACCGCAGTAGCAAATAGTTTTTACAGAGCTGGTTTGCTTGTCCCAGCACCCAACCTTCCTCTTTTCACAGCACGGGCTTGGGACCGGCCACGGCAGAGTTAAAAAATGTTGAAAACATTTCCCAAATTCCTCACCAAAATGGCTAGAAATATAGCGGCAACAAAAAAAGATCCAAGGTCCCACTGTAGGAGAAACAGAATAGTCAAGGCTTCACAAATTCTTCAGACACATCCAACTGTGGTGCTGAATGTGATAGTATGCTTACTGCGGTTATTAGTAGGCTTCTTTGGTTGAGATCCTGAGGAATCCCAATGAGCTTTTCCAAGGCCCTCCCTGACCGCAGTAGCAAATAGTTTTTACAGAGCTGGTTTGCTTGTCCCAGCACCCAACCCTTCTCTTTTCACAGCACGGGCTTGGGACCGGCCACGGCAGAGTTAAAAAATGTTGAAAACATTTCCCAAATTCCTCACCAAAATGGCTAGAAATATAGCGGCAACAAAACAAGATCCAAGGTCCCACTGTAGGAGAAACAGAATAGTCAAGGCTTCACAAATTCTTCAGACACATCCAACTGTGGTGCTGAATGTGATAGTATGCTTGCTGCGGTTATTAGTAGGCTTCTTTGGTTGAGATCCTGAGGAATCCCAATGAGCTTGCCAAGGCCCTCCCTGACCGCAGAAGCAAATAGTTTTTACAGAGCTGGTTTGCTTGTCCCAGCACCCAACCCTCCTCTTTTCACAGAACGGGCTTGGGACTGGCCACGGCAAAGTTAAAAAATGTTGAAAACATTTCCCAAATTCCTCACCAAAATGGCTAGAAATATTGCGGCAACAAAACAAGATCCAAGGTCCCACTGTAGGAGAAACAGAATAGTCAAGGCTTCACAAATTCTTTAGACACATCCAACTGTGGTGCTGAATGTGATAGTATGCTTGGTGCGGTTAGTAGGCTTCTTTGGTTGAGATCCTGAGGAATCCCAATGAGCTTTTCCAAGGCCCTCCCTGACAGCAGTAGCAAATAGTTTTTACAGAGCTGGTTAGCTTGAACCAGCACCCAATCCTCCTCTTTTCACAGCACGGGCTTGGGACCGGCCACGGCAGAGTTATAAAATGTTGAAAACATTTCCCAAATTCCTCACCAAAATGGCTAGAAATATAGCGGCAACAAAACAAGATCCAAGGTCCCACTGTAGGAGAAACAGAATAGTCAAGGCTTCACAAATTCTTCAGACACATCCAACTGTGGTGCTGAATGTGATAGTATGCTTGCTGCGGTTATTAGTAGGCTTCTTTGGTTGAGATCCTGAGGAATCCCAATGAGCTTTTCCAAGGCCCTCCCTGACCGCAATAGCAAATAGTTTTTACAGCGCTGGTTTGCCTGTCCCAGCACCCAACCCTCCTCTTTTCACAGCACGGGCTTGGGACCGGCCACGGCAGAGTTAAAAAATGTTGAAAACATTTCCCAAATTCCTCACCAAAATGGCTAGAAATATTGCGGCAACAAAACAAGATCCAAGGTCCCGCTGTAGGAGAAACAGAATAGTCAAGGCTTCACAAATTCTTCAGACACATCCAACTGTGGTGCTGAATGTGATAGTATGCTTGCTGCGGTTATTAGTAGGCTTCTTTGGTTGAGATCCTGAGGAATCCCAATGAGCTTTTCCAAGGCCCTCCCTGACCGCAGTAGCAAATAGTTTTTACAGAGCTGGTTTGCTTGTCCCAGCACCCAACTCTCCTCTTTTCACAGAACGGGCTTGGGACTGGCCACGGCAAAGTTAAAAAATGTTGAAAACATTTCCCAAATTCCTCACCAAAATGGCTAGAAATATTGCGGCAACAAAACAAGATCCAAGGTCCCACTGTAGGAGAAACAGAATAGTCAAGGCTTCACAAATTCTTCAGACACATCCAACTGTGGTGCTGAATGTGATAGTATGCTTGCTGTGGTTATTAGTAGGCTTCTTTGGTTGAGATCCTGAGGAATCCCAATGAGCTTTTCCAATGCCCTCCCTGACCGCAGTAGCAAATAGTTTTTACAGAGCTGGTTTGCTTGTCCCAGCACCCAACCTTCCTCTTTTCACAGCACGGGCTTGGGACCGGCCACGGCAGAGTTAAAAAATGTTGAAAACATTTCCCAAATTCCTCACCAAAATGGCTAGAAATATAGCGGCAACAAAACAAGATCCAAGGTCCCACTGTAGGAGAAACAGAATAGTCAAGGCTTCACAAATTCTTCATACACATCCAACTGTGGTGCTGAATGTGATAGTATGCTTACTGCGGTTATTAGTAGGCTTCTTTGGTTGAGATCCTGAGGAATCCCAATGAGC
This sequence comes from Pelophylax lessonae, assembly GCF_965119305.1. NCBI lineage: Eukaryota > Metazoa > Chordata > Amphibia > Anura > Ranidae > Pelophylax > Pelophylax lessonae. The sequence goes on from NC_138771.1 coordinate 176,196,870, forward strand.
TTTTCCAAGGCCCTCCCTGACCGCAGTAGCAAATAGTTTTTACAGAGCTGGTTTGCTTGTCCCAGCACCCAACCCTTCTCTTTTCACAGCACGGGCTTGGGACCGGCCACGGCAGAGTTAAAAAATGTTGAAAACATTTCCCAAATTCCTCACCAAAATGGCTAGAAATATAGCGGCAACAAAACAAGATCCAAGGTCCCACTGTAGGAGAAACAGAATAGTCAAGGCTTCACAAATTCTTCAGACACATCCAACTGTGGTGCTGAATGTGATAGTATGCTTGCTGCGGTTATTAGTAGGCTTCTTTGGTTGAGATCCTGAGGAATCCCAATGAGCTTTTCCAAGGCCCTCCCTGACCGCAGAAGCAAATAGTTTTTACAGAGCTGGTTTGCTTGTCCCAGCACCCAACCCTCCTCTTTTCACAGCACGGGCTTGGGACCGGCCACGGCAGAGTTAAAAAATGTTGAAAACATTTCCCAAATTCCTCACCAAAATGGCTAGAAATATAGCGGCAACAAAACAAGATCCAAGGTCCCACTGTAGGAGAAACAGAATTGTCAAGGCTTCACAAATTCTTCAGACACATCCAACTGTGGTGCTGAATGTGATAGTATGCTTGGTGCGGTTATTAGTAGGCTTCTTTGGTTGAGATCCTGAGGAATCCCAATGAGCTTTTCCAAGGCCCTCCCTGACCGCAATAGCAAATAGTTTTTACAGCGCTGGTTTGCCTGTCCCAGCACCCAACCCTCCTCTTTTCACAGCACGGGCTTGGGACCGGCCACGGCAGAGTTAAAAAATGTTGAAAACATTTCCCAAATTCCTCACCAAAATGGCTAGAAATATAGCGGCAACAAAAAAAGATCCAAGGTCCCACTGTAGGAGTAACAGAATAGTCAAGGCTTCACAAATTCTTCAGACACATCCAACTGTGGTGCTGAATGTGATGGTATGCTGTGTGCGGTTATTAGTAGGCTTCTTTGGTTGAGATCCTGAGGAATCCCAATGAGCTTTTCCAAGGCCCTCCCTGACCGCAGTAGCAAATAGTTTTTACAGAGCTGGTTTGCTTGCCCCAGCACCCAACCCTCCTCTTTTCACAGCGCGGGCTTGGGTCCGGCCACGGCAGAGTTAAAAAATGTTGAAAACATTTCCCAAATTCCTCACCAAAATGGCTAGAAATATTGCGGCAACAAAACAAGATCCAAGGTCCCGCTGTAGGAGAAACAGAATAGTCAAGGCTTCACAAATTCTTCAGACACATCCAACTGTGGTGCTGAATGTGATAGTATGCTTGCTGCGGTTATTAGTAGGCTTCTTTGGTTGAGATCCTGAGGAATCCCAATGAGCTTTTCCAAGGCCCTCCCTGACCGCAGTAGCAAATAGTTTTTACAGAGCTGGTTTGCTTGTCCCAGCACCCAACCCTCCTCTTTTCACAGAACGGGCTTGGGACTGGCCACGGCAAAGTTAAAAAATGTTGAAAACATTTCCCAAATTCCTCACCAAAATGGCTAGAAATATTGCGGCAACAAAACAAGATCCAAGGTCCCACTGTAGGAGAAACAGAATAGTCAAGGCTTCACAAATTCTTCAGACACATCCAACTGTGGTGCTGAATGTGATAGTATGCTTGCTGTGGTTATTAGTAGGCTTCTTTGGTTGAGATCCTGAGGAATCCCAATGAGCTTTTCCAATGCCCTCCCTGACCGCAGTAGCAAATAGTTTTTACAGAGCTGGTTTGCTTGTCCCAGCACCCAACCTTCCTCTTTTCACAGCACGGGCTTGGGACCGGCCACGGCAGAGTTAAAAAATGTTGAAAACATTTCCCAAATTCCTCACCAAAATGGCTAGAAATATAGCGGCAACAAAACAAGATCCAAGGTCCCACTGTAGGAGAAACAGAATAGTCAAGGCTTCACAAATTCTTCAGACACATCCAACTGTGGTGCTGAATGTGATAGTATGCTTACTGCGGTTATTAGTAGGCTTCTTTGGTTGAGATCCTGAGGAATCCCAATGAGCTTTTCCAAGGCCCTCCCTGACCGCAGTAGCAAATAGTTTTTACAGAGCTGGTTTGCTTGTCCCAGCACCCAACCCTTCTCTTTTCACAGCACGGGCTTGGGACCGGCCACGGCAGAGTTAAAAAATGTTGAAAACATTTCCCAAATTCCTCACCAAAATGGCTAGAAATATAGCGGCAACAAAACAAGATCCAAGGTCCCACTGTAGGAGAAACAGAATAGTCAAGGCTTCACAAATTCTTCAGACACATCCAACTGTGGTGCTGAATGTGATAGTATGCTTGCTGCGGTTATTAGTAGGCTTCTTTGGTTGAGATCCTGAGGAATCCCAATGAGCTTTTCCAAGGCCCTCCCTGACCGCAGAAGCAAATAGTTTTTACAGAGCTGGTTTGCTTGTCCCAGCACCCAACCCTCCTCTTTTCACAGCACGGGCTTGGGACCGGCCACGGCAGAGTTAAAAAATGTTGAAAACATTTCCCAAATTCCTCACCAAAATGGCTAGAAATATAGCGGCAACAAAACAAGATCCAAGGTCCCACTGTAGGAGAAACAGAATTGTCAAGGCTTCACAAATTCTTCAGACACATCCAACTGTGGTGCTGAATGTGATAGTATGCTTGGTGCGGTTAGTAGGCTTCTTTGGTTGAGATCCTGAGGAATCCCAATGAGCTTTTCCAAGGCCCTCCCTGACCGCAGTAGCAAATAGTTTTTACAGAGCTGGTTTGCTTGAACCAGCACCCAACCCTCCTCTTTTCACAGCACGGGCTTGGGACCGGCCACGGCAGAGTTATAAAATGTTGAAAACATTTCCCAAATTCCTCACCAAAATGGCTAGAAATATAGCGGCAACAAAACAAGATCCAAGGTCCCACTGTAGGAGAAACAGAATAGTCAAGGCTTCACAAATTCTTCAGACACATCCAACTGTGGTGCTGAATGTGATAGTATGCTTGCTGCGGTTATTAGTAGGCTTCTTTGGTTGAGATCCTGAGGAATCCCAATGAGCTTTTCCAAGGCCCTCCCTGACCGCAGTAGCAAATAGTTTTTACAGAGCTGGTTTGCTTGCCCCAGCACCCAACCCTCCTCTTTTCACAGCACGGGCTTGGGTCCGGCCACGGCAGAGTTAAAAAATGTTGAAAACATTTCCCAAATTCCTCACCAAAATGGCTAGAAATATAGCGGCAACAAAACAAGATCCAAGGTCCCACTGTAGGAGAAACAGAATAGTCAAGGCTTCACAAATTCTTCAGACACATCCAACTGTGGTGCTGAATGTGATAGTATGTTTGCTGCGGTTATTAGTAGGCTTCTTTGGTTGAGATCCTGAGGAATCCCAATGAGCTTTTCCAAGGCCCTCCCTGACCGCAGTAGCAAATAGTTTTTACAGAGCTGGTTTGCTTGTCCCAGCACCCAACCCTCCTCTTTTCACAGCACGGGCTTGGGACCGGCCACGGCAGAGTTAAAAAATGTTGAAAACATTTCCCAAATTCCTCACCAAAATGGCTAGAAATATTGCGGCAACAAAACAAGATCCAAGGTCCCACTGTAGGAGAAACAGAATAGTCAAGGCTTCACAAATTCTTCAGACACATCCAACTATGGTGCTGAATGTGATAGTATGCTTGCTGTGGTTATTAGTAGGCTTCTTTGGTTGAGATCCTGAGGAATCCCAATGAGCTTTTCCAAGGCCCTCCCTGACCGCAGTAGCAAATAGTTTTTACAGAGCTGGTTTGCTTGTCCCAGCACCCAACCCTCCTCTTTTCACAGCACGGGCTTGGGACCGGCCACGGCAGAGTTAAAAAATGTTAAAAACATTTCCCAAATTCCTCACCAAAATGGCTAGAAATATAGCGGCAACAAAACAAGATCAAAGGTCCCACTGTAGGAGAAACAGAATAGTCAAGGCTTCACAAATTCTTCAGACACATCCAACTGTGGTGCGGAATGTGATAGTATGCTTGCTGCGGTTATTAGTAATCTTCTTTGGTTGAGATCCTGAGGAATCCCAATGAGCTTTTCCAAGGCCCTCCCTGACCGCAGTAGCAAATAGTTTTTACAGAGCTGGTTTGCTTGAACCAGCACCCAACCCTCCTCTTTTCACAGCACGGGCTTGGGAGTGCCACGGCAGAGTTAAAAAATGTTGAAAACATTTCCCAAATTCCTCACCAAAATGGCTAGAAATATAGCGGCAACAAAACAAGATCCAAGGTCCCACTGTAGGAGAAACAGAATAGTCAAGGCTTCACAAATTCTTCAGACACATCCAACTGTGGTGCTGAATGTGATAGTATGCTTGCTGCGGTTATTAGTAGGCTTCTTCGGTTGAGATCCTGAGGAATCCCAATGAGCTTTTCCAAGGCCCTCCCTGACCGCAGAAGCAAATAGTTTTTACAGAGCTGGTTTGCTTGTGCCAGCACCCAACCCTCCTCTTTTCACAGCACGGGCTTGGGACCGGCCACGGCAGAGTTAAAAAATGTTGAAAACATTTCCCAAATTCCTCACCAAAATGGCTAGAAATATAGCGGCAACAAAACAAGATCCAAGGTCCCACTGTAGGAGAAACAGAATAGTCAAGGCTTCGCAAATTCTTCAGACACATCCAACTGTGGTGCTGAATGTGATAGTATGCTTGCTGCGGTTATTAGTAGGCTTCTTTGGTTGAGATCCTGAGGAATCTCAATGAGCTTTTCCAGGGCCCTCCCTGACTGCAGTAGCAAATAGTTTTTACAGAGCTGGTTTGCTTGTCCCAGCACCCAACCCTCCTCTTTTCACAGCACGGGCTTGGGACTGGCCACGGCAAAGTTAAAAAATGTTGAAAACATTTCCCAAATTCCTCACCAAAATGGCTAGAAATATAGCGGCAACAAAACAAGATCCAAGGACCCACTGTAGGAGAAACAGAATAGTCAAGGCTTCAGAAATTCTTCAGACACATCCAACTTTGGTGCTGAATGTGATAGTATGCTTGCTGTGGTTATTAGTAGGCTTCTTTGGTTGAGATCCTGAGGAATACCAATGAGCTTTTCCAAGGCCCTCCCTGACCGCAGTAGCAAATAGTTTTTACAGAGCTGGTTTGCTTGTCCCAGCACCCAACCCTCCTCTTTTCACAGCACGGGCTTGGGGCCGGCCACGGCAGAGTTAAAAAATGTTGAAAACATTTCCCAAATTCCTCACCAAAATGGCTAGAAATATAGCGGCAACAAAACAAGATCCAAGGTCCCACTGTAGGAGAAACAGAATAGTCATGGCTTCACAAATTCTTCAGACACATCCAACTGTGGTGCTGAATGTGATAGTATGCTTGCTGCGGTTATTAGTAGGCTTCTTTGGTTGAGATCCTGAGGAATCTCAATGAGCTTTTCCAGGGCCCTCCCTGACTGCAGTAGCAAATAGTTTTTACAGAGCTGGTTTGCTTGTCCCAGCACCCAACCCTCCTCTTTTCACAGCACGGGCTAGGGACCGGCCACGGCAAAGTTAAAAAATGTTGAAAACATTTCCCAAATTCCTCACCAAAATGGCTAGAAATATAGCGGCAACAAAACAAGATCCAAGGTCCCACTGTAGGAGAAACAGAATAGTCAAGGCTTCACAAATTCTTCAGACACATCCAACTGTGGTGCTGAATGTGATAGTATGCTTGGTGCGGTTATTAGTAGGCTTCTTTGGTTGAGATCCTGAGGAATCCCAATGAGCTTTTCCAAGGCCCTCCCTGACCGCAATAGCAAATAGTTTTTACAGCGCTGGTTTGCCTGTCCCAGCACCCAACCCTCCTCTTTTCACAGCACGGGCTTGGGACCGGCCACGGCAGAGTTAAAAAATGTTGAAAACATTTCCCAAATTCCTCACCAAAATGGCTAGAAATATAGCGGCAACAAAAAAAGATCCAAGGTCCCACTGTAGGAGTAACAGAATAGTCAAGGCTTCACAAATTCTTCAGACACATCCAACTGTGGTGCTGAATGTGATGGTATGCTGTGTGCGGTTATTAGTAGGCTTCTTTGGTTGAGATCCTGAGGAATCCCAATGAGCTTTTCCAAGGCCCTCCCTGACCGCAGTAGCAAATAGTTTTTACAGAGCTGGTTTGCTTGCCCCAGCACCCAACCCTCCTCTTTTCACAGCGCGGGCTTGGGTCCGGCCACGGCAGAGTTAAAAAATGTTGAAAACATTTCCCAAATTCCTCACCAAAATGGCTAGAAATATTGCGGCAACAAAACAAGATCCAAGGTCCCGCTGTAGGAGAAACAGAATAGTCAAGGCTTCACAAATTCTTCAGACACATCCAACTGTGGTGCTGAATGTGATAGTATGCTTGCTGCGGTTATTAGTAGGCTTCTTTGGTTGAGATCCTGAGGAATCCCAATGAGCTTTTCCAAGGCCCTCCCTGACCGCAGTAGCAAATAGTTTTTACAGAGCTGGTTTGCTTGTCCCAGCACCCAACCCTCCTCTTTTCACAGAACGGGCTTGGGACTGGCCACGGCAAAGTTAAAAAATGTTGAAAACATTTCCCAAATTCCTCACCAAAATGGCTAGAAATATTGCGGCAACAAAACAAGATCCAAGGTCCCACTGTAGGAGAAACAGAATAGTCAAGGCTTCACAAATTCTTCAGACACATCCAACTGTGGTGCTGAATGTGATAGTATGCTTGCTGTGGTTATTAGTAGGCTTCTTTGGTTGAGATCCTGAGGAATCCCAATGAGCTTTTCCAATGCCCTCCCTGACCGCAGTAGCAAATAGTTTTTACAGAGCTGGTTTGCTTGTCCCAGCACCCAACCTTCCTCTTTTCACAGCACGGGCTTGGGACCGGCCACGGCAGAGTTAAAAAATGTTGAAAACATTTCCCAAATTCCTCACCAAAATGGCTAGAAATATAGCGGCAACAAAACAAGATCCAAGGTCCCACTGTAGGAGAAACAGAATAGTCAAGGCTTCACAAATTCTTCAGACACATCCAACTGTGGTGCTGAATGTGATAGTATGCTTACTGCGGTTATTAGTAGGCTTCTTTGGTTGAGATCCTGAGGAATCCCAATGAGCTTTTCCAAGGCCCTCCCTGACCGCAGTAGCAAATAGTTTTTACAGAGCTGGTTTGCTTGTCCCAGCACCCAACCCTTCTCTTTTCACAGCACGGGCTTGGGACCGGCCACGGCAGAGTTAAAAAATGTTGAAAACATTTCCCAAATTCCTCACCAAAATGGCTAGAAATATAGCGGCAACAAAACAAGATCCAAGGTCCCACTGTAGGAGAAACAGAATAGTCAAGGCTTCACAAATTCTTCAGACACATCCAACTGTGGTGCTGAATGTGATAGTATGCTTGCTGCGGTTATTAGTAGGCTTCTTTGGTTGAGATCCTGAGGAATCCCAATGAGCTTTTCCAAGGCCCTCCCTGACCGCAGAAGCAAATAGTTTTTACAGAGCTGGTTTGCTTGTCCCAGCACCCAACCCTCCTCTTTTCACAGCACGGGCTTGGGACCGGCCACGGCAGAGTTAAAAAATGTTGAAAACATTTCCCAAATTCCTCACCAAAATGGCTAGAAATATAGCGGCAACAAAACAAGATCCAAGGTCCCACTGTAGGAGAAACAGAATTGTCAAGGCTTCACAAATTCTTCAGACACATCCAACTGTGGTGCTGAATGTGATAGTATGCTTGGTGCGGTTAGTAGGCTTCTTTGGTTGAGATCCTGAGGAATCCCAATGAGCTTTTCCAAGGCCCTCCCTGACCGCAGTAGCAAATAGTTTTTACAGAGCTGGTTTGCTTGAACCAGCACCCAACCCTCCTCTTTTCACAGCACGGGCTTGGGACCGGCCACGGCAGAGTTATAAAATGTTGAAAACATTTCCCAAATTCCTCACCAAAATGGCTAGAAATATAGCGGCAACAAAACAAGATCCAAGGTCCCACTGTAGGAGAAACAGAATAGTCAAGGCTTCACAAATTCTTCAGACACATCCAACTGTGGTGCTGAATGTGATAGTATGCTTGCTGCGGTTATTAGTAGGCTTCTTTGGTTGAGATCCTGAGGAATCCCAATGAGCTTTTCCAAGGCCCTCCCTGACCGCAGTAGCAAATAGTTTTTACAGAGCTGGTTTGCTTGCCCCAGCACCCAACCCTCCTCTTTTCACAGCACGGGCTTGGGTCCGGCCACGGCAGAGTTAAAAAATGTTGAAAACATTTCCCAAATTCCTCACCAAAATGGCTAGAAATATAGCGGCAACAAAACAAGATCCAAGGTCCCACTGTAGGAGAAACAGAATAGTCAAGGCTTCACAAATTCTTCAGACACATCCAACTGTGGTGCTGAATGTGATAGTATGTTTGCTGCGGTTATTAGTAGGCTTCTTTGGTTGAGATCCTGAGGAATCCCAATGAGCTTTTCCAAGGCCCTCCCTGACCGCAGTAGCAAATAGTTTTTACAGAGCTGGTTTGCTTGTCCCAGCACCCAACCCTCCTCTTTTCACAGCACGGGCTTGGGACCGGCCACGGCAGAGTTAAAAAATGTTGAAAACATTTCCCAAATTCCTCACCAAAATGGCTAGAAATATTGCGGCAACAAAACAAGATCCAAGGTCCCACTGTAGGAGAAACAGAATAGTCAAGGCTTCACAAATTCTTCAGACACATCCAACTATGGTGCTGAATGTGATAGTATGCTTGCTGTGGTTATTAGTAGGCTTCTTTGGTTGAGATCCTGAGGAATCCCAATGAGCTTTTCCAAGGCCCTCCCTGACCGCAGTAGCAAATAGTTTTTACAGAGCTGGTTTGCTTGTCCCAGCACCCAACCCTCCTCTTTTCACAGCACGGGCTTGGGACCGGCCACGGCAGAGTTAAAAAATGTTAAAAACATTTCCCAAATTCCTCACCAAAATGGCTAGAAATATAGCGGCAACAAAACAAGATCAAAGGTCCCACTGTAGGAGAAACAGAATAGTCAAGGCTTCACAAATTCTTCAGACACATCCAACTGTGGTGCGGAATGTGATAGTATGCTTGCTGCGGTTATTAGTAATCTTCTTTGGTTGAGATCCTGAGGAATCCCAATGAGCTTTTCCAAGGCCCTCCCTGACCGCAGTAGCAAATAGTTTTTACAGAGCTGGTTTGCTTGAACCAGCACCCAACCCTCCTCTTTTCACAGCACGGGCTTGGGAGTGCCACGGCAGAGTTAAAAAATGTTGAAAACATTTCCCAAATTCCTCACCAAAATGGCTAGAAATATAGCGGCAACAAAACAAGATCCAAGGTCCCACTGTAGGAGAAACAGAATAGTCAAGGCTTCACAAATTCTTCAGACACATCCAACTGTGGTGCTGAATGTGATAGTATGCTTGCTGCGGTTATTAGTAGGCTTCTTCGGTTGAGATCCTGAGGAATCCCAATGAGCTTTTCCAAGGCCCTCCCTGACCGCAGAAGCAAATAGTTTTTACAGAGCTGGTTTGCTTGTGCCAGCACCCAACCCTCCTCTTTTCACAGCACGGGCTTGGGACCGGCCACGGCAGAGTTAAAAAATGTTGAAAACATTTCCCAAATTCCTCACCAAAATGGCTAGAAATATAGCGGCAACAAAACAAGATCCAAGGTCCCACTGTAGGAGAAACAGAATAGTCAAGGCTTCGCAAATTCTTCAGACACATCCAACTGTGGTGCTGAATGTGATAGTATGCTTGCTGCGGTTATTAGTAGGCTTCTTTGGTTGAGATCCTGAGGAATCTCAATGAGCTTTTCCAGGGCCCTCCCTGACTGCAGTAGCAAATAGTTTTTACAGAGCTGGTTTGCTTGTCCCAGCACCCAACCCTCCTCTTTTCACAGCACGGGCTTGGGACTGGCCACGGCAAAGTTAAAAAATGTTGAAAACATTTCCCAAATTCCTCACCAAAATGGCTAGAAATATAGCGGCAACAAAACAAGATCCAAGGACCCACTGTAGGAGAAACAGAATAGTCAAGGCTTCAGAAATTCTTCAGACACATCCAACTTTGGTGCTGAATGTGATAGTATGCTTGCTGTGGTTATTAGTAGGCTTCTTTGGTTGAGATCCTGAGGAATACCAATGAGCTTTTCCAAGGCCCTCCCTGACCGCAGTAGCAAATAGTTTTTACAGAGCTGGTTTGCTTGTCCCAGCACCCAACCCTCCTCTTTTCACAGCACGGGCTTGGGGCCGGCCACGGCAGAGTTAAAAAATGTTGAAAACATTTCCCAAATTCCTCACCAAAATGGCTAGAAATATAGCGGCAACAAAACAAGATCCAAGGTCCCACTGTAGGAGAAACAGAATAGTCATGGCTTCACAAATTCTTCAGACACATCCAACTGTGGTGCTGAATGTGATAGTATGCTTGCTGCGGTTATTAGTAGGCTTCTTTGGTTGAGATCCTGAGGAATCTCAATGAGCTTTTCCAGGGCCCTCCCTGACTGCAGTAGCAAATAGTTTTTACAGAGCTGGTTTGCTTGTCCCAGCACCCAACCCTCCTCTTTTCACAGCACGGGCTAGGGACCGGCCACGGCAAAGTTAAAAAATGTTGAAAACATTTCCCAAATTCCTCACCAAAATGGCTAGAAATATAGCGGCAACAAAACAAGATCCAAGGTCCCACTGTAGGAGAAACAGAATAGTCAAGGCTTCACAAATTCTTCAGACACATCCAACTATGGTGCTGAATGTGATAGTATGCTTACTGCGGTTATTAGAAGGCTTCTTTGGTTGAGATCCTGAGGAATCCCAATGAGCTTTTCCAAGGCCCTCCCTGACCGCAGTAGCAAATAGTTTTTATAGAGCTGGTTTGCTTGTCCCAGCACCCAACCCTCCTCTTTTCACAGCACGGGCTTGGGACCGGCCACGGCAGAGTTAAAAAATGTTGAAAACATTTCCCAAATTCCTCACCAAAATGGCTAGAAATATAGCGGCAACAAAACAAGATCCAAGGTCCCACTGTAGGAGAAACAGAATAGTCAAGGCTTCACAAATTCTTCAGACACATCCAACTGTGGTGCTGAATGTGATAGTATGCTTGCTGCGGTTATTAGTAGGCTTCTTCGGTTGAGATCCTGAGGAATCCCAATGAGCTTTTCCAAGGCCCTCCCTGACCGCAGAAGCAAATAGTTTTTACAGAGCTGGTTTGCTTGTCCCAGCACCCAACCCTCCTCTTTTCACAGCACGGGCTTGGGACCGGCCACGGCAGAGTTAAAAAATGTTGAAAACATTTCCCAAATTCCTCACCAAAATGTCTAGAAATATAGCGGCAACAAAACAAGATCCAAGGTCCCACTGTAGGAGAAACAGAATAGTCAAGGCTTCACAAATTCTTCAGACACATCCAACTGTGGTGCTGAATGTGATAGTATGCTTACTGCGGTTATTAGTAGGCTTCTTTGGTTGAGATCCTGAGGAATCCCAATGAGCTTTTCCAAGGCCCTCCCTGACCGCAGTAGCAAATAGTTTTTACAGAGCTGGTTTGCTTGTCCCAGCACCCAACCCTCCTCTTTTCACAGCACGGGCTTGGGACCGGCCACGGCAGAGTTAAAAAATGTTAAAAACATTTCCCAAATTCCTCACCAAAATGGCTAGAAATATAGCGGCAACAAAACAAGATCCAAGGTCCCACTGTAGGAGAAACAGAATAGTCAAGGCTTCACAAATTCTTCAGACACATCCAACTGTGGTGCTGAATGTGATAGTATGCTTGCTGCGGTTATTAGTAGGCTTCTTTGGTTGAGATCCTGAGGAATCCCAATGAGCTTTTCCAAGGCCCTCCCTGACCGCAGTAGCAAAGAGTTTTTACAGAGCTGGTTTGCTTGAACCAGCACCCAACCCTCCTCTTTTCACAGCACGGGCTTGGGACCGGCCACGGCAAAGTTAAAAAAATGTTGAAAACATTTCCCAAATTCCTCACCAAAATGGCTAGAAATATAGCGGCAACAAAACAAGATCCAAGGTCCCACTGTAGGAGAAACAGAATAGTCAAGGCTTCACAAATTCTTCAGACACATCCAACTGTGGTGCTGAATGTGATAGTATGCTTGCTGCGGTTATTAGTAGGCTTCTTTGGTTGAGATCCTGAGGAATCCCAATGAGCTTTTCCAAGGCCCTCCCTGACCGCAGTAGCAAATAGTTTTTACAGAGCTGGTTTGCTTGTCCCAGCACCCAACCCTCCTCTTTTCACAGCACAGGCTTGGGACCGGCCACGGCAGAGTTAAAAAATGTTAAAAACATTTCCCAAATTCCTCACCAAAATGGCTAGAAATATAGCGGCAACAAAACAAGATCCAAGGTCCCACTGTAGGAGAAACAGAATAGTCAAGGCTTCACAAATTCTTCAGACACATCCAACTGTGGTGCTGAATGTGATAGTATGCTTGCTGCGGTTATTAGTAGGCTTCTTTGGTTGAGATCCTGAGGAATCCCAATGAGCTTTTCCAAGGCCCTCCCTGACCGCAGTAGCAAATAGTTTTTACAGAGCTGGTTTGCTTGTCCCAGCACCCAACCCTTCTCTTTTCACAGCACGGGCTTGGGACCGGCCACGGCAGAGTTAAAAAATGTTGAAAACATTTCCCAAATTCCTCACCAAAATGGCTAGAAATATAGCGGCAACAAAACAAGATCCAAGGTCCCACTGTAGGAGAAACAGAATAGTCAAGGCTTCACAAATTCTTCAGACACATCCAACTGTGGTGCTGAATGTGATAGTATGCTTGCTGCGGTTATTAGTAGGCTTCTTTGGTTGAGATCCTGAGGAATCCCAATGAGCTTTTCCAAGGCCCTCCCTGACCGCAGAAGCAAATAGTTTTTACAGAGCTGGTTTGCTTGTCCCAGCACCCAACCCTCCTCTTTTCACAGCACGGGCTTGGGACCGGCCACGGCAGAGTTATAAAATGTTGAAAACATTTCCCAAATTCCTCACCAAAATGGCTAGAAATATAGCGGCAACAAAACAAGATCCAAGGTCCCACTGTAGGAGAAACAGAATAGTCAAGGCTTCACAAATTCTTCAGACACATCCAACTGTGGTGCTGAATGTGATAGTATGCTTGCTGCGGTTATTAGTAGGCTTCTTTGGTTGAGATCCTGAGGAATCCCAATGAGCTTTTCCAAGGCCCTCCCTGACCGCAATAGCAAATAGTTTTTACAGCGCTGGTTTGCCTGTCCCAGCACCCAACCCTCCTCTTTTCACAGCACGGGCTTGGGACCGGCCACGGCAGAGTTAAAAAAATGTTGAAAACATTTCCCAAATTCCTCACCAAAATGGCTAGAAATATTGCGGCAACAAAACAAGATCCAAGGTCCCGCTGTAGGAGAAACAGAATAGTCAAGGCTTCACAAATTCTTCAGACACATCCAACTGTGGTGCTGAATGTGATAGTATGCTTGCTGCGGTTATTAGTAGGCTTCTTTGGTTGAGATCCTAAAGAATCCCAATGAGCTTTTCCAAGGCCCTCCCTGACCGCAGTAGCAAATAGTTTTTACAGAGCTGGTTTGCTTGTCCCAGCACCCAACCCTCCTCTTTTCACAGAACGGGCTTGGGACTGGCCACGGCAAAGTTAAAAAATGTTGAAAACATTTCCCAAATTCCTCACCAAAATGGCTAGAAATATTGCGGCAACAAAACAAGATCCAAGGTCCCACTGTAGGAGAAACAGAATAGTCAAGGCTTCACAAATTCTTCAGACACATCCAACTGTGGTGCTGAATGTGATAGTATGCTTGCTGTGGTTATTAGTAGGCTTCTTTGGTTGAGATCCTGAGGAATCCCAATGAGCTTTTCCAATGCCCTCCCTGACCGCAGTAGCAAATAGTTTTTACAGAGCTGGTTTGCTTGTCCCAGCACCCAACCTTCCTCTTTTCACAGCACGGGCTTGGGACCGGCCACGGCAGAGTTAAAAAATGTTGAAAACATTTCCCAAATTCCTCACCAAAATGGCTAGAAATATAGCGGCAAAAAAACAAGATCCAAGGTCCCACTGTAGGAGAAACAGAATAGTCAAGGCTTCACAAATTCTTCAGACACATCCAACTGTGGTGCTGAATGTGATAGTATGCTTACTGCGGTTATTAGTAGGCTTCTTTGGTTGAGATCCTGAGGAATCCCAATGAGCTTTTCCAAGGCCCTCCCTGACCGCAGTAGCAAATAGTTTTTACAGAGCTGGTTTGCTTGTCCCAGCACCCAACCCTTCTCTTTTCACAGCACGGGCTTGGGACCGGCCACGGCAGAGTTAAAAAATGTTGAAAACATTTCCCAAATTCCTCACCAAAATGGCTAGAAATATAGCGGCAACAAAACAAGATCCAAGGTCCCACTGTAGGAGAAACAGAATAGTCAAGGCTTCACAAATTCTTCAGACACATCCAACTGTGGTGCTGAATGTGATAGTATGCTTGCTGCGGTTATTAGTAGGCTTCTTTGGTTGAGATCCTGAGGAATCCCAATGAGCTTTTCCAAGGCCCTCCCTGACCGCAGAAGCAAATAGTTTTTACAGAGCTGGTTTGCTTGTCCCAGCACCCAACCCTCCTCTTTTCACAGCACGGGCTTGGGACCGGCCACGGCAGAGTTAAAAAATGTTGAAAACATTTCCCAAATTCCTCACCAAAATGGCTAGAAATATAGCGGCAACAAAACAAGATCCAAGGTCCCACTGTAGGAGAAACAGAATTGTCAAGGCTTCACAAATTCTTCAGACACATCCAACTGTGGTGCTGAATGTGATAGTATGCTTGGTGCGGTTAGTAGGCTTCTTTGGTTGAGATCCTGAGGAATCCCAATGAGCTTTTCCAAGGCCCTCCCTGACCGCAGAAGCAAATAGTTTTTACAGAGCTGGTTTGCTTGTCCCAGCACCCAACCCTCCTCTTTTCACAGCACGGGCTTGGGACCGGCCACGGCAGAGTTAAAAAATGTTGAAAACATTTCCCAAATTCCTCACCAAAATGGCTAGAAATATAGCGGCAACAAAACAAGATCCAAGGTCCCACTGTAGGAGAAACAGAATAGTCAAGGCTTCACAAATTCTTCAGACACATCCAACTGTGGTGCTGAATGTGATAGTATGCTTGCTGCGGTTATTAGTAGGCTTCTTCGGTTGAGATCCTGAGGAATCCCAATGAGCTTTTCCAAGGCCCTCCCTGACCGCAGAAGCAAATAGTTTTTACAGAGCTGGTTTGCTTGTCCCAGCACCCAACCCTCCTCTTTTCACAGCACGGGCTTGGGACCGGCCACGGCAGAGTTAAAAAATGTTGAAAACATTTCCCAAATTCCTCACCAAAATGTCTAGAAATATAGCGGCAACAAAACAAGATCCAAGGTCCCACTGTAGGAGAAACAGAATAGTCAAGGCTTCACAAATTCTTCAGACACATCCAACTGTGGTGCTGAATGTGATAGTATGCTTACTGCGGTTATTAGTAGGCTTCTTTGGTTGAGATCCTGAGGAATCCCAATGAGCTTTTCCAAGGCCCTCCCTGACCGCAGTAGCAAATAGTTTTTACAGAGCTGGTTTGCTTGTCCCAGCACCCAACCCTCCTCTTTTCACAGCACGGGCTTGGGACCGGCCACGGCAGAGTTAAAAAATGTTAAAAACATTTCCCAAATTCCTCACCAAAATGGCTAGAAATATAGCGGCAACAAAACAAGATCCAAGGTCCCACTGTAGGAGAAACAGAATAGTCAAGGCTTCACAAATTCTTCAGACACATCCAACTGTGGTGCTGAATGTGATAGTATGCTTGCTGCGGTTATTAGTAGGCTTCTTTGGTTGAGATCCTGAGGAATCCCAATGAGCTTTTCCAAGGCCCTCCCTGACCGCAGTAGCAAAGAGTTTTTACAGAGCTGGTTTGCTTGAACCAGCACCCAACCCTCCTCTTTTCACAGCACGGGCTTGGGACCGGCCACGGCAAAGTTAAAAAAATGTTGAAAACATTTCCCAAATTCCTCACCAAAATGGCTAGAAATATAGCGGCAACAAAACAAGATCCAAGGTCCCACTGTAGGAGAAACAGAATAGTCAAGGCTTCACAAATTCTTCAGACACATCCAACTGTGGTGCTGAATGTGATAGTATGCTTGCTGCGGTTATTAGTAGGCTTCTTTGGTTGAGATCCTGAGGAATCCCAATGAGCTTTTCCAAGGCCCTCCCTGACCGCAGTAGCAAATAGTTTTTACAGAGCTGGTTTGCTTGTCCCAGCACCCAACCCTCCTCTTTTCACAGCACAGGCTTGGGACCGGCCACGGCAGAGTTAAAAAATGTTAAAAACATTTCCCAAATTCCTCACCAAAATGGCTAGAAATATAGCGGCAACAAAACAAGATCCAAGGTCCCACTGTAGGAGAAACAGAATAGTCAAGGCTTCACAAATTCTTCAGACACATCCAACTGTGGTGCTGAATGTGATAGTATGCTTGCTGCGGTTATTAGTAGGCTTCTTTGGTTGAGATCCTGAGGAATCCCAATGAGCTTTTCCAAGGCCCTCCCTGACCGCAGTAGCAAATAGTTTTTACAGAGCTGGTTTGCTTGTCCCAGCACCCAACCCTTCTCTTTTCACAGCACGGGCTTGGGACCGGCCACGGCAGAGTTAAAAAATGTTGAAAACATTTCCCAAATTCCTCACCAAAATGGCTAGAAATATAGCGGCAACAAAACAAGATCCAAGGTCCCACTGTAGGAGAAACAGAATAGTCAAGGCTTCACAAATTCTTCAGACACATCCAACTGTGGTGCTGAATGTGATAGTATGCTTGCTGCGGTTATTAGTAGGCTTCTTTGGTTGAGATCCTGAGGAATCCCAATGAGCTTTTCCAAGGCCCTCCCTGACCGCAGAAGCAAATAGTTTTTACAGAGCTGGTTTGCTTGTCCCAGCACCCAACCCTCCTCTTTTCACAGCACGGGCTTGGGACCGGCCACGGCAGAGTTATAAAATGTTGAAAACATTTCCCAAATTCCTCACCAAAATGGCTAGAAATATAGCGGCAACAAAACAAGATCCAAGGTCCCACTGTAGGAGAAACAGAATAGTCAAGGCTTCACAAATTCTTCAGACACATCCAACTGTGGTGCTGAATGTGATAGTATGCTTGCTGCGGTTATTAGTAGGCTTCTTTGGTTGAGATCCTGAGGAATCCCAATGAGCTTTTCCAAGGCCCTCCCTGACCGCAATAGCAAATAGTTTTTACAGCGCTGGTTTGCCTGTCCCAGCACCCAACCCTCCTCTTTTCACAGCACGGGCTTGGGACCGGCCACGGCAGAGTTAAAAAAATGTTGAAAACATTTCCCAAATTCCTCACCAAAATGGCTAGAAATATTGCGGCAACAAAACAAGATCCAAGGTCCCGCTGTAGGAGAAACAGAATAGTCAAGGCTTCACAAATTCTTCAGACACATCCAACTGTGGTGCTGAATGTGATAGTATGCTTGCTGCGGTTATTAGTAGGCTTCTTTGGTTGAGATCCTAAAGAATCCCAATGAGCTTTTCCAAGGCCCTCCCTGACCGCAGTAGCAAATAGTTTTTACAGAGCTGGTTTGCTTGTCCCAGCACCCAACCCTCCTCTTTTCACAGAACGGGCTTGGGACTGGCCACGGCAAAGTTAAAAAATGTTGAAAACATTTCCCAAATTCCTCACCAAAATGGCTAGAAATATTGCGGCAACAAAACAAGATCCAAGGTCCCACTGTAGGAGAAACAGAATAGTCAAGGCTTCACAAATTCTTCAGACACATCCAACTGTGGTGCTGAATGTGATAGTATGCTTGCTGTGGTTATTAGTAGGCTTCTTTGGTTGAGATCCTGAGGAATCCCAATGAGCTTTTCCAATGCCCTCCCTGACCGCAGTAGCAAATAGTTTTTACAGAGCTGGTTTGCTTGTCCCAGCACCCAACCTTCCTCTTTTCACAGCACGGGCTTGGGACCGGCCACGGCAGAGTTAAAAAATGTTGAAAACATTTCCCAAATTCCTCACCAAAATGGCTAGAAATATAGCGGCAAAAAAACAAGATCCAAGGTCCCACTGTAGGAGAAACAGAATAGTCAAGGCTTCACAAATTCTTCAGACACATCCAACTGTGGTGCTGAATGTGATAGTATGCTTACTGCGGTTATTAGTAGGCTTCTTTGGTTGAGATCCTGAGGAATCCCAATGAGCTTTTCCAAGGCCCTCCCTGACCGCAGTAGCAAATAGTTTTTACAGAGCTGGTTTGCTTGTCCCAGCACCCAACCTTCCTCTTTTCACAGCACGGGCTTGGGACCGGCCACGGCAGAGTTAAAAAATGTTGAAAACATTTCCCAAATTCCTCACCAAAATGGCTAGAAATATAGCGGCAACAAAACAAGATCCAAGGTCCCACTGTAGGAGAAACAGAATAGTCAAGGCTTCACAAATTCTTCAGACACATCCAACTGTGGTGCTGAATGTGATAGTATGCTTACTGCGGTTATTAGTAGGCTTCTTTGGTTGAGATCCTGAGGAATCCCAATGAGCTTTTCCAAGGCCCTCCCTGACCGCAGTAGCAAATAGTTTTTACAGAGCTGGTTTGCTTGTCCCAGCACCCAACCCTTCTCTTTTCACAGCACGGGCTTGGGACCGGCCACGGCAGAGTTAAAAAATGTTGAAAACATTTCCCAAATTCCTCACCAAAATGGCTAGAAATATAGCGGCAACAAAACAAGATCCAAGGTCCCACTGTAGGAGAAACAGAATAGTCAAGGCTTCACAAATTCTTCAGACACATCCAACTGTGGTGCTGAATGTGATAGTATGCTTGCTGCGGTTATTAGTAGGCTTCTTTGGTTGAGATCCTGAGGAATCCCAATGAGCTTTTCCAAGGCCCTCCCTGACCGCAGAAGCAAATAGTTTTTACAGAGCTGGTTTGCTTGTCCCAGCACCCAACCCTCCTCTTTTCACAGCACGGGCTTGGGACCGGCCACGGCAGAGTTAAAAAATGTTGAAAACATTTCCCAAATTCCTCACCAAAATGGCTAGAAATATAGCGGCAACAAAACAAGATCCAAGGTCCCACTGTAGGAGAAACAGAATTGTCAAGGCTTCACAAATTCTTCAGACACATCCAACTGTGGTGCTGAATGTGATAGTATGCTTGGTGCGGTTAGTAGGCTTCTTTGGTTGAGATCCTGAGGAATCCCAATGAGCTTTTCCAAGGCCCTCCCTGACCGCAGTAGCAAATAGTTTTTACAGAGCTGGTTTGCTTGAACCAGCACCCAACTCTCCTCTTTTCACAGCACGGGCTTGGGACCGGCCACGGCAGAGTTATAAAATGTTGAAAACATTTCCCAAATTCCTCACCAAAATGGCTAGAAATATAGCGGCAACAAAACAAGATCCAAGGTCCCACTGTAGGAGAAACAGAATAGTCAAGGCTTCACAAATTCTTCAGACACATCCAACTGTGGTGCTGAATGTGATAGTATGCTTGCTGCGGTTATTAGTAGGCTTCTTTGGTTGAGATCCTGAGGAATCCCAATGAGCTTTTCCAAGGCCCTCCCTGACCGCAATAGCAAATAGTTTTTACAGCGCTGGTTTGCCTGTCCCAGCACCCAACCCTCCTCTTTTCACAGCACGGGCTTGGGACCGGCCACGGCAGAATTAAAAAATGTTGAAAACATTTCCCAAATTCCTCACCAAAATGGCTAGAAATATAGCGGCAACAAAACAAGATCCAAGGTCCCACTGTAGGAGTAACAGAATAGTCAAGGCTTCACAAATTCTTCAGACACATCCAACTGTGGTGCTGAATGTGATGGTATGCTGTGTGCGGTTATTAGTAGGCTTCTTTGGTTGAGATCCTGAGGAATCCCAATGAGCTTTTCCAAGGCCCTCCCTGACCGCAGTAGCAAATAGTTTTTACAGAGCTGGTTTGCTTGCCCCAGCACCCAACCCTCCTCTTTTCACAGCGCGGGCTTGGGTCCGGCCACGGCAGAGTTAAAAAATGTTGAAAACATTTCCCAAATTCCTCACCAAAATGGCTAGAAATATAGCGGCAACAAAACAAGATCCAAGGTCCCACTGTAGGAGAAACAGAATAGTCAAGGCTTCACAAATTCTTCAGACACATCCAACTGTGGTGCTGAATGTGATAGTATGTTTGCTGCGGTTATTAGTAGGCTTCTTTGGTTGAGATCCTGAGGAATCCCAATGAGCTTTTCCAAGGCCCTCCCTGACCGCAGTAGCAAATAGTTTTTACAGAGCTGGTTTGCTTGTCCCAGCACCCAACCCTCCTCTTTTCACAGCACGGGCTTGGGACCGGCCACGGCAGAGTTAAAAAATGTTGAAAACATTTCCCAAATTCCTCACCAAAATGGCTAGAAATATTGCGGCAACAAAACAAGATCCAAGGTCCCACTGTAGGAGAAACAGAATAGTCAAGGCTTCACAAATTCTTCAGACACATCCAACTATGGTGCTGAATGTGATAGTATGCTTGCTGTGGTTATTAGTAGGCTTCTTTGGTTGAGATCCTGAGGAATCCCAATGAGCTTTTCCAAGGCCCTCCCTGACCGCAGTAGCAAATAGTTTTTACAGAGCTGGTTTGCTTGTCCCAGCACCCAACCCTCCTCTTTTCACAGCACGGGCTTGGGACCGGCCACGGCAGAGTTAAAAAATGTTAAAAACATTTCCCAAATTCCTCACCAAAATGGCTAGAAATATAGCGGCAACAAAACAAGATCAAAGGTCCCACTGTAGGAGAAACAGAATAGTCAAGGCTTCACAAATTCTTCAGACACATCCAACTGTGGTGCGGAATGTGATAGTATGCTTGCTGCGGTTATTAGTAATCTTCTTTGGTTGAGATCCTGAGGAATCCCAATGAGCTTTTCCAAGGCCCTCCCTGACCGCAGTAGCAAATAGTTTTTACAGAGCTGGTTTGCTTGAACCAGCACCCAACCC